>NC_080549.1:24784486-25086669 GCF_028640845.1 Ahaetulla prasina | reverse complement strand
CCCAGAGCACACGTTCAGATAGAGACAAGTTCCCTGAGGATGGATTTCGTGAGCACGAGTCCGAAAGCTCGGAAGACTAAAACTGTGGTCCCGGTAACCGACCCAAATTGGATTATGCAATATTGTCCTGGGACACGTAGATTTGCCTTCATTCATTTACTATTGGTCTTTTTTATTTATTTATTTTGTGGTTGTGATTTCTGTGGGCTTCTATGAATTTCCCAGTTGGCATGTGCAGAATTTCTAAATATGTCTACCCACTCCTTTAACTTCTGGCAGGAAGAGATGACAGGCAAATCCTTGGAAGCTTTTTTTAACCATCTTCCTGCAGAACTGTGAATAATCTTTTAAACCTACATTTCCACCAGAAATCCATATAGAGCCAGAAATTCTTTTTTTTTTTTAATCTGAAGTGGCAACATGACCTTGCGGTTCTCATACAATTGTTTGCTATATTGCGGCTTTTTATACGCATTGGCACTCCAAACCCTGCCTACTGTTGCTGAAGTTACAACAATTGTGGCATTGACTTGCATTTTAAATGCAGCAGATTCTGCAGGGTGTTTGCCAATATTTGCTCTCCCAGGAGCAGCTGCCTTTTAGAGGAAGAAATTGGCCACCATAAATGCAAGAGCAATTTGGAGACGCTGCATATGAGCTTTTGCAGATAATGCCCCAGACATGCTTCGCCTCGGTTTCACAGGTCTGAAAATTACCTTGGATATTATTAGTAAGATTTGATACCTTCCTGATCCATCAGTTCTCACCATGACAGCAAGCCGAAGCCTCTTTTAATAGTGCTTTGACTTGGACTAAATTTAGCCCTTGAGGATATCACTTACCAGACCCTGAAAAAGGGGAATCTAACAACATCACTTACATAATTATCCTTTAACACCTATGAGTATTAATACCTCTGGGAATGACTTACCCCAGGGGTCCCCAACCCCCAGGCTGTGGCCTGTTTGGAAGGCAGGTGGGCACGCTTGTGTGAACAGCTACACTTACACAAGTGTCAGGCATTCACGTGTGTGTGTAAAGTTCCATTTGCGCGAGTAGCGGGCTCGCACAAATGGAGTTTTACACACATATCCCGCTCATGCCAATGGAGTTGCACATGCAAGTCTGCCTGCCTGTCTGCCACTCACACGGAACCATTTCCTCCCCTCCCCTCCCCCCCCCACTGGTCCACAAAGCCATAAAGGTAGGAGACCATTGACCTAACGCATAACAGAGGCTTTCCCAACCTTGGCAGATGTCTGGGGCTCCAACTCCCAGAATTCTGCAGCCAGTATCATCAAAAGAAGACTTTTTAAACCTTCAACAGTGTCTACATAGGTATCGAGCCCAAAATTTATGTTGCTAAGTGAGGAATTTCTTAGATGAGTTTTGCCCCATTTTACGACTTTTCTCGCTACATTTGTTAAGTGAATCACTGCAGTTCTTAAATTAGAATCACAGTTTTAAGGGAATCTGGCTTCCCGATTGATTTTACTGGTCAGAAGGTCACAAAAGGGGATCACGTGACCCCGGGACACTGCGACCATCATCAATATGAGTCAGTTGCCAAGCATCCAAATGTAAATCATGTGACCATGGAGACGTTGCAATGGTCGTAAGTGTGAAAAATGGTCATAAGTCACCTTTTTCAGTGCCGTTGTAACTTTGAACAGTCGCTAAATGAATAGTTCAGATGTGTTTGCATTGCATAATGTATGTACAGGTAATCCTCGCTTAACAACTGGTTGTTTTACAACCATTTAGTTAAGACAGCCACAGAACAGACGCTTTACAGTCCATAAAGCAGGGATGGAATCCAGCCGGTTCTCTCTGGCTCGGGCAAACCAGTAGCAGTGGCTGCGGGAGGCTCTGCCCCCCCCCCTGCACTGATGTCATGACGTTGCTTTTTTGCTACATTTTAAGCCTCTGCACATGCGCAGAAGGCTTTTTGCATGCACAGATGACGGGGGGCACACGTTGGCAAACCGATAGGGAAGGCAAGTAAATTTCACCCGTGCTGTAAAGCCCCCCCTCCCCCCCCCCGGCCGCTATAAATGGCCATGCCACTCACAAGGTCACATGACTGTTTGTTGAGCGGTTCAGCTTTATGATTGGTTGTGGCGTTCTGTGATCACATGACTGCAATTCGTAGTGGGTTTTTTTTTCACTTAATGAAAGGCTGAATTACGGACATAAGTCAAGGATTCACAGCTTTTGTGACCTTGTCTTTGCCGTGGATTGGAAACCTCAAAGGCTGCCCTGCAGCCCAGCCCAGAAGGAAGATGCTCTCTTTGAAAGCATCTGTGAAGAGAGAAGATGGGATCACAGCAGCAGCAGCCAGATGTTGGAACAGCTGGGCTGACCCTTCCAGGAGCACAGAAGGATCAGAGGGCCGAGC
The DNA here is from genome assembly GCF_028640845.1 of Ahaetulla prasina. Taxonomy (NCBI): domain Eukaryota; kingdom Metazoa; phylum Chordata; class Lepidosauria; order Squamata; family Colubridae; genus Ahaetulla; species Ahaetulla prasina. The sequence goes on along the minus strand of NC_080549.1, from coordinate 25,084,271 downwards.
AGATTCTGCAGGAGAGGCAAAAATCTCTGGGTTATTTCATTAATTTCACCTCTAGCTTGAATTTATTTATGCATGATGAAGGCGAGGATGTTCTGAATGGAGGCAGGATCAGCATGGAGTCCTGGAGGGGGTGTCCCCCCTCACCTGCATCTACCGCAAGACACTCCCGCCTGAGTGCTTAACTCAGCCAGTCTTCCTTCCTTCCTTCCTTCCTTCCTTCCTTCCTTCCTTCCTTCCTTCCTTCCTTCCTTCCTTCCTTCCTTCCTTCCTTCCCGTCCTCCTTCCTTCCTTCTCTCCCGTCCTCCTTCCATCCTTCCTTCCCTCCCTCCTCCTCTCCTTCCATCCTTCCTTCTCTCCTCCTCCTCTCCTTCCTTCCTTCCCTCCCGTCCTCCTTCCTTCCTTCCCTCCTCCTCCTCTCCTTCCATCCTTCCTTCCTTCTCTCCTCCCTCCTCTCTCTCCTCTCCTTCCTTCCCTCCCTCCTCCTCTCCTTCCATCCTTCCTTCCTCCCTCCCTCCTCCTCTCCTTCCTTCCTTCCCTCCCTCCCTCCCTCTCTTCTCTCCTTCCTTCCTTCCTTCCCTCCCTCCCTCCTCTCCTTCCTTCCTTCCCTCCCTCCCATCTTCCTTCCTTCTCTCCCTCCCTTCCTCCCTCCTTTCCTTCCTTCCTTCCTTCCTTCCTTCCTTCCTTCCTTCCTTCCTTCCTTCCTTCCTTCCTTCATTTCTTCCTTCCCCATTCATCTCTTGACGGGCTTCAGTTAGAGTCATAAATGTACAGGTAGTCCTCGACTTACAACGGTTCAGTTAGTGACCAAAATTATAATGGCACTGAAAAAAGTGATTTATGACTGCTTTCCACACTTACAACTGTTGCAGCATCCCCATTGTCACATAACCAAAATTCAGCCTCTTGGCCACTGACTCATATATATGACGGTTGCAGTGTCCCCGAGGTCATGTGATCCCTTTTTATGGCCTTCTGGCAAGCAAAGTCAATGGGGAAGCCAGATTCACTTAACAACCGTGTTACTAACTGTGGCAAGAAAGGTTGTGGGGCAAAACTCACTAAACAAATGTTTCACTTAGCAACAGAAATGTGGGGTCAATGTGGTCATAAGTCAAGGGCTACCTGTATTTATTTTGTCCCAGGCCAGGGGGATATATGGGTAAGGCAGCTCCCTCCTTGTAGACTGGACGCTCTTGAACTCAGTACCGAATGTCTCCAGCCTTCCAGGTATATTGGACTGCAGTTTGTCATTGTTTTCATACCTCGTGCATATGGTGGATGATGGGAGCTGTGGTCCAACACATTGAGGGAACGCCAGGGAGGATGTCTGGGTGGGTGGGTGGCTTATGTACCGTGCTCTGCCAACACCAGATGTTGACATCTGGAAGAGGGCCTCATGCAATGCCCTGTTGCCACCCTGCTCTACAGTCCTTCCCTGCGCGAGATGAAGAATTAATTTCACCGCCTTGTCTCTTTTGATTATTCTGGGTTTCTCTCCTGTGCCAACACACGCACACACCCAGGCCTCCCGACAAGGTGCGGGCTTACAGAAATAGCTTTTTCTTTCTCCAAAATGTCCAGAGATCAGGCGTCTTATTTTCAGTGGTGGCGGAAAAGCTCTTCAGCCTGCGAGATGCAAGGGTTTGTTAATTTACAAGGCAGCGTGCAAATGCCAAATTATTACGCAGAGCCGCTGCTGATTTTAAAAAGCAGCTAATGCTACCCCTGTGCCAAGAGCCAGCAGAGTGTCTTCTACAGATGGAAAAGCTGGAAATTTTGGAAGGCGTCCAAAGACTTAATCAGATTCAGTTTTTCTCTACTGTAGAATCCTCTGGGGGATGAGAGTTGAAATAGTGGACGGTTCCACTTATTCTGGAAACAAAGGGGTCTGGGAAAAGCTATCAGACTAAAAGAAATGTGCTTTTCCTTCTACACAATCGTGTGTCAGAGAGTGCAAGGGCCACTGTGACACCAGATGATCTGGGGTGAGAAAGCTCTCTCCGTTTTATAAAAAGGGGGGTTTATGGGAGAGCAAAGGGGTTTAATTCAGACTACCCATCTAGGAGGGTAAAGGGGTTTTAATTGCTCTCCGCATTGATCAATTTCAAATCCGCAATATCCAGGAGGAGAACGAAAGAAGATGCATCCTAATTAATTTTAAAATGTCATCTTCATAGAAAATTATAATGAATCACCCCACTATTGTATATTGCACAGTATCTCAACCTTGGCCACTTGAGGGTGTGTGGTCTTCATTTCCCAGAATCCCCCCACTGGCTGGGGAATTCTGGGAATTGAAGTCCACACATATTCAAGTACCAAGGTTGAGAAATACTGCTATATAGGATGCAAACATTTTTTTTTTTAAAAAATGTGCAGATAGTAGTCAAAAATAATTATATTTTCTCATGGAGCCCTCATTGAGACCCTTCAATGAGGGTCTTTTTCCCCCAAAGGCCATCACTCTGCTAAACAAATAATTCCCTCAACACTGTCAAACTATTTACTAAATCTACACTACTATTAATCTTCACATCGTTCCCATCACCCATCTCTTTCCATTTATGACTGTATGACTGTAACTTTTGTTGCTTATCATTAAGTGTTAAATTATACCCTATGACCATCATTTGTGTTGTAAATGTTAAATGTTGTACCTTGATGAAGGTATCTTTTCTTTTTATGTACACTGAGAGCATATGCACCAAGACAAATTCCTTGTGTGTCCAATCACACTTGGCCAATAAAAAAATTCTATTCTATTCTATTCTATTCTTCCAATGGAGCACCCATTGCCCCTGTCCATCCACCGTGCTGCTGGTCTTCCTCTTCTTTTTCTTTCTATCTTTCCAGCATTAAAGACATCCCCAGAGACTTTATTGTCTCCAAAGTAGGATAATTTGAGCCTGGTCATTTGTGCCTCTAGTGAGACCGCTGGGTTGATTTGTTGGATGACCCATTGGGTTCCTTGGCTAACCATGGCATTCCCAGGAGAGTTCTCCAGTTGCTAAGTTGAAAGACATTAACGCTTTCTCCCTCCTGATTCTTCAAAATCCAACTTTTGCTTCTATAGAGTGTCCCTGGGAATACCATGGCTTGCACTATTTAAGTACAGATAGTCCTCGACTTACGATCACAATTGAGACCAAAATTTTTGTTGTTTAGTGAGACTGTTGTTAAGTGAATTTTGCCCCATTTTACGACCTTTCTGGCCACAATTGTTCAACGAATCACTGCAATTGTTAAGTTAGTAAGACGTTTGTTAAGTGAAACTGAATTTCCCGTTGACTGTAAGAAGGTCATAAAAGGGGATCACATGACCCCGGGACACTGCAACCATCATAAATATGAGTCAGTTGCCAGCATCTGCATTGTGGTCACATGACCATGGAAATGTTGCAATGGTTGTATGTGTGAAAAATGGTCGTAAGTCACTTTTTTCAGTGCTGTTGTAACTTTGAACAGTCAGTAAATGAATAGTTGTTAAATCAAGGCTACTTGTATATCCCCACAATTTTCTTGCCTCTTAATGCAAGAATAAAATAGGTCTCTGCATTTTTTTTCTACCCATGAAAACAATCTCTGGAGAGCTTACGAGTATTTAAAACACATTTTCTCCAATAAAAACCCCGGAATGGTACATTAAACGTGACAGAAGACAGCAGGCGTTTAACCTCCGTTTCTGACTTGGTCTGCTTTAAGGCCACAGTGCAGCTGAGTGCAATAACATTTACCTTCTTTAATAAAACTTCAGATCTCGCTGTGACAAAATGTCTCTCCCTTGTCAGGAAGCCCATTCAATTCTCAGGTGACTTGCAGATTTCAGATTGTTTGTGTAATGCTGTACAAAAGTGGAGAGGAATCTTAATGGCTGCACAGATGCCTCTTAACACCTTATATGTGTAGCCAAGAACATGCCATGATCCCACCTCAAAAATCCCATGACTGAATTTCAATTGCATTACTTTCAGATAAAACCCATTAAAATAAGATCACGGATGAGAGTCCAGGACCTCCATAAAAATGAAAAGGTAAAGGAGTCCCTGCAGATTTTACTCCACTAGTCATTGCTGACTGCAGGGAGCGGCTGCTCATCTCCGTTTCAAGGCCATTCAGCTAGCATTGTCTGAAGACATTTCTATGGTCATGTGGCCAGCAGGACGTCCCGGATCCCTGTTAACTTCCTGCCGAAGTGCTACCTATTTATCTACTCGCATTTGCTTGCTTTTGAACTGCTAAGTGGGCAGGACCACCTGAGACAAGTAATAGGAGCTCGCCCCATTGTGTGATGCTCAGGTCTCAAATCTGGAAAATGGCTTTCCAGCTGGCAAGTCCAGCATCTTAACTGCTGAGCCATTGTGTTCATAGTGCTCTAAAATTCCCGACAAAAATAGGCCTGGATATCAGGGTCTTTCTTGTCCAAAATGATCATCATTTCACTTGAAGGACTTCTACAACATCTATCTGGTTAGATGTGGCACTCAACTTGGGAAAAGTTATCCATCCAAAAAGTTATACAGGTAGTCCTTGATTTAACAACCGCAACTGGGCCCAAAATTTCCATTGTTAAGCAAAACAGTTGTTGTGAGTCATCCCGATTTTACAAGCTATTTTGTCATGGTTGTTAAGTGAATCACTCAGTTAAGTGAATCCTGTGGTCATTAAGCAAATCCGGCTTCGTCTATTGACTCTACTTGTCAGAAGCTGGCTGGGAAAGTCGCAAATGCTGATTACATGAGCTTGGGTGCTGCTGCCAACATAAATACGGGCTGGTTGCTAAGTGCCCAAATTTTGATCATGTGACCATGGGGATGCAGTGACAGTTGTAAGTGTGAGGACCATCTGTAAGTTGCTTTTTTCAGTTCTGTTATCATTTCAATAGGTCATTAAACGAATGTGAAGGACTGTCTTTAATACAGCCTAAAGCAGGGGTCTCCAACCTTGGTCCCTTTAAGACTTGTGGACTTCAACTCCCAGAGTCCCTCAGCCAGCAAAGCTGGCTGAGGAACTCTGGGAGTTGAAGTCCACAAGTCTTAAAGGGACCAAGGTTGGAGACCCCTGGCCTAAAGACAGATGAGGTTTCTCTTCCTTTGGGCAGAATGATCGCCCTGCCTTCTTTCTTTTGGGAAAAGGTGGCATTATGGCGACTGGAATCCCCGTAGAATGCCCCCGAGGATATTTTGGGAGCAAAAAGTACCCTGGCATAACTTTTTCACTAAAACAGTGGCACGTGGAAAGATACACAATGGGGTTTCTTAAAGCAGCAGCTCCTAAGCCTTTGGGCACCAGGGACCAGTTCTGTGAAAAAAAAAATGTTTCCACAGACCCAGGGGGGGCGGGAGGGGAGAGGCATGGTTTTGCGTACTACCTAGAACCTGCGCATCACGAATGAAGCTTCACTCACTTGCACAGACTGCTTCCTAATCAGCCACAGCCTGAAATTAGGGTCCTCTGTTTTAAAAGCTGACAATATATTCCAGATGAGGGATGGTCAATTAATTTTCCCAAGGGGCCGTATGAGTGACTAGAACTGTTGTGGAGGGACAAGCCAATACAGCTGTGAAGGTGCATTGTAAAGTCAAGTCAAGTCCTACACTTAGGTAAGAAAAATCAAACGCACATGTATAAACTGGGTGAAACCAGGCTTAATAGCAGTATGTGAGAGGGATCTTGGAGCTTTAGTGGACAACCAGATAAATATGAGCCAGCAGTGTGCGGTGGCAGCCAAAAAACTGCATTAACAGAGGGATACAATCAAAATCAAAGGAGGTACTATTACCACTCTATAAAGCTTAGTAAGACCACACCTAGAATACTGCATCCAGTTTTGGTCACCGTACTATAAAAAAAATGTTGAGATTCTAGAAAGAGTATAGAGAAGAGCAACCAGGATGATTGATTGATTGATTGATTGATTGATTGATTGATTGATTTAATTATTTAATTATTTATTTATTTATTTATTTATTTATTTATTTTATTTGATTTTTATACTGCCCTTCTCCCGAAGGACTCAGGGCGGTGTACAGGCAGAAGTAAAAAAGACAATACAATGTACAATTTAAAATGTAAATTAAAAAACTTATTATAATTAGCCCGAAACTTTAAAATATATAAAAAACTAAAATCCCATTTAAAATTGATATTAAAAATTTAAGAAATTTAAAAGACCAATAAAATTCAAGCCAGCCCCGCGCGAATGAAAAGATGTGTCTTCAGTTCGCGGCGGAAGGTCCGAAGGTCAGGTATTTGGCGTAAACCCGGGGGAAGCTCGTTCCAGAGTGTGGGAGCCCCCACAGAGAAGGACCTTCCCCTGGGGGCCGCCAGCCGACATTGCTTGGCGGACGGCACCCTGAGAAGTCCCTCTCTGTGAGAGCGTACGGGTCGGTGGGAGGCATGTGGAAACAGCAGGCGGTCCCGTAAGTACCCAGGCCCTAAGTACCCAGGCCCTAATTAATTAAACTTTTATACCACCCTTCTCCCGAAGGACTCAGGGCGGTGTACAGCCTACATTAAAACAATTAATATACACACTAAAATAACAGTTAAAAAACTTATTCAATAAAGGCCGAAATTAAAATCGTCCAATTGACCATATAAAATACCCAATAAAATATTAAAATTTAAAAATTTAAAATTTAAAAATTTAAAAATCAGGCCAGTCCCGCTTGGATAAATAAATAAGTTTTCAGTTCCCGGCGAAAGGTCCGAAGGTCGGGCAATTGGCGTAAACCGGGGGGAAGTTCGTTCCAGAGAGTAGGTGCTCCCACAGAGAAGGCCCTTCCCTTGGGGGCCGCCAGCCGACACTGCTTGGCGGACGGCACCCTGAGAAGACCCTCTCTGTGAGAGCGCACGAGTCGGTGGGAGGCATGTGGAAACAGCAGGCGGTCCCGTAAGTACCCGGGCCCTAAGCCATGGAGCGCTTTAAAGGTGGTAACCAAAACCTTGAAGCGCACCCGAAAGACCACAGGTAGCCAGTGCAGACTGCGCAGGAGTGGTGTTACTCGGGAGCAACGTGGTGCTCCCTCAATCACCCGCGCAGCTGCATTCTGGACTAGCTGGAGTCTCTGTGTGCACTTCAGGGGTAGCCCCATGTAGAGAGCATTGCAATAATCCAGACGAGAAGTGACGAGAGCATGAGTGACCGTGCATAAGGCATGATGATAAGGCATGATGAGGGGATTGGAAGCTAAAACATACGATGAACAGTTGCAGGAACTGGGCATGGCTAGTCTAGTGAAGAGAAGGACCAGGGGAGACATGAGAGCAGTCTTCCAATATTTGAGGGGCTGCCATAGAGAGGAGGGGTCAAGCTGTTTTCCAAAGCACCTGAAGGCCAGATAAGGAGCAATGGATGGAAACTGATGAAGGAGAGATTCAACCTGGAAATAAGGACATTTTCTGACAGTGAGAGCAATCAACCCATAGAAGAGAAGTTGCCTTCAGAAGTTGTGGGAGCTTCATCTCTGGAGGCTTTCAAGAAAAGATTGGACTGACATTTGTCAGAAATGGTGTAGGGGTAAGGTTGGAAGGGACCTTGGAGGTCTTCTAGTCCAACCCCCTGCACAAGCAGGAGACCCTGGCCTGTACCATTCTAGAGAAGTGGCTGCCCAGTCTCTTCTTAAAAACTTCCAGTGATGAAGCACCCACAACTTCTGAAGGCAAGCCCTTCCACTGGTTAATTGCTTTCACTGTTGGGAAGTTTGTTTATGTGGGACTGTCTACGTGGGACTGGCCCAGGGGCACAAATTGACTTATCATCAAAAAATGTGGGGGAAAGAGGACTGCAGCCCTTTCTGGAAATGATGGGGGCTGAAATCCAGCACCCCTTAAAGGCATCAGGCCTGCATGAGGGAGGGAAGCGGGGAAGGCTGATTAACTGTTTTCATTTCAGTCAGTAAATAAGTTGGCATGTTTTCAAAATGGTTAACAATTGGCATCCACAGAGACACAAGGAGGGCATCAAACAAGGCAGAAACACAAATGCAGGGTTTGATTGGCCCTGTGCCAGCCACTTCATGCTTTGAAGCACATCCAATTCAATACACTTATGAGAGAAGGAGGCTATTAGCGACATGCAATATTAAAACAATTGTAATTGAGTTAATTTGCTATGATATTATCTGCCCCTGCTCCGCTCTACAGCTGTTTGCTTTGATCATCTTAAGGGATTCAACTTGACTTAGTCATGTAGGAAGAAGGTGCCTTGAAAACATCAGCAGGGAAGATCTTCAGAAACTCCGGTTCAAGACAGTCTTGGGGGCCCGAGGACCAATTTTTGAACCTCTTGGCATGTGGATCAGTTTAGATTTCGGTCAAGTGTCATCTGTCTCTTTTTCCCCAGAAAGTTGTGAGCGTGATTTCTCCTTCTGCTAAAAGAAACAGCAGTTCCCAAAACAAGTAGTCTTCAACTTATGACCACCATTGGAATCAAAATTCCCATTGTGAGTCATTGCAGTTGTAAATTGAGTCACCACATGACTGGACCAATTTTGCACTTGGCAACTGTGGGGTCACACGATCACCATTGGTGACCTTCCCAGCTGGCTTGCAAGACTCTCTTCACATGTGACTCACTTAACAGCTGAGGTGATTTGCTTAACAACCATGGTAAAAAGAAGGTTGTAAAATTGGGCATGATTCGCTTAAGATTAGCAATGGAAATCCTGATCCCAAATGTGGCCGTAGATTATCTACTATCTGTAGATAAACTGCAGCCTAGAGACACAAGCTAAGGCTCTGTCAAAACTTTTTGCATTATCTCTGCAAAACCCCTGGGAGTGGATGAAGTGATGAATGTCCCTTTCAAAGGACATTTCGAAGGCCAAAGGAGGGAAAGAAGACCTAGGAAACTTCAAATTAGTCTGCCTGTCCTCAATACCGAGGAGGTTTCTGGATTGCTTTCAAGGTACAGGTAGTCCTCGACTTACAACCACAATGTAGCCCAAAATTTGTTGTTAATGAGATATTTGTTAAGTGAATTTTGCTTCATTTTATGACCTTTATTGCCACAGTTCTTAAGTGAATCACTGCAGTTGATAAGTTAGCAGTCGGTTGCTACGTGAATATGGCTTCCCTACTCCTTGGACTGCAAGGCGAACAAACAAGTCAATCCTAGAGGAGATCAACCCTGACTGCTCTTTAGAAGGCCAGATCGTGAAGAAGAAACTCAAATACTTTGGCCACCTAATGAGAAGGAAGGACTCACTGGAGAAGAGCCTAATGCTGGGAATGATGGAGGGCAAAAGAAGAATGGGACGACAAAGAACGAGGTGGCTGGATGGAGTCACTGAAGGAGTAGGTGTGAACTTAAATGGATTCCAGAGGATGGTAGAGGTCAGGAAGGCCTGGAGGAACGTTGTCCATGGGGTCCCGATGGGTCGGACATGACTTCGCAACTAACAACAAATTGTCTTCACTAATCAGAAGGTTGTAAAAGGGGATTACATGATCTTGGGGCACTAAAACCATGCCATGGATCTGAATTTTGGGATCCCATCCAACTCTGTTTATTTATTTATTATTATTTTATTTTATTAAATTTTTATACCGCCCTTCTCCCAAAGGACTCAGGGCGGTGTACAGCCAAAGTAAAAACAAAGATATATACAGTTTAAAACAACAATTAAAAAGAGCAAATTTTAAAGGCCGATTATTAAAATTTAAATTAAAAAGTTAAAAAATATTAAAAACCCAATTAAAATACATCACTAATTATGCCAGTCCCGCTTTAATGAATAAATATGTTTTGAGCTCACGACGGAAGGTCCGAAGATCGGGCACTTGACGCAGACCGGGGGGAAGTTCATTCCAGAGCGTCACTGCCCCCACAGAGAAGGCCTTACTCCTGGGGGCCGCCAGCCGACACTGTTTGGCGGACGGCACCCTGAGGAGACCCTCTCTGTGCGAGTTTACGGGTCGGTGGGAGGCAAAAGGTAACAGCAGGCGGTCTCGTAAGTACCCGGGTCCTAAGCCATGGAGCGCTTTAAAGATAGTTACCAAAATCTTGAAGCGCACCCGAAAGACCACAGGAAGCCAGTGCAAGCTACGGAGCAGCGATGTCACGTGGGAGCCACGAACGGCTCCCGTTACTACTCGCGCAGCCGCATTCTGGACTAGCTGCAGCCTCCGGGTGCACCTCAAGGGCAGCCCCATGTAGAGAGCATTGCAATAATCCAGCCTAGACGTAACCAGAGCGTGAGTGACCGTGCATAAGGCATCCCGATCAAGGAAGGGACGCAACTGGCGAACCAGGCGAACCTGGTAAAAGGCCCTCCTGGCGACGGCCGCCAGGTGTTCATCAAAAGACAGCCGTCCGTCCAGGAGGACACCCAAGTTGCGAACCGCCTCCCTTGGGGGGACTAACTGCTTCAACAGTCAGCTGCGGATGCAGCTGACTGTACCGGGATGCCGCATCCACAGCCACTCCGTCTTGGAGGGATTGAGCTTGAGTCTGTTTCTCCCCATCCAGACCCGTACAGCTTCCAGGCACCGGGACAGCACTTCGACCGCTTCGTTGGGGTGGTCCGGGGTGGAAAAGTACAGCTGAGTATCATCAGCGTACAGATGATAACTCACCCCGAAACCACTGATGACCTCACCCAGCGGCTTCATATAGATGTTGAACAGGGTGGGCGAGAGAATCGACCCTGAGGCACCCCACAAGTGAGGCGCCTCGAGGACGACCTCTGCCCCCCTGTCAACACCGTCTGCGACCGGTCAGAGAGATAGGAGGAGAACCACCGATAAACGGTGCCCCCCACTCCCAATTCCTCCAACCGGCGCAGCAGGATACCATGGTCGATGGTATCGAAAGCCGCTGAGAGAACTAATAGGACCAAGGCAGAGGAGCAACCTGTCCCTGGCCCTCCAGAGGTCATCCACCAACGCGACCAAAGCCGTCTCCGTGCTATAACCGGGTCGGAAGCCGGACTGGAACGGGTCCAGATAGACAGTTTCCTCCAGGTGCCGGGGGAGCTGCCATGCAACCACACTCTCAACAACCTTCGCCACAAAGCGAAGGTTGGAGACTGACGATAATTACTCAAAATAGCTGGGTCCAGGAAGGCTTCTTGAGGAGAGGTCTCACCACCGCCTCCTTCAAGGTGGCGGGGAAAACCCCTTCCATCAAAGAAGCATTTATAATCCCCTGGAGCCAGCCTCGTGTCACTTCCTGAGCAGCCAGCACTAACCAGGAAGGGCACGGGTCCAGTAAACATGTAGTTGCATGTAACCTCCCCAGCAACCTGTCCATGTCCTCGGGAGCCACAGAATCAAACTCATCCCAAATAACCTCAACAAGACGCGTCTCTGTCGTCCCGGCTGGATCATCGCAATCTTGGTCCAAACTATCCCGAAGCTGAACGATTTTATCGTATAGATAACCGTTAAACTCCTCAGCTCGTCCCTGTAAGGGGTCATCCCGTCCCTCTTGATGGAGGAGGGAACGGGTCACCCGAAACAGGGCGGCCGGGCGGTTATCTGCCGATGCAATGAGGGTGGAAACGTAGAGACGCTTCGCCTCCCTCATTGCCACTAGGTAGGTCCTAGTAAAGGACCTCACTAGTGTCCGATCAGCCTCGGAACGGCTAGACCTCCAAACACTCTCCAGGCGTCTTCTCCGGCGTTTCATCTCTCAGCTCCTCGGAAAACCAGGGAGCCAATTGAGATCTACACCGGGTCAGAGGCCGCAAAGGCGCGACACGGTCCAAAGCCCCAGCCGCGGCCCGTTCCCAGGCCGCAACCAGTTCTTCAGTCGTGCCGTGGGTAAGATCCTCAGGAAGCGGCCCAAGCTCCGTCAGGAACCTCTCCGGGTCCATCAGGCGCCTGGGACGGAACCAACGCATTGGCTCCGTCTCCCTGCGGTGGTGAGCGGCGGTCTGAAAGTCTAGGCGAAGAAGAAAATGATCTGACCATGACACCGGTTCTTTCACTAAATCTCCTAAATCCAGATCATTTACCCACTGACCAGAGATAAAAATCAAGTCTAGCGCGTCTCCCCCAATGTGTGTAGGGCCATCAGTTACTTGAATCAGGTCCAAGGCCGTCATGGAGGCCTGGAACTCCTGAACCACCGTCGACGACAAGCCGGCAGATGGCAGGTTGAAATCCCCCAAGACCAGTAGTCTGGGGATCTCCACCGCCACGCCAGCAAGCACCTCTAGCAGTTCAGGTAGGGCTGTAGTCACGCAGCAAGGAGCCAGGTACGTGATCAACAGCCCCATCTGATTCCGGTGGCCCCACTTCACAAGGAGGGATTCACAGCCAGCTATCTGAGGAACAGTGGACTCCCTCGGCTCCAGACTTTCTTTAATCACAACCGCCACCCCCCCACCCCTACCTTGGGTCCTCGGCTGATGGAATGCACGGAAACCCGGAGGGCACAGTTCGACCAGGGGTACACCCCCTTCTGTGCCCAACCAGGTCTCCGTAATGCCCATAAGGTCCGCGGACTCCCTCTGAATAAGATCACAAATCAGGGGAGCCTTGTTAACCACGGACCGGGCATTGCAAAGCATCAGCCTAAGACCCAAGCTCTGAGGGTCTTGACCATCCGGGGAACGAGTGAGGACTGGGGGGCCGGAGCACGTGATCGCTTTTAAACATCGAACACGTGCTCCCAAAGAGCGATACGGCCCCCTGCCTCCGCCATATCTGCCCCTCCCACTCACCGTACAGATGGAATAATGTTCTCCGCTCTGTACAATCCCTCCCCTGTCTTGGACCAAGTGAAATAGTGTCGTGAGCCCGCGTTGGGACTGGACATACCCTCCCCGACGGGTCACTCCCCCTACCCGTCAATCCCCTCCCCTTTAAAGCCCCTTATTAAAAAACCTATTAAAAAACCCCCAGAGATTCTTCTTCGAGGCATGCCACCTCTCTGGGTCCCAAGACCCTTCATTAAGGTAGGCCCTCGATAGAGCAGAGGGCCACTCCTGCGAGGCGGGGGAACCTCGCAGCCGTAAGAGCTCAAGCGCCGAGTAACTCATAATAGGATCAGGTAACAACGGAAAAAAAGGGTATCCCGAGCCAGCAGTTTCCTACAAGTGTAGTAAAACCGACCCCCTGTCCATATAAGATGTAAAACGGGGATCAAACTGTCCGAAGTCCGCTGATGGAATTAGCGGACCGGTACACCACTGTCAGGCGAACACCATGAGGAACGACCATGTTTAAAGTTAACTACGTCAGACAGTTGACAGTCATGTCTGCAATGCCGCTGATGACAGAAATAGCGGCCATTATCGTTAGCTTAAAATCAGCCATAAAACTAGGCCTTTAAAGCCTAGGATGGTAAAAGGCCGTCCAAAGTCGTTCACAGTCAGATGATAGTCCCGCTGATGTCCTTCGCGGTGAGGTGAACGCCGAGAGCTAAAAAACCGTCCAAGCCGCCAAGCCCTGCCGATGTCGGGGCCAATGTCTAAGGCCGGTATCCAGGTTCAAGACAGAGCCGATGTCCAGGCTCATGACCAGGTCGATGGTATTAGGACTTAAATCTAGCGGAAAAATTCCAGCCGCCGATGGTACTTGCGGCAGAACGACAATCTGGCAATCCGGCAATCCGGGAGGCCGACAGGCCGGAGACCAACAGGCCGGCAGGCCCGCAAGACAGCAGGGCCGGCAAGGCCGGCTGTCCATCTCCGGGGAGCGCCAAACCGCACCCCCCGAAAGTGAGCGCCACCGTCCCTTTCCCGCAAGCCAGCAAGCCCACAGGCCCGCAAGTCAGCAGTCCGGCCAGCCAGCAGATCGAAAAGCCAGCTGGCCGCCAAATCTTCAGGGGGCGCCATTCCGCACCCCCCAAGATGGCTACCGCCGTCCGCTGCCCAGTCATACCTCCCGAATCGTCCACGCCGAAAACCGACAGGCCGGCAGGCCCGCAGGCCAGCGGGGCCGGCAAGGCTGGCCGTCCACCACCGGGGGGCGCCGGACCGCACCCCGAAGCGAGCGCCGCCGTCCATCCCCCGCGAGCCGGCAAGCCCACGGGCCCGCAGATCGACAGACCGGCCAGCCAGCAGATCGAAAAGCCAGCTGGCCGCCGGAACTTCAGATCTTCAGGGAGCGCCGTTCCGCACCTCCCAAGATGGCTACCGCCGTCCGCTGCCCAGTCATACCTCCCGAATCGTCCACGCCGAAAACCGACAGGCCGGCAGGCCCGCAGGCCAGCGGGGCCGGCAAGGCTGGCCGTCCACCACCGGGGGGCGCCGGACCGCACCCCCCTGAAGCGAGCGCCGCCGTCCATCCCCCGCGAGCCGGCAAGCCCACGGGCCCGCAGATCGACAGACCGGCCAGCCAGCAGATCGAAAAGCCAGCTGGCCGCCGGAACTTCAGATCTTCAGGGAGCGCCGTTCCGCACCCCCCAAGATGGCCACCGCCGTCCGTCCGCTGCCCAGTCATGCCTCCAGCCTCGTTCTCGGCGGCCGAGGATCCCACGACGTCCAAAACCTCTCCATCGGCCGCCGGACAGCTTCAGCAAGAGGCGGAGGGCACTCGGCAGCTCGGCAGTCGGCTCCGCGTGGTTTCCCGGCTCAGGAAACCCGACCCGTTGTCTCCACAGAGCTCAAGACGCTGCCATATCGGGCATGCGCAGAAGAAGAAGCAGTTATTCTATTCTAAGTGGGATCCGTTCTATGACTGCCTTGATTCACCTGCCCTTAGTTCTTCTTGCTTATCTTAATATATAAACAAGCATTCCTGTAAAAATAATGTCTGTCTAAGGACCTGATTATGTAGAATTTGATAATAAGTGGCATCCCTTGAATTTGCTCCTTCCACAGTATTTACATTCAATTGCTTTTGGCAATTGGGAGCACTTGCCAGACATTTATAAAATTAACGTGCATTTAACAACCAAAGCTTTAAAGCAGGGGTCTCCAACCTTGGCAACTTTTAAGACTTGTGGACTTCAACTCCCAGAGTTCCTCAGCCAGCAAAGCTGGCTGACAAACTCTGGGAATTGAAGTCCACAAGTCTTAAAGGGACCAAGGTTGTAGACCCCTGCTTTAAACAGTGATTCTGAAAAGGACATTAAATTAGCTCTGATATTCTTCATTAGGAGTGGGGGAGAAAGATTTTGCCCCAAACCTGCTTTGCTTCTCAGCTGAACGATGGACTCGGTTTCTTAAAACAGATTCATGCAGAGCTGAGTCCAAGTTACACCAAGCCATGATTAGCTTAGTCCTAGTTCAGTGAACAAAACCACCCTTGATGAGCCTTACACAGCAGGCTCAACCTGAATGTTTCATGAGCCGTATTGGTGGGGTTCCTATACATTTTGAAGGTATAAAAATCTTAACGTTGTATTGTTCAAACTTATCAAGAAACGCTCCAAAACTCATATTCAAACTTCATATTCAAAATGCAGTAGTCTTCGACTTATGACCACAATTGAGCCCAAAATTTCCATTGCTAAGTGAGACAATCAAGTGAGTTTTTCCCCATTTTATGACCTTCCTTGCTACAGTTGTTAAGTGAATCACTACATTTGTTAAGTTAGTTACACAGTTGCTAAGTGAATCCCCATTGATGCAAAAGGGGATCACATGTCCCTGGGACACAGCTACCGTCATAAATAGGAATCGGTTGCCAAGCATCCGAATTTTGATCATGTGACCATGGGGATGCTGCAATGGCCCTAAGTCCTAAGGCAGGTTTTTTCAGTGCCATTGTAACGTTGAACACTAAATAAACTGTTGTAAGTTGAGGACTACCTGTAGTAGCTTGACACTTGAAAGTGACCCCTTTGTCCTTCTGTAATTGCAAGCAAGATGTAGTGTGTGACTATTACCACCTGATGATTCCTTGTTTGTATAATTTCAGTGTGGTACCCTGGGCTTTCTAGGGAAACTGTGGGGTCCTCTCTGAGCTTGGTGGTTTTCTCGCAGACCAGACATCTCGCATTACCAGACTAGGTAACATCATCAGTGCTAGTGCACCAGCATCACAAATACTTCAGAAATCCATCAAGCTCTGAGAGCCCCGAGGAGCCCACGCTTCAACCCTGAGCTACAAATATTCTCTTTTATCTGCTTTCGATGAAAAGTTATGCAAACGAGGTGTAAAGGAGAAGGTCTTCAGATCAGCAGGAATTTCACCGTAATTTGGCATGAGGAAAATGTCCTGGGTTTCTTAAGGTGCCAAAATGCAGACTTTCTTTAAAATGGAGAGAAAAGATGCAAAGTGCGAAGCTAAATTATATTGATATATTGATCATCAATTGTGTTGTAAATGTTGTACCTTGATGAACGTATCTTTTCTTTTATGTACACTGAGAGCATATGCACCAAGACAAATTCCTTGTGTGTCCAATCACACTTGGCCAATAAAATTCTATTCTATTCTATAAAATTCTATTCTAAATGTGGCTACCAGACGAGGACAGGGGAGACTGAGAACCTTCCTTGGTTTTTTTCAAAAATATAGACTCTAGGAATAGGAAAAAAAAGGTATACAGGTAATCCTCAACTTGACAGCACTTCATTTAGTGACTGTTTCAAGTTGCAATGGTAGTGAAAAAAGTGACTTACGACTGTTTTTCCACACTTACGACCATTGCAGCATCCCCAGGGTCACGTGATCAGAATTCAGATGCTTGGCAGCTGGTTCGTATTTGTGACAGTGCCAGTGTCCTGGGGGGGTCACGTGATCTCCTTTTGCGACCTTCTGACAAGCAAAATCAATGGGGAAGCCAGATTCACTTAACAACCGTGTTACTAACTTAACAACTGCAGTGATTCACTTAGCAGCTGTAGCAAGAAAGATTGTAAAATGGGGCAAAGCTCACTTAATTGTCCCATTTAGCAACGGAAATTTTAGGCTTCATTGTGGTTGTAAGTCGAGGGCTACCTGTATATAAAAGTTTATTTCTGCTGTGAATTGTTAGGGTGTTTATGAGCTGGAAGCAAACGGCATTGAAACCGATTGCCTAATGGCATCTGTGTAATTAAGGATATAATCCATGCATGCTACTCATAATGAGTAAATGCCATTCAAAATGGCATCACATCAAATGGAAATCAATCGGATTTACTCCATAAATAACATATGTCTGCAGATCTGCGATGGTGCTGGGGCCATCCAGCCTGAATGTTATTTCTGATTTTGCCCAATTGTGCACAGAATCTTATGACAGAGATAGCAGCATCTTACAGCAAAGTCTCTTTTTAAATGACCAGTTCTTTTTGGTCTTCTTCAAATGCAGGACTGTTCAACCATAACTGCCCAATGATTTAGTAGCTTAAAATATTGGATACTTTTACTGGGTGCAAGACAGTGTAGAAAAACCATGGGGATGCTGCAGAGGTTGTAACTGTGAAAAACAATCATAAGTCTCCTTTTTCAGTGCCATTGTAACTTCGAACATGAACTGTTGTAAATTGAGGATTACCTGCACCAGTGCTTTGGGAAGTTGCCATGTGCTGCTGGACACGGCTTTTTCCAGCTTTAAGTGATGATTGCATTTGTTTTAGCTGGCATCTGAAATCAAGATATCAAATGTCATTGAAATTTGATAATAATGAGGTAAAAACAAAATACAGGTAGTCCTTGATTTACAACCACAATTGTGCCAAAAATATTCATTGCTAGGTGAGATAGTTGTTAAGTCAGTTTTGCCCCAGGACCTTTAAGTGGAATTCATCCACTCCTGGAGGTTGAAACTCAGATTCAAACTTCCTTGCATTTTAGATGGAAGGATTTAGATTTAACAACATTAAATCTAGTTTGGAGTATAACTGACAAAATAGTTAAAATTGTGTTTTCTGGACTTCCGTCAACTGCAGCCTAGGATTGCTGAAAAGGGAGGTGAGGTCCCATGCGGCCCACCCAGAGTTTAGAGCTCTGAGTGCTGTGGCCCCTTTGGCCTTATTCAACAAACTATTGTTAAAACGAAGCATGACTTCTCTCCGTGTGTGAATTCAGCCACTCTTTCCAAACGACAACAATACAAAGGTCTTTTGCTTTTCTTCACTAAGAAGGAATGTCAGAAGAGGACAATGCTGTTTTCTTCATTCTGTCTTCGTCTCTATCCGTCCCTTCCTCCCCCCCCCCATGCATCTCCTTTCACCCCCATTGGGGCTGCTTTAAAACGTGCTTCCCTCACTGAAGATCCTTGAATGAGAAAACAGTGTTGGATGCAACTGATTTCCCAGAGCGAAGACATGTGCTCATCCATGCACCTCAGGGAGCTGGGTGGTTATGCATATGTAATTCTTCTCCTTGAGCATTGCTCCTTTCCACTGCAGAATTCTTTCCTGCTAATCTTAATAATGTCCTTCTGAGAGAAGAGAAAAGTGCTTGGCTATCAGGTTTCTTTGGCCTCCAGCAGGCCAGGCCCATTTTTCCTTGGAGACGAAAAGGACAAAAAAACCCAGGCTGGTAATCCGAGCTCTCCATGAGAGGGGCTTCAGTCACGTAAAAATGGCAGTCACAATCTTAAGTCCTTGTCCTTGTAGACGAGAGGTCGAACGACTAGCCTTGTGGTGCAACCAAAACAATCTGGAACTGAACACACTCAAAACCGTAGAAATGGTGGTAGGCTTTAGGAGAAACCTTTCCATACTTCCACCTCTCACAATACTAGACAACACAGTATCAACAGTGGAGACCTTCTAATTTCTAGGTTCTTCCATATCGCAAGATCTAAAATGGACAGCTAACATCAAAAACATCATCAAAAAAGAACAAAGAATGTATTTCTGTGCCAACTCAGAAAGCTCAAACTGCCCAAGGAGCTGTGATCCAGTTCTACAGAGGAATTATTGAATCTGTCATCTGCACCTCTATAATTGTCTGGTTTGGTTCTGCAGCCCAACAAGATAGACACAGACTTCAGAGGATAATTAGAGCTGCAGAAAAAGCAATTGCTACCAACCTGCCTTCCATTGTGGACCTGTATACTGCACGAATCAAGAAGAGGGCCATGAAAATATTTACAGACCCCTCGCATCCTGGACATAAACTGTTTCAACTCCTACCCTCAAAACGACGCTATAGAGCACTGCACACCAGAACAACTAGACACAAGAACAGTTTCTTCACGAACGCTATCACTCTGCTAAACAAATAATTCCCTCAACACTGTCAAACTAGTTACTAAGTCTGCACTACTATTAATCTTCTCATCATTCCCACCACCCATCTCCTTCCACTTATGACTATAACTTTGTTGCTTGTATCCTTACGGTTTATACTGATATTGATTGTTCCTGATTGCTTATTTGTAGCCTATGACTATCATTAAGTGTTGTACCTTATGATTCTTGATGAAGGTATCTTTTCTTTTATGTACTCTGAGAGCGTATGCACCAAGACAAATTCCTTGTGTGTCCAATCACACTTGGCCAATAAAGAATTCTATTCTATTCGTTTTGTGCTTTACAAGTGTGACCTACGTAAACAAAGGGGCATAGGACAATTTATGGATGGTCCTCCAGCCTGCCAGCAGTGGCTTCACTTGTTCCTCATGTTTTGGAGATAAACAGATTTAACTGACTTTATTATATTATTTTATTATGTTATTTTATTAATTTGTTATATGATTCTCTCTTGAATTAGTTCTATTGTTTTTAATATGATGTTTTTATATTCTTGTAAGCCGCCTTGAGTCGCTGTGTGCGAATAGAAATCTCTTAATATGTGGCTGTTTCATGGACACCTTTTGTCGTGTCCCACTCCTCCGCTGACGGCCGGGCCAGGGAAATCCGAATCAAGCTTGCCTCTGCAGCTCTGCCCAAAGTCCTAGCAAAGTCCTCAGAGCAGGCAGGAGACCAGAAAGTGACTTCAGCAAGATAAGTTCGACTTTGCCTGACTCAGAGACTGCCAGAAAGTAGATCCTTTATATAGGCCATGGGGTGTGGCTCCATGACTCAGCACTCATTAAGGCCTGCCCCTCCCTTCCTTCTGTTGCCTCCGCCTATCCAGTCTTCTGATGCGAGGGTCACTCCAATCAGCAGCTGTTGGAAATAAACTTTCCTCAGGCTCACATGCTGTGGAGGAGGGGGAGGGGTCTAGCTGCTCCGTTTGCCTGGGCATGGAGCCAGGGCTGGGGCCGGGAGATGCCCCCTCCTCAGCCTGTCTGGGCATGGAGCCAGGGCTGGGGCCGGGAGGACATTCTTCAGCGTTCGGAAGCAGATAAGCAGACCCCGGCTGCGGTGAGAGTGGGCAAAACACAACACCTTTTATCAAGTGGGATCCATTCTGTGACTGTCTTCATCTACCTGCCACTTGATCCCACTTGATCAAAAGCATCCACGAAAGGGATCTAGAACAAGATGGAGTGATGACATCAGCAAGTATGGCAGACCCAACTGGCAAAAGGAAGCTCAGGACTGTCAGGGTTGGAAACGAGAGGCTTCATCCTGCAGACAATGGCTAGGAGGAGGAGGAGGATGTTTAATTGCTCTTCATCCTCATGCATTTTAATATAAATCTCGGTATTATTGGAGATTGTCTCAGAGTTTTATATTACTTTATGTTTTCACTAACTATAAATAAGATTTGGATTTTGTGCCAGTAACAGTATAACAGAGTTGGAAGGGACCTTGGAGGTCTTCTAATCCAAACAGTTTCTTTTTTTAAAAAAATCAAGTGGTTATTACATATAATTTTGATTATTTAGGACATGGTAAAACCCCATGGAGTTGCCAAATAAAAAAAAAAAAGCGAGAACCACGTGGATTTCAGAATGTTAGTAAAAACCATCTTGAAAATTGTAAGAGTTGTATAGTGAGTCAATTCAGGTGGAGTGTCCTGAATTGCATCCTTCCCACGCCTTCCACATCTGGGTTGCATTGCCGCTTCTCCCACAAACAGCGCCTCTGTCCTAGTGTCTCTCACTGTACATGACTGTGCAGTCCACACAACAACCATATATTTTTTTTTTAATTTGAATTTATATCCCGCCCTTCTCCGAAGACTCAGGGCGGCTTACATTGTGTTAAGCAATAGTCTTCATCCATTTGTATATTATATACAAAGTCAACTTATTGTCCCCCCCAACAATCTGGGTCCTCATTTTACCTACCTTATAAAGGATGGAAGGCTGAGTCAACCTTGGGCCTGGTGGGACTTGAACTTGCAGTAATTGCAAGCAGCTGTGTTAATAACAGACTGCTTAGTCTGTTGAGCCACCAGAGGAGAGATATTAACTGAAATAAGATTTAGTTTTTGGTCTGCTGCCAACCACTGATTTTTGTAGTGAGCTATATGGGGTCATTAAGAGTTGACAATGACTTGATAGCTAATAATAATAAATATAGAATACCATCCAGAACAAGGTTTCCCCCCTTTAACGTTACCTTCTGCTGTATTCCTTTACCATTAATGATCTGTCTTAACAGGGCATGAGATTTTTACAAGCTGCTTTTTGCCATGAGTTGGTTTGAATTGTTGAGTTATGGAAGACAAACTCTTATAGGCTTCCACCCATTTAACAAGGCTCTCTCTCCCTTTTGCGTGTTACAGCTATGACAGCCTTGCTGATTTACAAGAGAGGACGGATCTTTTTTCTAACATCTTCCTGCAGCTTTGCCACTCACTCGGTCAGTGTTATAAATGAATTTGCGAGTCAGTTTCTTCCTAAACTGAGGAACTCTGTAAAAGCAAAGGGATAGGAAAGGGATATGTCATTCTCCTGAAGCCAATAAAAAATGGAAGAGGAAGTGAGCACTTTGACATTATTTGATGTTTGATCTCACTTCTTCTGGAGTTTGTGGGTCCTATTGTACTCTAGATTGGCCAGACCATAGACAAAAGCCACTTTCGAGAACTCGGAGACTAGGAAAATAGAACGAACATACGATCATAGGGCTGGAAGGGATCTTGGAGGTCTTCTAGTCTAAAACTCCTGCTTAAGGCAAGACACCTTATTCCATCCTAGTCAAATGGTTGTCCAATCTAGTTTTGAAAACCTCCAGTGATAAGAGCACCCACAGCTCTGGGAAGCAAGCTGTTCCACTGCTTAATCGTTCTCACTGTCAGGAAATTTCTCCTTAGTTCCAGGTTGGATCTCTCTAGTGATCTTCCACCCGTTGCTTCTTGTCCTACCTTCAGGTGCTTTGGAGAGTAGACACTATCTTCTCTGTTACAGCCTTTGAAGTACTAGAAAATAATTATCATGTGATAAGCCTATTCTCTTTGATAGGCTGGCCATGGGTAGCTCCCTCAACTGTTCATCATATGGTTTAGCCTCCAAACTCCTTATTATTTTATGTGTTTTTTTCTGCACACTTTCTGGGGTCTCAGCCCTGGGTGGGAGATTGTCAAAGAGTCAACCTAGTTTGCTGGCAGCGAGAGTAATTAATCAATGAATGACTTGACTCCAGAATTTGAGGGTGCTCCATCGTTTTTGAGAGAGAGAATAGAATTTATTGGCCAAGTGTGGTTGGACACACAAGGAATTTGTCTTGATGCATATGCTCTCAGTGTACATAAAAGAAATACAGCTCGCCTGTTTGGAACCCTCACCACATCTCTGACATCAATACAATTGAACGTGTCCAGAAATATTTTACAAGAAGAGTTCTCCATTCCTCTGAAAACAATAGAATACCCTATCCCACCAGACTTGAAATCCTAGGCTTAGAAAACTTGGAACTCCGTCACCTTCGACAAGACCTAAGCTTAACTCACAGAATCATCTATTGTAATGTCCTTCCGGTTAAAGACTACTTCAGCTTTAATTGCAATAATACTAGAGCAACTAATAGATTTAAACTTAATGTTAACCGCTTTAATCTAGATTGCAGAAAATATGACTTCTTAACAGAATCATCAGTGCTTGGAATACTTTACCTGACTCTGTGGTCTCTTCCCATAATCCTAAAAGCTTCAACCAAAAACTTTCTACTATTGACCTCAACCCATTCCTAAGAGGACCATAAGGGGCGTGCATAAGCGCACAAACGTGCCTACCGTTCCTGTCCTATTGTTTTTCTTTTCTTCTTTCTATATATATGCTTATACCTCCTTATATTTACTCATATATGTTTATATACTATATAATCTTTTGTATGATTCCTACATATATTGTTGTGACTAAATAAATAAATAAATAAATAAATAAAAGATACCTTCATCAAGGTACAACATTTACAACACAAATGACGGTCATAGGGGTTTTTGAGTTAAATAAAGAAAATAAAGGGGTTTCAAGAATAAACTGGACAAGCATCTGACTGGGATAGTATAAGGTCTCCTGTTTGGCCAGAGGGTTGGACTAGAAGACCTCTGAGATCCCTTCCAGCCCTATGATTCTATGATTTTAATGTTTTATTTATAACCCACTGTCAGACCTACCACAGGTAGGTCCTTTATAAAAGAAAGACCCTCAACTCGATTTGGTTGAAGTGAGAATAGAATAGAATAGAATAGAATAGAATAGAATAGAATAGAATAGAATAGAATAGAATAGAATAGAATAGAATCTGGAAGGGACCTTGGAGATCTTCTAGTCGAGCCCCGTGCTCAAGCAGGAGAACCTATACCATTTCAGACAAATGGCTGTCCAATCTCTTTACAAATTGTTCCCTTATCTCAGTCCTCCCTCCCCCCTCCAGGACCAGTTTATCTTCAGTCGATGAACTGCCACATAAGTATTTTGATAAACGCTGAGATGTTTAGGAAAATCTACATTCCACTCTCAGGGTGCATGGCCTTGAGTGCTGGCACAAACTGGTTCCATGCGTCTCCAGTCTTCATTGAGCTGTTATCCCCCCTCCCTATTTCCCATTGCCTCCCTATACATATTTATTGCCCATTTGTTCACCCCATGCCCCTTCCCTCCTAGCGTTTGATGGTAGGATATCAGCAAGGCACCAAGCCGAGGGTGTCAGACCTGACATTCACCCAGAAACATGCAGGTGTGATGGACAGTATATAAATTCAATAAATTCAATAGGTAGGTAGATAGAATAGATTTTTTTTTATTGGCCAAGTGTGATTGGACACACAAGGAATTTGTCTTGGTGCATACGCTCTCAGCGTACATAAAGAAAAGATACCTTCATCAAGAATCATAACTTATGATTTAAGTTAAGAATCATGACTTATGATTTAATGATAGTCATAGGGTACAAATAAGCAATCAGGAAACAATATCAAGATAAATAGAGAGAGAGAGAGAGAGAGGCAGACAGACAGACAGACAGACAGAGAAATTTCTTGGGGTTAAGATGGTGCTCAAGCCCTGTATTCCTTTTTCTTTGATATTTTTCCTTTGTAATTCTTTTTCAATTGTAAGCTATCGCCGAGTCATTGAGAAGTCAAGTAGGTTCGTAATCAAAATATTACATTAAATTAAAAACATGCATGTTATAACATTACAGAAATATGCTTTAAACTCAATACGCAATCATAGTAAATTAAATAGCAGTGGCATAAAATATTAAAACAGCACATGGACTAACATCTAGGAATCATAAAATAGCACCCATGTAAGAAACCTTTACAATTATGAAAAGGCAGCTACAAACAAATACATTTTCAGGGCCCATTTAAAAGGTTGTAATGATTGAGCCCGTTGAATCCTGATTAAAACCGTAACACAAATTGTATAGATGCATTACACTTTCAGGATGTCGATAATCACTGGTCTCTGCTAGCTGGATTTATTTAAAAAAAAAAAAAAAACAAGCTAGTAAAGTATTATAAAAGAAACAGAAAATAACAAAAACAACACATAATAAACCAAAATAAAATCAGTATGCTTAATAGCACCATAGCACATGCAGTCAAAATCCAGGATCAAAATAAAAAGGTAGAAAGACTTGGATGGATAAAATGGGTTTTGCCTTGTAGCAGAAGGACTACAGTAATATAGGCCAGCCGAAACTCTCTTCCTTTTTAGTAAGCGCCTACAAGATTTCCCTCTAGCTCAACCAAAGCTGGGCCACTTTTGAAAAAGCTGTAGGTGACTTCCTCCAACTTCCATTCACAAGCAGTTTTTAAAATCTGGTGGGGGGGGGTCTTTATTTAACTCAAAAAGCAGATATTTAAAAATTAAAAGAAGGAACTGGAATAACAAAGTAGGAGGGTTTCTCATACATATGTATATAGAACTGTGATGACTCGCCCAGATGCTTCCCCGGATACCTGTCCAGATGCCAGCTTGGAGGAAGATGAACCAGTTCCGGACAGGTCTAGAGAGGACCTGGTCAATGGCTCCAAGCAGCCATCCGAGAGGGATTTGGCTGAAGCGCAGCTGCAGCTGGTCAATGATAGGGAAGAGGAACTGCCTTCTGCACCTGATCTAAGAACACATAGGGCAGAGAAAAGGCAGGAGTAGCAAAGGTTGGCCAGATTACTTGTGAGGAGGCAGCCTTACCCTTCTTGATGGGCTGCACCAGGAGTTGGCTATTTAGCACAGCAGACAGATGGAGATGATGTTGGGAACAACCTGTTTGTTCTTGCCTTGAATTTTGGATTGTGTCTCTTCAGCTATTTCCTTTGCCTTGCCTTGACCTGTGGATTTACTTTTGTCTGGAAACTTGCCTTTGCCTTGGGAACTTGCTTTTGCTTAGTGGACTGAACTAGCCTTGAGGACTAGTGCTGGCTTCAGTTGAGTAGCCTGTGGGGTTGAGCTGGTGCCGCCACGGGGAATTGCTGGGGAATACCAATTCAGGTTCAAAAGCCTTAATAGAATAGAATAGAATAGAATAGAATAGAATAGAATAGAATAGAATAGAATTTTTTATTGGCCAAGTGTGATTGGACTCCTTACACCTGTATGTGAGCGCACGTGCATAAGTGAATGGGACAGCACAAGAACATAGAATAACAGAGTTGGAAGGGACCTTATAAGGTCTTCTAGTCCAACCTCCTGCTCAAGCAGGAGATCCTATACCGTTTCATACAAATGGCTTTCCAGTCTCTTCTTAAGAACCTCCAGTGATGAAGCACCCACAACTTCTGAAGGCAACTTCTCTTCCATTGGTTGATTGTTCTCACTGTCAGGAAATTTGTCCTTAGTTCTAGGTTGGTTCTCTCCTTGATTAGTTTCCATCCAATGTCTCTTGTCTTGCCTTGCCTTGCCTTGCCTTATGGTGCCTTGGAAAATAATTTGACCCCCTCGTCTTTGAAGAAGCCCCTCAAATAATGTAGCAGAGGATTGCATTGGTTTTTTTGGCTGATGCCACACACTATTGTCTCATATTTAAGTGATATCATTAGTATTTTCATAGTTTGCTTGTTTCCTCCTTATATTTCAATACCCGATTAGATAACATCATCAGTGTGAGAAGAAGTGGGTTTTAAGGATGATATAATTTAACCTAATAACATAGAATCAGGGCTGGAAGCAGGGGCGGGTTTCAAAACCCATCGCTACCGGTTCGCTCGTGGGCACTCGCATGCTTGCGCAATGCTTCTGGGGCGAACCGATAGCAACCCACCACTGGCTGGAAGGGACCTTGGAGGCCTTCCACATGCATTATATTCTCTTCTATGGGATTTTTACATGCATATAAAGATTTACGTAGTAGTTTTAATAGAGTTTGGATGTATTTCATTATAATCACTACAATAAGCAGCCTGTTCAGGTCTGTTGAGAAATTGAGCTCGTAAATTTTTCCCTCCAGTGTTGCAAGACGGGTCCATTAGCCACGAGAAGGACCCAGAGAATCCACTTCTATTGTCCCACCATCAATTCTCATGAACATTTTGAACTTTAAGCAGGCTTGGTGTCTCTTTAGACTCCAGTCTGGCAATCAATGCATTTGGTGAAGGTAGCGCTGGCATCTTTGATTGCCTTTTAGCCAGGCAGCTGTTAAAAGTAGAACCCTCCACTGCTGCTTCTCCTTGAAATAAACCAGGGTCTGAATTAAGCTCAGCTTTGTAGGAAAAATGGCTTCTACTGAGTGTGTCTAAGCAAGCTCATTCTCCCACTATAAATAAAGACACCGGCACTTACCAAAATAAATATCATCGTAACACTAAACTGAAAGGTCAGCTTGAAATAAAAATGCAGATTTACGAGGGCTATTAGAGACCAAAGGTCATTTAGGAATATGATCTCAGAATCATTATAATAATTTTGGTCACCTTTTGGATTTATGAAATTAGAATGGGCCAAGTAGTAAGCCATCAGACCTGAAATTCAGTAAAATTCTTGTAGAGGATCTTCATTTATGCCAGTCTGTTTCACCTCCACTCTCAATTTCGTGCAGGGGTATCAAACTCAAAAGTCCAGATGTGGCCCATGGGGTGCTTAGCTCTGGCCCATGGGGCCATCCTGGAAACAGCAAAGCACAGTGCCTCTGTCAGTGAAAATAGAGCTCGGGAGGGCCACTGAACTCAGTTTTCACTGGCAGAGGGTTGCAGGAGGCCATCATAGCCAAAAGCAGAGCTGGGGAGCCCATTTTAGCTGGCAGAGCGCTTGGGCTGCCACAGGTACCGCAGACATGTCGAGTGACCTCGAACTGGCCATGCCCACCCTGGCCACACACACACACACACACACACACATGATGCAGCCCTCAAACACAACCCTGATACGGCCTTCAATAAAATTGATTTTGACACACCTGGTTTAGCGTAACAATATCAGATTTCTGGAAGGGCCACAGACCATATGGCTCCCTTATCAAGAAACATTATAAGTACCATTTCCTGTATCAGAATAATAGAATAAAAGACCTTGATCATCTAACCACTTGGTCTAAAACTTGGCAACTCCAGATCTCAACCAGCAAATGCTCAGTCTTACATATTGGAAAAAAGAACCCAAACACTAAGTACATACTTGATGGACATTACCTTACAGACGACCCCCATCCCGTTAAAGACCTTGGAGTTTTCATGTCAAATGATCTAAGTGTCAAAGCCCACTGTAACTACATAGCAAAAAAGGCTGTAAGAGTTGTAAACCTAATCCTGCGTAGCTTCTTTTCCAAAAACACTAAACTACTAACCAGAGCATATAAAACATTTGCTAGACCAATTCTAGAATACAGCTCGCCTGTTTGGAACCCTCACCACATCTCTGACATCAATACAATTGAGCGAGTCCAGAAATATTTTACAAGAAGAGTTCTCCACTCCTCTGAAAACAACAAAATATCTTATCCCACCAGACTTGAAATCCTAGGCTTAGAAAACTTGGAACTCCGTCGCCTTCAACAAGACCTAAGTTTAACTCACAGAATCATCTATTGTAATGTCCTTCCTGTTAAAGACTACTTCAGCTTTAATTGCAATAATACTAGAGCAACTAATAGATTTAAACTTAATGTCAACCGTTTTAATTTAGATTGCAGAAAATATGACTTCTTAACAGAATCATCAGTGCTTGGAATACTTTACCTGACTCTGTGGTCTCTTCCCATAATCCTAAAAGCTTCAACCAAAAACTTTCTACTATTGACCTCACCCTATTCCTAAGAGGACCATAAGGGGCGTGCATAAGCGCACAAACGTGCCTACCGTTCCTGTCCTATTGTTTTTCTTTTCTTTTTTTTCTTCTTCCTATATATATATATTGGTGCTTATACCTCCTAATATTTACTCATATATATGTTTATATACTATATAATCCTTTTTATATGATGTTGTGACAAAAATAAATAAATAAATAAATAAAATAAAATAAAATAAAATAAAATAAATAACAGAGTAACAAAATTGGAAGGGACCTTGGAGGTCTTCTAGTCCACCCACATGCTCAAGCAGGAAAAGTTATACCATTTCAGACAAATGGTTGTCCAATCTCTTCTTAAAAACCTCCAGTGTTAGAGCACCCACAAGTTATGGAGGTACAATCGTTTCACTGATTATTTGTACTATCAGGAAATTTCTCCTTAGTTCTAGGTTGGTTCTCCCCTTGTATAGTTTCCATCAGTTGCTTCTTTTTCTGCCTTCAGCTACTTTGGAGAATAGGTTAAAAAAAAAACCTCTTCTTGTGGCAGCCCCTAAAATATTGGAACACTGCTATCATGTCACCCCCAGTCTTTCTTTTCATTAAACTAAACATACCCAATTCCTGCAACTGTTCATTGTATATTTTAGCCTCCAGCCCCCAAATCATCTGTGTTGCTCTTCTCGGCCCTCTTTCTAGGGTCTCAACATCTTTTTTTACATCGTGGCGACCAAAACTGGATCCAGTATTCCAAGTGTGGTCTTAGCAAGGCATTATAAAGTGTAATGCAGCCTTGGACTTTGTTGGCTTTTTTGACAGCTGTGACATACTATTGCCTCAGTGTATTGTGCAGCCAACCTATTTATTTTTCAATAATAACAGGAATATCTACAAGCTATGATTAGAAAAGTTTAAATGGCTGTGATGGTGTGATCAAAGCTCCACCTGTTTTTCATGCAACAAAGATGAAAAGACTTTGCACAAGTATGCCCTCTGCCATTTTGATCTCCCTCTAGATGATGCCCCCATTTGCACATCTATTGTCTCCCAATTCTGCATGGATTTTTTTCAGATCCGTAGGACAATCTATATACAGATAGTCCTTGACTTAAAACAGTTCACTTAATCACTGTTCAAAGTTACAACGGAACTGAAAAAAGTGACTTATAACCATTTTTCACACTTATGACCATTGGAGTTGCAGCATCTCCATGGTCACGTGATTTACATTTGGATGCTTAACAACTGACTCACATTTATGACGGTTGCAGTGTCTTGGGGGGTCACGTGATCCCCTTTTGCAACCTTCTGACAAGCAAAATCAATGGGGAAGCCAGGTTCAACTGTGTTACTAACAACTGCAGTGGTTTACTTAACAACTTGGCAAGAAAGGTCATAAAATGGGGCAAAGCTCACTTAACAAATATTTCACATAGCAACAGAAATTTTGGGCTCAATCATGGTCGTAAGTCGAGGCCTACCTGTACACCTCTACATGGAATACGTCTCTGAGTATCTATCTAAATTTTTTCCATTGAAGACATTAGACGCGCCATCATTGTTCAACGCACTGTGGAATCTGATAAGGAATTATCTCTGAAAAGGATGACCCAGTGGGTCATGCGTTGTCTAGTTGACATTTAAAACCCTGTTTTCCCTATATTTGTCCCAAATGCCAGCCAATCTGAAGGTCAATTTAACCCTCACTTCAAGGACACGAGAGAAGACATTTCTAAAATCAAGAATATTAAAATACTTTTATTGGCCAAATGTGATTGGACACACAAGGAATTTGTCTCCAGGGAGTAAGCTCTCAGTGTACATGCAACACAACAAAGGAATAATAGTCATCCGATCCAATAAGAGAAGGTAGTAAAAAAGATGAGAGAATAAAAGATGAGAGAGGTAATAGAAAAGATGAGAGAATAACAATACAGCCCTACTCCATGGGTAAATATCCTTAGACATAGGACAGTGCTGTGGAAATTAGTTGTTCAGCTGAGTGATGGCACAAGGGAAAAACCTGTTTCTGTGTCTGTTTTGTTTTTGTTTTTTGGCATGCAGTGCCCTATAGTAGCATCCCGAGGGAGGAGGGGGGAGTTAAAACAGTTTATGTCCAGGATATCTGGAGAAAAGAAGGACTAGGAGTGACATGATAGCAGTGTTCCAATATCTCAGGGGCTGCCACAAAGAAGAGGGGCTCAACTTATCTTCCAAAGCACCAAAAGACTTTGGAACAAGAAACAATGCATGGAAACTAATCAAAGAGAAAAGCAACCTGGAATTAAGAGAGAAACTGCCTAACAAATAACAACAATTACCAATGGAACAACTTGCCTTCAGACTTTGTGGGTGCTTCATCACTGGAAGTTTTTAAGAAGAGACTGGACAGCCAATTGTCTGAAATTTTATAGGGTCTCCTGCTTGATCAGGGGGTTGGACTAGAAGACCTCTAAAGTCTATTTCTATTTCTATTATTTCTATTCTTTGATGGGTCTCTGGATATTTCCTCAGCCCACTTTCTGACCTACGCAATATACCGGTCCTCCATGGAAGGTAGGCTGGTTGCAATTGTTTTTCCTGCATCCTAGCTATCCATTGAAGTCTGTAGTTGTCCTGTTTGGTTGCTGTATCAAATCAGACAGTTATAGAGGTACAAATAATTCCTGTATCCACAGCTCCTTGGGCAGTCTGAGCTTTCTGAGTGGATGAAAGTTCCACCCATGTAAAGTTTGCCTTATTTTCTATATTTTGTTCTACTTTCCCCCCCACCCCCACCCCACCCCTTGTCTGTTTTGCTGGCTTCTTGCCGTAATAAAGTTTTATTAACATTGACTTAGATCAGCATTGGATCAGCTGATCAGGTTTATTCTAGACACAATGGGTTGGGCAGCAGATTTATTTATTTATTTATTTATTTATTTCGATTTTTATATCGCCCTTCTCCCGGAGGACTTAGGGCGGTGTACAGCCAAGTAAAAATTCAATATATAAAAAGAAATATTATAATGTGGCCGAAATTTTAAAACCATTTAAAATCTTAAAACATAAATACCCCAATAAAATTTCAATCCAATCCCGCTTGAATAAATAGGTGCGTTTTCAGCTCACGCCGAAAGGTCCGAAGATCAGGCAATTGACGTAAACCGGGGGGAAGTTCATTCCAGAGCGTAGGAGCTCCAACAGAGAAGGCCCTTCCCCTGGGGGCCACCAGCCGACATTGCTTGGCGGACGGCACCCTGAGGAGACCCTCTCTGTGTGAGCGTACGGGTCAGTGGGAGGCAAAAGGTAACAGCAGGCGGTCCCGTAAGTACCCGGGTCCTAAGCCATGGAGCGCTTTAAAGGTGGTAACCAAAATCTTGAAGCGCACCCGAAAGACCACAGGAAGCCAGTGCAAGCTGCGCAGGATTGGTGTTACATGGGAGCAACGAGTTGCCCCCACTATTACCCGCGCAGCTGCATTCTGGACTAGTTGCAGCCTCCGGGTGCACTTCAAGGGCAGCCCCATGTAGAGAGCATTGCAATAGTCCAAGCGGGAAGTGACAAGGGCATGAATGACCGTGCATAAGGCATCCCGGTCAAGAAAGGGGCGCAACTGGCGCACCAAGCGCACTTGGTGGAAGGCCCTCTTGGAGACGGCCGCCAAATGATCGTCAAACGACAGTCGCCCATCCAAGAGGACACCCAAGTTGCGCACCCTCTCCGTTGGGGCCAATAACTCGCCCCCCACAGCCAGCTGCGGCTGCAGCTGACTGTACCGGGGTGCCGGCATCCACAGCCACTCCGTCTTGGAGGGATTGAGCTTGAGTCTGAGAGATAAGTGTTGAAGGGGCTGGAAGAGTTTTGAAAATATCGTAAAGCTTTTGAGAGGCAGTTTGGCCTAGTAATTAAAGGCATCAGCCTAAAAAACAGACAAACGTAAGTTTTAATCCTTCTGTAGACACAAAACCAACTGTATGACTTTGTGCCAGTCATTCTCCCTCAGCCAAGGACCAAGGTGGCCATGGCAAAGCACTTCTGAAAAGGTCACCAAGAAAACTGCAACTACACTTAATGCAATCAGCAAGACTCAACAATGACTTGAAGGCAACGCGAGGCAGTTTGGTGTAGTGGTTAAAAGCATCAGGGCAGAAACAGGAGACAGTGAGTTCTAGTGCCTCCTGAGGCATGAAACCAGCAGGGGAACTTGGGCCAGTCCCTCTCTCTCGGCCCTAGGAAGGAGGCAATGGCAAACTACTTCTGAAAATCTTGACACCCAAAACTGCAAGACTGTCCAGGCAGGTGACGGGAGTCGAGACATATAAGAAAAGTGGAGCTAGTTCTCAACTTACAACCACAATTTTTTTTTTCCAACCACAATTGAGCCCAAAATTTCTGTGAGACAGTTGTTAAGTGAGTTTTGCCCCAGTTGCTAAGTGAATCACTGCAGTTGTTAAATTAGTAATATGATTGTTAAGTGAATCTGGCTTCCTCATTGACTGCTTGTCAGAAGGTCGCAAAAGGGGAACACATGACTCCAAGATACTGCGACCATCATAAATATGAGTCAGTTGCAAGAGTTGGAATTCTGATCATGTGACCATGGGGTTGCTGCAATGGTCATACATGGGAAGAACAGCCACAGGTCACTGTTTTCAGTGCTGTTGTACCTTTGAACAGTCACTAAGTGAACTGTTGTAAGCCGAGGAGGACCTGTAGATTCATTTGGTTGGTACCGTGCAGAAGAAATCTTAACGCAGCCAAAGGCACCCTCCACCAGACAACGCTTAAAGTCATAGGCATCATGACATCATTCATCATGACATCATCATCATCATCATGACATCACCATCATGGATCCGCTGTTAGACTCCTTGCAATTTGCATACTGAGCAAATAGATCAGCAGATGATGCTGTTAATATGGCTCTGCACTACATCCTACAATATCTTGAGTCTCCAAAGACCTATGCAAGGGTCCTTTTTGTAGACTTTAGTTCAGCATTCAATACCATCATTCCAGACATTCTTCTAACTAAGCTAAACCAGCTACAGGTACCGGAACAGACTTGTAAGTGGATCACAAGCTTCCTAACAAACAGGAAGCAGCAGGTGAAGCTAAGCAAGATCACATCAAATACCTGTACAATTAGCACAGGGGCCCCCCAAGGCTGTGTGCTCTCCCCACTTCTCTTCTCTCTGTATACCAATGACTGCATCTCCAATGATCCATCTGTTAAGCTACTGAAGTTCGCAGATGACACAACAGTGATTGGTCTCATTCGAGACAATGACGAATCCGCATATAGACAAGAGGTCGAACGACTAGCCTTGTGGTGCAACCAAAACAATCTGGAACTGAACACACTCAAAACCGTAGAAATGGTGGTAGACTTTAGGAGAAACCCTTCCATACTTCCACCTCTCACAATACTTGACAACACAGTATCAACAGTAGAAACCTTCAAATTTCTGGGTTCTATCATATCGCAAGATCTCAAATGGACAGCTAACATCAAAAACATCATTAAAAAAGGACAACAAAGAATGTTCTTTCTGCGCCAACTCAATAAGCTCAAACTGCCCAAGGAGCTGCTGATCCAATTCTACAGAGGAATTATTGAGTCTGTCATTTGCACCTCTATAACTGTCTGGTTCGGTTCTGCAACCCAACAAGAAAAACACAGACTTCAGAGGATAATTAGAACTGCAGAAAAAATAAATGCTACCAACCTGCCTTCCATTGAGGACCTGTGTACTGCACGAATCAAGAAGAGGGCCGTGAAAATATTGCAGATCCCTTGCATCCTGGACATCAACTGTTTCAACTCCTACCCTCAAAACGACGCTATAGAGCACTGCACACCAGAACAACTAGACACAAGAACAGTTTTTTCCCGAAGGCCATCACTCTGCTAAACAAATAATTCCCTCAACACTGTCAGACTATTTACTGAATCTGCACTACTATTAATCGTTTCATAGTTCCCACCACCAATCTCTTTCCACTTATGACTGTATGACTATAACTTGTTGCTGGCAATCCTTATGATTTATGTTGATTGATATTGATATATTGACCATCAATTGTGTTGTAAATGTTGTACCTTGATGAACATATCTTTTCTTTTATGTACACTGAGAGCATATGCACCAAGACAAATTCCTTGTGTGTCCAATCACACTTGGCCAATAAATTCTATTCTATTGAGCAAAAATTGTAAATTACTGGATCACTTTTCAAATGACAGTGTTTTGATGCTCGGTTGCTGGTGCTGTGTTTGGATCTCCTGCCCCCAATTGAAACTCTGCCCCTTCTCTTAACCTTGGCAATTTCAAGACGTGTGGATTTCAATTCCCAGAATTCCACAATTAGCTATGTTGGCAGGAGAATTCTGGGAATTGAAGTCCACACGTTTTAAGGTTGAGAAACACTGCCTTAGGACTTCAAGGCCCCATGAGGTCACCATTAATCTTACTGTCAGCCAACTACCGAATGAAATAGACTAGCCCACATTGAAAGTGTTAGGTCCCAAGTCCCACCAGGAAGGTCCACAAATGAGTAGAGACTTGAATTTGGCTCTCCCATTCAGACCCCACAGCGCCACACGTGTCCATGTTTTAGCCTTCATGATTAGGGGACTGAAGGCTAAAACATACAAACAAGGTTGTAAAAATTGGCTACATCTAGTTCAATGAAAAGAAGGACTGGGGTGACATGTTAACAGTCTTCCAACATTTGAGGGGCTGCCGCAAAGAAGAGGGGGTCAAAAAAGCAGAAAGTAGGACAAGAAGGATAAAAAGCAATCAAGGAGAGAAGCAACCTAGAACTAAGGAGAAATTTCCTGACAGTGAGAACAAGTAACCAGTGGAATGGCTTCCCTCCAGAAGTTGTGGGTGCTTCAACACTGGAGGCTTTTAAGAAGAGATTAGACAACCATTTGTCTGAAATGGTGTAGGGTTCTCTGCTTGAACGGAGTTCGGACTAGAAGACCTCCAAGATCCCTTCCAACTTTGTTATTCTATTTGGCAACTCTTTGGATTCAGAAGAAAGTTACTCAGTGTGAGATCTTTGGTACTTTCTGAGCTTGGTTGTTTTGTTGCAGAAGTTTAATTACCCAACTAGGTAACATCATCAGTGCTAGAAGGGAATGGAGTTTGCTCTCTATTTAAATACAAGTGGTTTTCCCTGCCAGTATTGATGTATTAGTATTAGGTATTCTTGGTGGTTCCTTGATTAAGCTGTTTACTGTTGGTTGATTGTTTGTCTAAAATGGTAGTTCCTTGATTAGGATATTTTTTACTGCTTGATTGTTGGTCTAGTGTTAATCTTGGAGTTAATCTTTTGCTTATCTGGGTGTTGATTGCTGGTGAGTAGGTATTTTGGTCTCTTTGTGTTCATTTTAGCCTTTTGGTTGTCTCTTTTGAATGGTTTTGAATGATGTTGTTTCTCTCTATGTGCCTGTTGATGGCTGATAAACCTTGAGCTACAAAGATTATCTTCTGTTAGTTAAGATATCTACGTTAGATACAGACAGAATTCTTAGATTAAATCTCAGAAGAAGAATGCAAAACACCCAGCTGCGCAAGAGATCTTGCATTCTTTTTCTGAGGCTGTGCTCTAATCAATTAAAAATGTTTCTGATTTAAAAATCTACATACCTTGAAAAGTTTTTTTGAAAACAGAAACTCTAATTTATTTCTCACCTCTGAGGCTGATAGATTACTTTTTCCACTTTGCTGGTTTTGGAAAATGAATATAGCACCGGTTCTTTGGTTTTGGATGCTTGTCCATTCTTGCTAGTATCACTTTGTTGCACCAGCATGTAATTTGAACTTTTGAAATTGCAGAAAATTAATTGGGGATTGATGGGGTTGCGTGGAACTGAGATGGAGGGTGGGGGGCTGGGGGAGGGTAGGTGCTGCCGCTTTGCACTTTGAAATCTAATGAACTCAGCTTGAAAGTCTGAGGCTCCGGTTTTATTTATTTATTTTATTTATTAGTATTTTTATCCCATCTTTGTTACTTTATAAGTAATTCAAGGCAGTGAGCATACCTAAAACTCCTTCCTCCTCTTCTTTTCTCCACAAAAACAACCCTGTGAGATGGATGGGGTTCAGAGAGTGTGACTGGCCCAAATTACCCAGCCACTTTCATGTCTAAAGCAGGACTAGAACTTACCATCTCCTAGTGATTGGCCCAAAGTCATCCAACCACCTTTTTTGCCTACGGCAGGACTAGAACTCACCATCTCCTAGTGATTGACCCAAAAGTTACCCAGCTGCTGGTCATGCCAAAAGTGGGACTAGAACTCAGAGTCTCCTGATTTCTAGGCCAACGCCTTAATCACTACACCAAATTGGCTCTCCACCTCTTGAGATGGGTCGCCATTGAGTGTCCTCAAACCAGTTGAGATCACACAAGCCAAATCTGCACTTTTCTTTTGTCTGGAGGTGAGGCTAACTTGTATGAAAAAAAATTGGACAAGGGGTATCATGATGGCTTAGCGACCATTTTTAAGCCTGTTCTAGTTTTGGTACCCAAAAGGGACAATTCATTTGGGTAAGGAGGAATCAAGTAATTTACAGAGTGGCTTTGAACCAACCCCAAATTCCTTGAAAATACTGAGACAGTTTAAGCCCCACCCACTATGGAGCCCTATTCTGGGGGCTACCGAAAAGATCCAGCCTTTTTTCTCATTCTATACCAGCGGTCTCCAACCCTGGTCACTTTAAGACTTGTGGACTACAACTCTCAGAGTTCCTGAGCCAGCTTTGCTGGCTGAGGAACTCTGGGAGTTGTAGTCCACAAGTCTTAAAGTGACCAGGTTGAGATCACACAAGCCAAATCTGCACTTTTCTTTTGCCTGGAGGTGAGGCTAACTTGTATGAAAAAAAATTGGACAAGGGGTGTCATGATGGCTTAGCAACCATTTTTAAGCCTGTTCTAGTTTTGGTACCCAAAAGGGACAATTCATTTGGGTAAGGAGGAATCAAGTAATTTACAGAGTTGGCTTTGAACCAACCCCAAATTCCTTGAAAATACTGAAAGAGACAGTTTAAGCCCCACCCACTATGGAGCCCTATTCTGGGGGCTACCGAAAAGATCCAGCCTTTTTTCTCATTCTATACCAGCGGTCTCCAACCCTGGTCACTTTAAGACTTGTGGACTACAACTCTCAGAGTTCCTGAGCCAGCTTTGCTGGCTGAGGAACTCTGGGAGTTGTAGTCCACAAGTCTTAAAGTGACCAG
Source organism: Ahaetulla prasina (assembly GCF_028640845.1). Lineage (NCBI taxonomy): Eukaryota > Metazoa > Chordata > Lepidosauria > Squamata > Colubridae > Ahaetulla > Ahaetulla prasina. Next base: position 25,046,696 of record NC_080549.1, on the reverse strand, counting down.
GGTTGGAGACCCCTGTTCTACGCATATGGTTTGTCCAACTCTAATTTATTGAATAAATCTTTTATTTTTTTCATCTAAGGAGGCTTGGTTCATATGTCCTGCTAAACAGAAGGGCTACTTTGAGACTCATTTAGCATAGAACATAGAATAACAGTTGGGAGGGATCTTGGCGGTCTTCATCCAACCCCCTGCTCAAGCAAATGTAAACCAAGATGTAGCTTGTAAAATACAATTTGTATTTCTCCAGCCAGTTGGAGGTCTACCCCATAAATCGCAGTTCAATAAAACTTGGGTTCAGAGAATGGATAAACCAGGCAATAACTTTCAAGCAAAAACTGATTGGAGCAAATGGACTTTTCGAGGGAAGAGGCCTCTTCAGTTATTTGTGGTTACGTTGTAGTTGAGTTAGAAACTATTCAGGGTTGGGTAGCCCTGTCTGTTAGGAAGATCTGAAGCTGTTGTGCCCGTTTTTCTCAACCGCTTTACGAGGGGTTGAGAAACTTTAAGATGGGTGGACCTAAACTCCCAGAACTCTCTAGCCAGCCCAGCACAATTCTGGGAGTTGAAGGGCTCCCGTCTTAAAGTTGCTAAGGTTGAGAAAGATTCTGCTAGACACAAGTGGAAATTTCAGGGTAGAAGGTGAGACAGTCAATTAGTAAATACCAACTTCATGGTGAACGTTCCAAAGCAGGTGTTGGTATGTGGGCGTCTGTACAGCTCGTACAAATGCTTTCTGATAAAAACGTGGTGTACGTGATTCTGCTGTTTGTTCTCAGAACTTATGAACAGCCAAAATCTGTTTATGCAACCAGGGGAGGGAGATTAGCATCCCAACGTCTTTCTGCAGTAAAAAAAAAGTCAAAAACAGCAGGACGCCTTGAAAACAAGTCCTATTTTCTTAACTGTGCAAGAGAGAACGGAGATGGTTTGATATGAGAAGTGAATGGAATTTATGTTTCTAAAATGCTGGGTGTGGTCTCCCTGCCCTCCTCTCCTTCCTCGGTTTGCATCCCTTACAGGGTCATGCAGGTTTAGGAACATGATTAAATATTGACTGTAATTTATCACCAATGTGTTTAAAGCAGGGGTCTCCAACCTTGGCAACTTTAAGCCAGGAGGACTTCCGCTCCCGGAATTCTTTGCTGGCTGGGGAATTCTGGGAGTTGAGTCCTCCTGGCTTAAAGTTGCCAAGGTTGGTGACGTCTGATTTAAAGAGTCCAAGGCATTAAATTGCACAAAAACTCATTTGGTCTCAGTTTCCTAGGATCTTTTATGTAGAAAGTAGAATAATAGGGTTGAAAGGAATCTTGGAGGGTTGAAAGGAACCTTGGAGATCTTCTAGTTCAACCTGCAACAAGGCAAGAGACCTTATACCAATACACCAATTGCTGAAACGGGAGTGTGTGCTTCTGGTTTCCAGCGTGCGCATGCACGCCGATCACCTGGTCTTCCGGTTTCTGGCACGCATGCACACGTGAAGACCAGCTGGCCGGTACGAATGCACACACTAGAAACTGAAAGCTCAGCTTCCTGGCACGTGCATATGCGGTAGGGAGCTGCTCTTCTGATTTCCAGCATTCTTGTGCGCGGGAAGACCAACTGGTTAGCATGCATATATGCACACCGGAACCCAGAAGAGCAATGGGCGACAGCTGGCGTGCCCGCAGAGATGGTTCTGCGTTCCACTTCCGACACGCATGCCTTAGGTTCACCATCACGGCTTTATACCAATCCAGACAAATGATTGTCCACTCTCTTCTTGAAAACTTTCACTGAAGGGGCACCCACAACTCCGGGAGGCCAGCTCATCCATTGTTCTCGTTATCAGACAATTTCTCCTTAGGTCTAAGTTGACTGTTTCTTTAATCAGAATCTGAATCTGAAGAGCTGGAAGGGACCTTGGAGATCTTCTAGTCCAGCCCCCTGCTCAAGCAGGAGATCGTATACCAGTTCAGACAAGTGACTGTCCAGACTTTTTTTTAAAGACCTCCAGTGATGGAGCACCCACAACTTCTGAAGGCAAGCTGATGATCTGAATGATCATAAATTTAATGGTCTTCCACCTGTTACTTGTCCTACCCTCAGGTACTTTGAAGAATAGGTTGACCCATGGGTGGGATTGAAAAATTTAACAACCAGTTCGCTGCCCGGTTGCCGGGTGGGCATGGCCATGGGGGCATGGCCTACTTGGCCTAATGTACCACGATGGGGGGGCATTTTTGCCCTCCTGAAGCTCCGGAAGCTTTCCTCGAGCCTCCAGGAGGACGAAAACGGGCTCGTTTCTGGACTTCGGGGTAGGCCTGTTTTTCACCCTCCCAGAGCCTCCGCGTGATCCCTGCACTTACCTTGGATCCAAAACGGGCCACGTGGAGACTCCTGGGAGAGGTGGGGTTGGCAGGGTCAGCCAGTCCTTGTAACTACCAGTTCGGCGAATCAGATTAAAATTAACATCCGGTTTACCTGAATTGGTACGAACCGGCTAAATCTCACCCCTGGGTTGATCCTTTTTCCCTCTGATAGCTCATCAAGTACTAGATAGAATAGAATAGAATAGAATAGAATAGAATAGAATAGAATAGAATAGAATAGAATAGAATAGAATAGAATAGAATAGAATTTTTATTGGACAAGTGTGATTGGACACACAAGGAATTTGTCTTGGTGCATATGCTGTCAGTGTACATAAAAGAAAAGATATGTTCATCAAGGTACAACATTTACAACACAAATGATGGTCAGTATATCAATATAAATCATAAGGATTGCCAGCAACAAGTTATAGTCATACAGTCATAAGTGGAAAGAGATGGGTGATGGGAACTATGAGAAAATTAATAGTAGTGCAGATTCAGTAAATAGTTTGACAGTGTTGATGGAATTATTTGTTTAGCAGAGTGATGGCCTTCGGGAAAAAACTGTTCTTGTGTCTAGTTGTTCTAGTGTGCAGTGCTCTATAGTGTCATTTTGAGGGTAGGAGTTGAAACAGTTTATATCCAGGATGCGAGGGGTCTGTAAATATTTTCACGGCCCTCTTCTTGATTCATGCAGTACACAGGTCCTCAATGGAAGGCAGGTTGGTAGCATTTATTTTTTCTGCAGTTCTAATTATCCTCTGAAGTCTGTGTTTTTCTTGTTGGGTTGCAGAACCGAACCAGACAGTTATGGAGGTGCAAATGACAGACTCAATAATTCCTCTGTAGAACTGAATCAGCAGCTCCTTGGGCAGTTTGAGCTTATTGAGTTGGCGCAGAAAGAACATTCTTTGTTGTCCTTTTTTAATGATGTTTTTGATGTTGGCTGTCCATTTGAGATCTTGCGATATGATAGAACCTAGAAATGTAAAGGTTTCTACTGTTGATACTGTGTTGTCTAGTATTGTGAGAGGTGGAAGTATGGAAAGGTTTCTCCTAAAGTCTACCACCATTTCTACGTTTTTTTTGTTTTTGTTTTTATTCAAAAAGTTTTACAGAAAATTTTTTTCCCCTTTCCCCCCACCTCCCCTCCCCCCTCCCTTCACAACCCCCCTCCCCCCCCCCGACTTCCCGGAACGAGCACAAGGTATAGTTAAAATAAAACAAACATATGCTAAAAATTTCGTCCCAACTTAATTATACCCCTACAATCATCAATTCCTAACTTCCCGAAAACAATCAAAATAATACATCATAATCATTCAAAACAGTCTGATAACTCTTAGTCTGATATCTACTTTGAATATAGTCAATCCATTTTTCCATTCCTTTAAGTATCTTTCTTGCGTATTGTCTTTCAAAAAGGCTGATATCTTCGCCATCTCAGCCAAATTGGCAACTTTCAATATCCATTCTTCTATTGTAGGTACTTCTTTTTTCTTCCAATATTGTCCTATTAGTAATCTTGCTGCTGTTATTAGATTTAAAATCAATTTAGTCTCAATTACTGTACAGTCCGTAATAATTCCCAACAAAAAAAATTGCGGCAGGAACTTTATCTTCTTTTTCAAAACATTTTGTAAAATCCACCAAATTTTTATCCAAAAGGCCTTTATATCCTTACAAGTCCACCAAATATGAAAATATGTAGCATCATCACAATTACATCTCCAACATTTTGCTTGCATATTTGGGTACATACACGATAATTTCTTAGGATCTAAGTGCCATCTATAAATTTGTATAATATTCTAAAAAAGCTTTTTTAATTTTATCCTGTTGGTATCTCTCTTTACCTTTATATTCTATTTTTTCTATAGTACGTTGTTTTTCTACGGTTTTGAGTGTGTTCAGTTCCAGATTGTTTTGGTTGCACCACAAGGCTAGTCGTTCGACCTCTCGTCTATATGCGGATTCATCATTGTCTTGAATGAGACCAATCGCTGTTGTGTCATCTGCGAACTTCAGTAGCTGAAGTTCAAATGTTCATTTGAAGTTCAAATGAAAGTTCATTTGAAGTTCAAATGAAATTCAGATGATGTTATCATATCATCCCTAGTCAGTGGTAGGATTCAAATAATTTAACAACCGGTTCTCTGCCCTAATGACCAGCTGGGTAGGCATGGCTCAGTGGTCATGTGACCGTGTGGGTGTGGCCAACTCAACATCACTCATGTCGATGGGTGCTTTGCCTTAGCTGTTACAATGTACTAAGGGTTAAGCCGAGAGGCAGTTTCTGTAAGAATACAGAATTCTATAAAATACAGAATTCTATAAAAATTGAATAAAATATAAATATAAATATATAAGCAGGGCAATAAAGATGAGGCTAGAAATACCACCAGAATGTTTTCTTCCTGCCTTCCTTACAGGATTAGCCCTGTAAAGTGGAAAAAAACAAAATAAGATTTCTTCCAATAAATGGTTCTCCGAACTGCTTAGAAAGTTAACAACCGGTTCTCCCGAATAGATGCGAACTGGCTGAATCCCACCACTGTCCCTAGTCCTTCTATTCGTTAGACTAGACATACCCAGTTCCCTCAATCGTTCATTGTATGTTTTAGTCTCTTCTTCTACATTGCTCTTCTATGCACTCTTTCTAGAGCAGGGGTGTCCAAAGTTTTTTTGGTGAGGGCCAAATACAGAAAAATAAGCAAAGGCCCGGGCCACACCATTGAACCGGGGGGGGGGGGCTAATTTTTTTCGTACCAGTTCTGTGGGCGTGGCTTATTTTGGGGTGTGGCTTGGTGGTCATGTGACTGGTGGGCGTGGCTAATTGCTCATGTGACTGAGTGGATGTGGCTATGGGCATAGAAACTACTCAGAGGGCTAAAAAAAGTAATTTTTGACCAGTCCTCACACTTATGACCATCCTCCCATTTATGCCCATTGCAGCATTTTTAACAACCATATCACTCATTTCACAACTGCTTCTCTTCACCACGGTTACAAGATAGGGTGCAAAATGTAAAGATAGTTGTAGGTGTGAGGACCAGTCAAAAGTGTGAGGACAGGTCAAAAATACCTTTTCCAGCCCCCTGAGTAGTCCTTATGCACAAAATGCTGCAACAGGCATAAATGATGACCGGTCATAAGTGTGAGGACTGGTCAAAAGTGTGAGAACCTGTCAGAAATCACTTTTTTTAGACGACTGGGTAGTCCCTATGCACAGTTTAGGCTTAAGTATACTATATGTGTGAGTTATATATATGTGCGTGTGTATCTCTATGTTTGTGTACGTGTGTGTTTGTGTTATGTTGATTTTAATGTAATATTTTTAAATATAATTATTCAGAAAGGCATGCGGCTGGACAACAAACAGTATATAAGCCTAGTAAATTCATGTGTGGCCTGGGCCACACAAGAGGTGACATATTGACACATGATTACTGTGTGTATTTCTAACAGAGATCAAGAACTCTGTGTAGGACCAAACACAGTCTGATGTAGTCTGATGCCAAACTACATCCTCAATTTGCTGTGTCTGAGTCAAGACGGGCTTTTACGTCCACCCTGTTGCAAGCTGCGGACGTTGTGTTTTACAGGAATATGAAATGGGGGGGGGTTTACTTTCTGCAGTCACACAACCGCTTACCACGCAAAGACAATTTTGCCTGAGTTTTCCCGCTATCAGCCCTGTGTCAGCCTTACAAAAACCCATGTTCAGAGACCCTGGTGTGACCTCAGAAGGTGGCTTCTGTAGACCAAGAGTAAGAAGACACCTTCAGTGGCACCTCAATTGATCCAGTCACAAAATTGCACTACGGACTACTGTTTTATACTTTTTGATTATACTTTTCTTTGCAAATGTCAGCAAGGTGATTGATAAAGGAAGTAACGTACAATACTTTTTTTCTTGATTTTCTTGACCGCGCGCCCAAGTGGGTCTCTCCAGGCCGCTTTAGAGCGACCCTGGTCTGCGTGGGAAGGCGTCCCTGGCCACCTGGGCCACGTGACAGCTCCAGGCGGCAATCCGGCGTCCGTGTCATCTTTTGCCTACGGAAAACTTTTTTCCTTGCTGCCTCTTGCGCGGCGCGTTCTTGACTGGCGGGGAAAAGCGGCGCGGGCTGCTCGCTGCCCACCCCCCTTCAGTCCCCATCCCCACCTCCGGCAAATCCTTTTGTTCTTCCACGCCGCGTCTCCCCAACTCCTTCCTTGCCTTGCTTAAGTCGCCTCGCTCACGGAGGCTGGCTCCGACCCGCCTCCCTTCCTCCCTGCCGGCTCCCACCCACCCCCTCCGGATGAGGCTGCTCCCAGTCTCGGTCCTGCGGGCGTCCCTTCCTCCTCCTCCTCTGCCCCTTCCTCCAATTCTCCCGAAGTCTCCCAACTCCGCGCAGGGATGCCCGCGGCCGAACTCACAGGTCAGATGCGGCTGGCTGGTACTGCTGGCTCCGGCAGAGGATGGAGTACCCACAAGCTTGGCCCATCTCTCCGCATCCTCTGCCCATCCGGCACCGGCGAAGGGCGAGGGGGCGGCCCGCGGGAGGCAGGCGGGATGCCAGGTACTCAGCCGCGGCCGACACCGGCTCACCTTCGCTGCTGCTTCGCGGCTAATGGAGCCGTTGGCAGCCGCTCCGGCTTTGCGCAGGGAGGGAGTTGCCAGGCTGTAACGGAGCCTAATGCGGGCGGCTGAAGCACGCACGCACGCCCGAGTGGGGTGGGGGGCGAGTAGGTGGGTGGGTGGGGGCCGCGCCAGCCAGCCAGCCAGCGAGCATGTGGAGCCCGCGTGGGAACGCCAATCGCCCGCCCCGCACGCAGACCCGACCCAGGCCAAGTGGTTGTGTAAGGAGCTTGCGGGGGTCCGGGGGTCCCGCACAGGGGAGTGGGGCCCCTGCCCTGACCTTGCCCTGCTTGGGGAAGGGGGGGGCAAGGCTGGCCAGCGTGTTCAGGGGATGCTAACGGGGTTTTACAGAGTTGAGCTCAAGCGCCATGTGCGGGCCATATTCAATTATATTTTCAGAATTTGCTGCGGGCCAATAAAAACTGACCCGCGGGCCGCAGTTGGCTCGCGGGCCGTAGTTTGGACACCCGTGTTCTAGAGTGTCAATAACTTTTTTGTATCATGGTGACCAGAACTGGATACAATATTCCAAATGTATTTTCACCAGTACAAAATTAAGCGGTGCTAGCACTTCACATGATTTATTTCAGTGTTTTATCTGTTGTGAATCTTCACCACAGAACTGGCCTAGGAAAGTCTGTGTTCAGATATATCAGACTGCTAATCATATAGTCCTGTAGCCGTTCGACCACTGCTCTGGTTGGCACCAATGTCCTCTGCCCATAACCAGATGTGTGCTTCTACTGCTGGTAATTCCTCTCCCTGGGAAACTTTTCTGATTCAGGTGCCTTCCAAATCTCAGGGAAAAGTTGCATTCTGTGGCTGTGTTCTTACATCATATGATGTTGGTTTGTTGAACAAACCGTAGTGGAACGATTCATATTTCACATCAAGTCACAACCCAAGGATTGTATGGGAGAAAGGCCTTGGGGAGAAGAGATGCCACTCAAGAAATGATCAGATAACAGCAGGCGTACTCAAGGGTGGGGAACCATGGTATTTTATGACTTGTGAATTTCAACTCTCAGAATTCCTGAACCAGCCTTGCTGGCTCGAGAGTTCTGGGAGCTGAAGTCCACAAGTCCTAAAAGGCTCATGGTTCTCCATTCCTGCCATAGATGCATAAAAGGAAGAGACAGAAACTCAGAAAGGAACCAACCCAATTTACCAGGGAGTTGAAATCCACACGTCTTAAAGGCTGTGAGATTGAGAAGAGCTGCCTTGGAGCAAAAGAGATTGGCTATTAACTTTGCGATCTTTGTCTCAGCCTGCTGTCCTCCCCAGCCTATCCAAAGGTTGCAATCCAAAGAGTCCCTCCTGGATGTAATTCTAATGTGCAAAAACACCAAAGATGTTTTCCAATAACAGAAACAGGATCTGGCTTTTCAGCAGAAGGCTAACACAGAGACAATTTTTTTTCATGTCCCCCCCCCACCCCACCCCCATGGACTCCCCAGTGTAAAGAAGATAATGTGGTAGTTTATTTCCAGCTCCGATGATAAAGCCAAGGCCCTGGTCGCTTGCAACAATTCCTGTGAAATGTAATGTGGATTGGCAATTCCTCAGTTGCCATTCTTTTATTCTTTCTCCTCCTCCTCGCTACCAGGGAGGGTTTGGGAATATTTGCAGCGGTATTGAGACCGTGTGTGTGTGTGTGTGTGTGTGTGTGTGTGTTTCACTGTGATGGAAAAGAGGAAGAAGCAAACGGGATTTTTTTTCTGGGCGATCACATTGATTGCAGTAAGTATCAAATGAAAGAAAAAAAAAATCTGGACAGTGCCACAGCTGGGAGATGCCAGTGGCGTTTGTATCAGAGTCCTCTTTTTTTATCACAATACTCTTTGATTAAAAACATTGCAGTAACTAGTAGCAACACTTCAGTTAATCTCGAGATGGCAGGTCTGTTTGGTTGGGCTGCCCCTCTGCTCAAGCTGTCAGTTTTGATTCTGTGGAAAATATCCGCCTTGCAGCCGTGGCGGTTCTTAGGAGCGCCCGGATCTTAATCTTAATCTGCTAGATAAAACCAAAGGGCCGCTGGGCTCTTTGCAGAGGCCGGCATCCAATCGGTGATTGACATAGTAAGGTATACTTCTCTGTTCCTGGACGTTCAGGTAATCCTCGACTTACAACAGAACTGTTGTAAATCGAGGATTACTTGTACCTCCAGGAACAGGAGAAGTATACCTTATATACTAGTCATATAGTGACTGTTCAAAGTTACAACAGCACTGAAAAAAGGGACTTATGACCGTTTTTCACACTTACAACCATTGTAGCATCTCTATTATAAATCCGTTTTGGATTTATGTTCGGATGCTGGACAACTGACTCACATTTATGACAATTGCAGTGTCCCCGGGTCATGTGATCCCCTTTTCTGACCTTCTGACAAGCCACGTCAGTGGGGAAGCCATGTTAGAATAATAATAATAATAATAATAATAATAATAATATTTTAATTTGTATACCGCCCTTCTCCCGAAGGACCCAGGGCGGTGAACAGGCAGATAAAATATAAATACACACAATAATTAAAAACATCCCTTAAAAAACTAATTTAAATGCCCAAAATGTTAAAAAACGTACTCCCCCGTAAAATAACAAAATTTTAAAAACCCATCCAATAAAAATAAAAATCAGGCTAGTCCAGCCATACGAAATAAATAAGTTTTAAGTTCATGAAAGGTCCTAAGGTCAGGTAATTGTCAAAGTCCGAGGGAAGTTCGTTCCACAGGGTGGAGCCCCCACAGAGAAGGCCCTCTGGGGCCGCCAGTCGACACTGTTTGGCTGACGGCACCCTGAGGAGTCCCTCTCTGTGGGAATGCACGACGATGGGAGATAGAAGCCGGCAGTAGGCGGTCCCGTAGATAGCCGGTCCTAAGCCATGGGCGCTTTAAAGGTGGTAACCAATACCTTGAAGCGCACCTGGAAAACAACAGGTAGCCAGTGCAGTCTGCGCAGGATAGGTGTTATGTGGGAGCTCGAACCGCTCCTCAATAACCCGCAGCCGCATTCTGAACTAGCTGAAGTCTCCGGGTGCTCTTCAAGGGGAGCCCCATGTAGAGAGCATTGCAGTAGTCCAGGCGAGAGGTAACGAGAGCATGAGTGACTGTGCATAAGGCATCCCGGTCCAGGAAGGGACGCAACTGGCGGATCAGGCGAACCTGATAAAATGCTCTCCTGGAGACGGTCGCCAAATGGTCTTCAAAGGACAACCGACCATCCAGGAGCACGCCCAAGTTGCGTACCTTCTCCATCGGGGCCAATGATTCACCCCCGACAGACAGCCGCATCTGCAGCTGACTGTACCGAGGTGCCGGCATCCACAGCCACTCCGTCTTGGAGGGATTAAGTTTGAGCCTGTTCCTCCCCATCCAGACCCGTACGGCTTCCAGACACCGGGACAGCACTTCGACAGTTCACTGTGCTGTTCACTTAGCAACCATGTTACTAAATTAAGCACTGCAGGGATTCACTTAACAATCATAGCATTGGGGCAAAACTCACTTAACAAATGTCTAATTGAACAACAGAAAGTGTCACTACCACTCATGGCAGTAAAATTCATTGTTTAAATAGTTGCCTTCAGCTGGGAGGAAAATAAATTCAATAAATAAATTGTTCATTAAGTGATGTCTTCCCATTAATCTCTAACTTTAAGCATGATCCAATTAAGAAGCAAGAGAAAACTTTTCCTGATTCCATTCATCCATTTATCCTGAATTATATTTATAAAATGATTTTTTCCCTTAGCTTTGCAATCCCCATCGTGAGGTGTGATGGCCAGCTTTAAACCGTCTTGCAAGAGAGAGGAGGGGGGGTGTAGGTAGTATTTTGTGCACAATATTTTTTTAAATTATATTTTATTAAAATTCATAGAGTCACCCATCCCTCATAGTGACTCTGGCCAAACTACACAATAAAGCAGTCCACATACCTAAAAAACCTTAAAAAGCAGCCAATTTAAATTCAAAAGATAAAAATACATTTGCCCTGCTCTGGCTTTGCCCCATTCGTGAAAGGAGAGGGATGAACTGGGAACACCAGAAAGCAGTGAGGAAGTTCCTGGTAGAAGGTCCCTTCCAACTCTGTTAATCTGTTAAAGTTCAATCCAAGGTAGGAGGAAGAAAAGGAAAGTGCCCTTCATGGCGGCTTATTTTAATTTTTGAAAAATGCTTGACTTGCAAATAAGTTGAAGGGCTTTGCTTTTCCACTCCTATCTCCTCTTCCCACTTACCACAGGTAGTCCTTGACTTACGACCATAATCAAGCCTGGAATTACACCTGTAAATTGTGCCAGTTGTGAAGTGACTTTCCATGTAACTGCGCCCACCTTAACAACTTTTTCAGGCAATTCTTAAACAAATCCCACAATAGTCAAATGAACACCCAGGTGGTTAAGTGAATGCGGTGGTCATTAAATGAACCCATTGTACCCAATGGGCATTGTTTTGCTGAAAACCAGAACGCAACACTGGTTTCTAGCAAACATCATAAATCACGATCGCCTGTGAAACACTGCAAACTGCCATAAATGTGGATCAGGTGGCAAAGGCCCAAAATGCAATCACATGACCACAAGAAGTGGCAGCTTCTAAATGATTGGTTGTAAATCAAAGACAACCTGTAAATACAACTTAGAATTATAGAGTTTGAAGGGACTTTGAAGGTCTTCTAGTCCAACCCCCTGCTCGAGCAGGAGACCCTATATCATTCTGGACAAATGGCTGTCCAAACTCTACTTGAAAGCTTCCAGTGATGGAGCACCCACAACTTCTGAAGGCAACTTCTGTTCCACTAGTTAATTGTCCTCACTGCTGGGAAATTTCTTATTTCTAGGTTGCTTCTCCCCTTGATTAGTTTCCATCCGTTACTTCTCGTCTTGCCTTCTGGGTGCTTTGAAAACTAGGTTGTCTTCGTAGGAGCCCCTCAAATACTGGAACCCTGCTATCATGTCTCCCCTAGTCCTTCTTTTCATTAGATTAGAGATATCCAATTCCTGCAACCGTTCTACATATGTTTTAGCCTCCAGTTCCCTAATCATTCTTGTTGCTCTTCTCTGCATTCTTTCCAGAGTCTCAACCTCTTTTTTACATTGTGGAGACCAGAACTGGATGCAGTATTCCAAGTGTGGCCTTACTAAGGCTTTGTAAAGCAGTACTACAACTACTAGATGATTGGGCATCACACACTGGTTCTTGAACACACAATGGAGAATTTTCATGCCATGTCAGATGATCATCCCTTGGTTGAAAAAATCTTTTCTCCCCTCTCTCCAGATTTCAGATTTGGCTAGGCACATGTTTATCCAGGTCAGTTACAAGACTTGCTGATGACCTTCTGCTTACCTGGTCTGTTCCCTGGTCTGTTCGGACTTCTTCCTCTATAGAAGCCCACCCATCAGGTAGAGATAAGAAGACGCCCTCTGCAAACCACCCTCAGCTGCAATGGGCTTGTGCCATAACCATGCTGGCCGGGGAATTCTGGGAGTTGAAGTCCACATGCCTTAAAGTTGCTGAGTTGAGAAACACTGAACTAGAGAACACCCCAGTTGGTGTGAATCCGTGCTCCTTTTAGTTTTGAGGCAGGTTCTGCAAAATGTACTTGGACCTAGGACTAGTTTGGATCCAGTCTGCTGTGCCAACTCAGAAAAGGGGCTAATTTCATAACCAGGTTAAATCTGAATCCATGCCTCTGTGGATAATTATCCAGAAGTAAATACATCTAATCTCTGTCTCGGATTCTTTCTGAATTCTTCATCTTCTGATTCTTGATTTCTATATTTTGGGAACTAGTCTTGGATGGCTCACCACTGTGGGATTTTATTTTTATTTTTTTGTCCTTTTCCCGGTGAGCATATTTCCTTCCCCTATTTAAAATTTGCTTTTGACTCATCTATTTTGTCTACTGTATCTAAACACTTAAGTTTACATGGGAAGTTTCTCCTCCTTCTCTTCCCCTTTTTAATCATCCCGTGTTTTCCTCCCGTTGCCTATAGCTGACAACGAGCCTTCCTGGCACAGCCTCTCCTCCTACGTGGCATGTGCGGCGCCTGGTTTTTTTAGAGGCTACACACACAATGTGTGTATCATTGTGTGATGCTCAGGTCTTCCCTGTTACTATGGTTATGCCCCCCAATTGCAGTGTCACTAACATGTGACTCGAAGGAACGAAGGAGAAACTTGCTCACTGTTATTTGATTGGATTGCCATAAGATCTGCTTAAGAACAGAAGTGCTCTCCTTCCCGAGATAAACATTTCTTTCAACTCTTTTCCGGATGAAAATAATTTAGTAACAAGTGGTCCTTGCCTCAAGCTCTTGTAAAGCTTGCTCTGCATTGGGAATTGCTGTGCTTCACCGCTAAGAGATTCCTCTGCTTTCAGATCTAGTTTTTAAAAAACAGCTCCTTATTTACAGAAGAGGAGGAGGAGGAGGAGGAGGAAGAGGAGGAGGGGGAGGAGGAGGAAAACAACACCAATGCGGTAGAAAATCCTTGGGAAGAAAGGAAGGAAGCAAAAATGGGGCCTCTGATTTAGTTAGTGCAGGCAGTCCTTGACTTATGACCACAATTAGGATCGGAATTTCTATTGCTAAGAAAGGTAGTGGCTAAATGCCCGATTTTATGAGCTTTTAGCCATGTTTGTTAAGCAAATCATTGCAGTTGTTAAGTGAATCACAGAGTCATTAAACTAATCCGAGTTCCCTCATTGACTTTGCTGGTTGGAAGCCACCGAGGAAGGTTGCAAATGGCGATCACGTGACCCCTGGGCGGCTGCGATTGCCACAAATGCCCCAGCACCTGAATTTTGATCCCGTGACCAGGGGGAATGCTGCAACGGTCGTAAGTGCAAGGACCAGTTGTAACTCAAGTTTTTCAATGCTCAGCCATTGAAGTTGTAAGTTGAGGACTACCTGTATATGTAACTCCTCGACTTACAAACACAATTGAGCCCAAAATTTATGTTGCTAGGCAAGACCCCATTTTACTTGCCGCAGTTGTTAAGTGAATTACTGCAGTTCTTAAGTTAGCAACATGTTTATTACATGAATGTGGCTTCCTCACGGACTTTGCTTGTCACAAAAGGGGATCACACTACCCTGGGACACTGCAACGGTCATAAGTATGAACTAGTTGCTGTCACCATTTTGATCAGGTGACCAAGGATGCAAGAGTCATAAGTGTGAAAAATGGTCATAAGTCACTTTTTTTCAGTGCCATTGTAACTTTGAACGGTCACTAAACAAACTATGGTAAATCAAGGACTACCTGTATTTATATTCCAAAACAAGTGGTGGGCTAATCTCCTTCCCTACCTCTCATCCCCAATGTGTAAAGCAAACCAAGGAATCAACAAAGGGGCTGGTTTAGCTCAGGCTGGTAAGGCCTGTTATTAAGAACACAAAGCCTGCAATTACTGCAGGTTCGAGCCCGGCCCAAGGTTGACTCAGCCTTCCATCCTTTATAAGGTAGGTAAAATGAGGACCCAGATTGTTGGGGGGGCAATAAAGTTGACTTTGTAAAAATATACAAATAGAATGAGACTATTGCCTTATACACTGTAAGCCGCCCTGAGTCTTCGGAGAAGGGCGGGGTATAAATGTAAACAAAAAAACAAACAAAACTCCAGCTGCTTTTGTTAACATTGTCTTACAGTAACAAAACCTGGCAAGTCTTATTACAAGTTCTCCCCCCACCCCTTATGTCAACTCTGAATTGAACCTGGCTGAAGCCATCTTGTGCTGCTTCATGGTTGCCACGCACTATGAGGAAGAAATAGCTAGACCATCTCGTTGACAATATGGAGAGCTCTCCCACGGGAACCAAGGTCATCCAAACAGGTGGCAGGAGGAGGAGGAGCCGAAGTGATCAAGGGAGCCCACCAACTGCGTTGATTGGACAATGTGACCTGTGACACCTGGGGAGGGAAACATTTGCTCTTTTAATTACATGGTAACCATGGGAAACTTTTAGAGTTGGTTTTCGCTGACTATGCCGATATGATGTGTCCAATAAACATATTCTCTGAGGAATGTTCCTGCCTTGGAGTTCTGATTTCTTTGGATGCATTAGTTGGAATGCTGAGCTTTGATACTCAGGTGAATTGGAGCAGTGTCTGCCTGCGACACTTTCATATTCCTTCTGCTTGTACAGGACTTAGACATGTTTTTCCCCTTATCACTTTGGTAATGGATCTCCCTGGTATGGAATAAATTTTTAAAAAACCAGGTGGAGCATCAGTCACCTCATTTTGCCAACATCTTCATTGTTTTGACCATACCCCGCAGAGGTCTCTGGAGGCAGCTCAAGTGATGCCACCCTGTGGCACTGATTCAAGGGCAGGAGAGTTGCCAGTGAAACTGGGGTCCTGTTTCTGGCTGATGGCATCACAGAGGGAAAAATCAGTTGCCTGGAAAGGAGATTATTCCATCAACCATGCTGTCAGCTGTCCCAGCTTGGTAGTTAGAAAAGAAAGACTCTCAAATCCATTGTTAATGAAAGTACACTTTACTAAAACCAAGTGGTTACAGGAGAAGCAAAGCCGGATCGGAAGTTTCACGCCCAAAGCATCCGGGTAGCTTTTCCCTTCTCTCCATCTTTCCCCTGGTTATCTCCATTTCCCCTGGTCCATTTACATTCAGACAAATGGTTTTGGTAACAGTCCCTGGCTTGGCAGGCTGGAGGGTCTTGCATTCCATTCTGTGACCTTGGAATGGCCAGTGGCTCTCACAGGACAGCAGGATGAGTAATTTCGACTCCCCTCATCCCAGCCCACCCTTTTCCTCCCTGCAACTCTCTTTCCCCCCCATAGTTTATGGCAGACTACGGTAGCATCTGGTGAAGCATGGCTTGTGCAGCAGGATGACAGTCCTGATGCATCTGGCCATTTGGGAAAAGAAATAGTCCAAGTTAATGAACAATCCTTTCCCATATGATAAGGGAGAAAAGACCACAGCATCTTACATTCCTTTCCTGAGCTTCTTGATCACTGCTTAACCTGGCATGAAAATAGGACCTGGACTTTCATTATGTTGAAATCTTTTGTCCCCTCTTCCTGGTAAAAGTTGCAAAAGGTTTTCCTGCATCCAGATTTGGCTGCAAGACATTGGCCAATATTGGGATATGGTTTCTCTGGGGTGTAGCATTTTGTGTGGAGCTGGGCATCATGATTCAGAAATTATGTTTTATTCCTTACAGTGTTGCATTTGCCCAACTAATTATGGTTTGTTAAAGAAACCATGTTTCTTAGTGCATTATGTAAACTCAGCTTGATTGCAGATAAACTGTAGACTTCTGCCAAGCTACCCAATGCCCTTTGGTACGGTTTGTGCCCGATGCTTTTTTGCACACCTTACATCACTTTTTAGCACATTGGCTCAACTCAGTGCTGAAGTTTGGGTTGCCTCTGTTTCAAAGTGGGTCATCATTTTGTGCATTCCACAAAATCAGTCCCATCATGACAAACTCCCAGTTGTGGGGTTGTTTAATTTTGCATGGCTTGCTGCTCCTTCCTGGCTGCAGATGCGCAAATCTCACTCTTGCATTGAAGATCAAAAGCATCTGTGGAAGGGGAGGGGAGGAAGGGGAGGGTGTCCCAAAGTGGCCAAAATGCTATAATCCAAGGCCCCACCTCTTTTCCCATCCATTGCACAGCTGATGCGTTTAGGAAGGGGGCAGGGGTCCAGATGCTGTCACTCAAGAAGCAGCCCTGTTGAATAGCCATAATCAGAGCCAACCTCTCTTGTTTTTGGGCAGCGATCAAATCATTGCCAAACAAGTTTTGTTTATCTTATGGGGCTGGGAGAAGGTTTCTTTTCAATCCTTTAACCTGAAGCCTCTCATTTGGTAGCAGGAAAAATCAAGAGTTTTGATTTTTCAAAGCACAGCTGCTATGCATTGTTGGTTTTTTAAAAAACAAACAAACCCAAACTGGTCACATTGATCTTTGGCCTATTCTGCCATCTGGTTTTATGGGAAAGAGTAGAAAAATCTGGCAAACCATCATTTAAAACAGAGGCTTGGGGTGATTTTTTCCCTGTCCTTTGTTTGTACAACTTTCAACTTTCCAAAGTTGAAAATCAGAATTTTAGGACCTTGAAAGGTGTGCTTTCCAGGGTGCCACTATAGTAACCATGTCCTTGCAATAGAAAACCTGCCCTTTTTATGTGCATTGCTTCATCTTGGCCTCCATCTTGACCCACTGGAGGCCACTAACTCCAGTCTGGTGCCCAAAATGCAGAGGCTAAAGCCTCTGGTGTTATACAAGGGACTAGTCACCCTGTTCTTTTAACAGAATAACAGATTTATTGTTCTCACAGTCAGGAAACTTCTCCTTAGTTCTAGGTTGGTTCTCTCCTTCATTAGTTTCCATCCGTTGTTTCTTGTTCTGCCTTCAGGTGCTTTGGAGAATAGCTTATTGACCCCCTCTTCTTTCTGTCAGCCCTTCAAATATTAGAATGCTGCTATCATGTGACCCCCAATCCTTCTTTTCCTTACTCATATTATTCCTACTTGAATCAATTGATTTCAATTTAACTAACTGATATGCGATCCATATCCATTCAAATTTTACTATATTCTTTGTATATATTTGTGTTTCCTTTTCTTTATACTTCTTTATTTTTCCTGTTCTCTTCTTACTCGTTATCATTTCTTTTATTGTTAGTTTTTTATGCATATGCTTTGTAATAAAATTATTTGAAACAAAAGTTTATTATAAATACAAATAGAATCAAAAGTTACGAAAGTTAAAGAAGAAAGAAGAGAGCTGGAGGAAGAAGTAAAAAAATAGAAATGACTTCTGACCTTTTTTCAGTACAGTAGAATGTAAAAAAAACCTTGCCTCAACCTTTTGCTTTACATTTTTAAATGTTTCAAACCATTTCTATAACAACAAAGTCATTCTAGTCTTCAAGAAATCAAAGAAAAGAGCAACAAAGATGATTAGGGGGCTGGAGACTAAGACATATGAAGAAAGGTTGCAGGACTTGGGTATGTCTAGTTCATTGAAGCATAGGGACGTGATGGCTCAGTGGCTGAGCTTGTCGATCGAAAGGTCAGCAGTTCAGCGGTTCAAATCCCTAGCGCCAGGTAACAGGGTAAGCTCCCGTTACTTGTCCCAGCTTCTGTCAATCCAGCAGTTTGAAAGCACATAAAAAATGCAAGTAGAAAACTAGGGACCACCTTTGGTGGGAAGGAAAAAGCATTCCATGCGCCTTTGGCGTTGAGTTATGCCAGCCACATGACCACGGAGACGTCTTCAGACAGCGCTGGCTCTTCAGCTTTGAAATGGAGCACTGCCCCCTAGAGTTAGGAATGGCTAGGACATATGTGCGAGGGGAACCTTTACTTTTACCTAGTTCATTGAAAAGAAGGACTGGGGTGACAAGATGGCAGTTTTCCAATTTTTGAGGGGCTGCCACAGAGAAGAGGGGGGTCAACCAATTCTCCCAAGCACCAGAAGGCAGGACAAGAAACAGTGGATGGAAACTAATCAAGGCGAGAAGGACCTAGAATTAAGGAGAAACTTTCTAACAGTGAGGACAATTAACAAGTGGAATTGCTTGTTTGAAATGATATAGGGTCTTCTGTTTGAGCAGGAGATTCGACTAGATGACCTCCAAGATCCCTTCCAACTCTGTTAATGTTCTAAAGTTTCATTTTTTAATTCAAAAGAAATAATTTCCAAATAGAAACAAAAATTTAAAAAATCTTCTCTTTAATTAAAGCAGTCAATTTCTCCACCAACTTCATCACCTTCACTATGAATTCTTCCATTGTGGGAGTTCTCTTTTTTTATGTGCCCATTTTTGTGCATATAAAATTCTTGCTGCTGTCAGTGTTCATGGTAACAAAAGTTCTGAATTTTCTTTCAAACTCTTTATCTATCAAACCTAAAAGGAAAACCTTTGGTTTCAGTTTTATATTTATTTTAAGAATTTTCTGATTTAAAATAAAAAATCTGATCCCATTATTTCTTTTTTTTTTTTTTGGCTTGGTCACAAGTCCACCACTAATGACTGGTGCATTTATAGGAGGGAGCTGCTCCAACCAATCAACAAATGCACCCAAGGATTCTAAAGTGTAATGTTTTGCTCTAATGCCCCCTTTTTCAATACTGCTTTTTGCCTTTCAGTCTCAGAGATGGAAGAATCTGCAGTTTTCAATTTAACGGAGATCTAGGAAACCGCTCATTTGTATAGTAATATAGTAATTTCGAGCTCCCCCAATGCATTCTGAAAGAAGAAGAAATTAAAGATAAACAGAAAAATACAAAACATAACTGTGTCAGCTTTGGAAACCGTATTAGGCCGGATGCTTTCGTGCTGCCACTTTCTCATGTTTTTTTAACTTGGAGTTGGGGTTTTTCTGGAACGCTGATATACTGTTAATGAAAAAACTCATCCTTTCTTCTCTCTGTAACTTCCATTTTCACCTTCCCCAAGGGGTGTAACTGTGTAAAAATGTTGGCTTGATCTCCACCTGTGACATGAACAAGAAGACTTTCAGATATTTACAGTTACATAATTCCTTTTTAATAGTGAATTAACAATAAGGGGATTTAATAGAAAATTACTAATCCACTTCATTCTGACCCAAAGGACTCAAAACAGGTGGAATTTTCTTTTTTCCACAAGCCAAAGCATTCCTGCGACGCCCAAAAGTAGGAGAGAGAGAGAGTTCCTCCTTCCACCATTAAAGCTGTATTTTGTGTGAAGAAAAAAAGATTTCTTCTTGGCCTTTGCCTCTGTCCTTGAATCTTTTAATTGAGTAAAAGAAGATAAAAATGCGAGTATCAAAAAAAAAAATCCACTTGAGAAGATCAAGGATCTGCTTGGATTTTTGCTAAATCCCTTGATGTTCCTAAATTCAGAATAAGAGAGCCTGTGAAGTCGGCCTTTGAACAAGAGGAGGTGGTAGAGAAATGGGATGAAGAGGGAGAGGGAGGGAGGGAGCAAGAGAGAAAGGGAGGGGGAGAGAGGGAGAGAGAGAGACGCTCTACCACTTCATTTGGTGAGAAAGCTCAGTTTAAAAAGTTAACGTTACCTGATGCTCAGCAAAGAGCAGTCTACCTTTCACCCAATCTGGAATGTTTCTTCCAAGTTGCAAAGAAGAAAGGAGATCTTAAAGAAACTTTGATTTTCTTAAAGAAATCAGATAATTCTTAAAGAAACGGTCTGGTTTGATACAGCAACCAAACAGGACGGGTACAGACTTTAGTGGATAGTTAGGACTGCAGAAAAAACAATTGCAACCAGCCTACGTTCCATTGAGGACCTGTATATTGCGTGGGTCAGGAAGTGGGCAGAGCAAATATCTACAGAACCCTCATATCCTGGACATAAACTGTCTCAATTCCTCCCCTTGAGACATCGCTATAGGGCGTTGCATGCCAAAACAACTAGACATGGGCAGTTTTTCCCACAAGCCATCATTTTGTTCAGCATCTACTTCCTACAATACTGTGTTATGTCTAAGGATATTATTACACTTGTATTGCTATTATCCATCTCATCTTTCTTATTACAAATACGAATAAATAAATAAATAAATTACCTTCTCCTATTGGTATCTTACGACTGATCTCTTTATTGTTTGTATCTCATGACTTACGATTGCATCTTATGATTTATGATTTATGATTATTAATAATAATAGTAATAATAATATTTTAATTTTTATACTGCCCTTCTCCCGAAGGACTCAGAGCGGTGCACAGCCAGATAAAATCAACAATCAATAAATACAATATAAATAAAAACAGTACTAAAAACATATTAAATTTGGCCCCTGAATTAAAATACATAAACCATAAAACCCATTTAAAATTACAAATATTAAAACTAATTCTATGCCAGTCCTGCGCGGAAGAATAAATACATCTTCAGCTCGCGGCGGAAGTTCCGGAGATCAGGAAGTTGACGAAGTCCTGGGGGAAGTTCGTTCCAGAGGGTAGGGGCCCCCACAGAGAAGGCCCTCCCCCTGGGGGTCGCCAGCCGACATTGTTTGGCTGACGGCACCCTGAGGGGGCCCTCCCGGGTCGGTGGGAGGCAAACGGTAGCAGAAGGCAGTCCCGTAAATAACGCGGTCCTAAGCCATGGAGCGCTTTAAAGGTGGTAACCAGCACCTTGAAGTGCACCCGGAAGACCACAGGCAGCCAGTGCAGCCTGCGCAGGAGAGGTGTTATATGGGAGCCACAAGTGGCTCCCTCTATCACCTGCGCAGCTGCATTCTGAACCAACTGAAGCCTCCGGGTGCTCTTCAAGGGGAGCCCCATGTAGAGAGCATTGCAGTAGTTCAAGCGAGAAGTGACGAGAGCATGAGTGACTGTGCATATATTATTATTTATACCTTTGTACGCACACTGAGAGCTTATATACCGGAGATAAATGTGTCCATTCACACTTAGCCAATAACGAACATTCTATTCTTTTTTGTCAAGCATGTATTTTATGACAGATACAAGTGTAAACATAATTATAAA
The DNA here is from genome assembly GCF_028640845.1 of Ahaetulla prasina. Taxonomy (NCBI): domain Eukaryota; kingdom Metazoa; phylum Chordata; class Lepidosauria; order Squamata; family Colubridae; genus Ahaetulla; species Ahaetulla prasina. The sequence continues at coordinate 25,025,240 of NC_080549.1, read as the reverse complement.
CACGTGTAAAGGGTATGAATAAAAGAAAACATTAGGACAGGGAAGGTAGGCACACTGGTACACTTATGCATGCCCCTATTCTATTTTCCACCATTCCTCCTTTACTGCCGGAATCAGCTGCTGGGAGTAGTTTGCCATGTCTTGTCATTTAAGGTGTGTTTCAGAAAATTTTTCTTCCCATCAGCTATGGATTTAAGTGAATAGTCCCGGGTTCACCTTTTGCGACCTTCTGACAAGCAAAATCAAAGGGGAAGCCAGATTCACTTAACAACCGTCTCACTAACTTAACAATTCTTACTAACAGGGATTCACTTAACAATTGTGGCAAAGAAGGTCATAAAATGGGGGAAAATTCACTTAACAAATGTAACAACATAAACGTTGTGGTCGTAAATCGAGGATTACCTGTAATCCTTTTCCAGTGTCTGCATAGGACTTTTGGGCCAGTGTGTTGGCTTGAATCGGGGTCTTCCCCCACTCCCCCCGTCTTCGGCCTTCCTTGGACAGCATCAAGTTTTAACCCCCTTGGGAAGCCCAAGATTATTTCCCTGGAAAAATTCTCACCAGTTTTGGCCAAAGGCCGATTTGTTTTGGCACCTCCCTTGGTTGAAATGTGGTGCTCCGCCTTCCTCCATATGGAACCTCAGACCATCTCAAATTTACAATTAAGACTTTTTCCAGACAGTGATTTTGTTGCTCCAAAATGTGGCTTGGTTGCCTTCCAGCGAGTCATTCTCCTCTGCCCAAAAAAGACGATTTTCTTATCGCTCAAACCGTGACATTTTGCTGCTGGGGAACATTTTCTGTAGCAAACGCAGTCGGGGCTTATCCAGCCGATCTCTCCCCAATCTGGTTTCCTGCAGATGGACTGTCTGCAGTGCTCCACTCTGAGGCATTCTGGCTGGGGATTATGGGGGGTGAAGTCCAACAGACCCAAAAGGTACCATCTTGGAGAAACAACAAATTTGCTGTTTGAAGGTAGAAAAACAGGGTTGTTGTTTTCTAGAACATTAAATGTTATTTTGTCTTTGAAGAAAAATAGGCACTATAGGAGCATAGGGCAGTGGATGCCTTTGTAAATCAGCAATGGAAATAGTTTGGAATATTTGAATTTTAAATAGAGTGAGGCAACGAAAATTTCATCCATTATCTCTGGTTTTGGGAGGGAGGTGAGTCGGCGTTGCTGTGCAAATGGTAAAATATTGCCAGAATATTTTATTTTATTTATTTTATTTATTTATTTATTTCGATTTTTATACCGCCCTTCTCCCGAAGGACTCAGGGCGGTGTACAGCCAAGTAAAAATTCTATATAAACATTAAAAGAAATTTAAAAAAAAAACATATTATAATGTGGCCGAAGTAATTAAAACAATTTAAAATCTTAAAATATAAATAACCCCAATAAAATTTCAATCCAGTCCCGCTTGAATAAATAGGTGCGTTTTCAGCTCACGGCAAAAAGTCCGAAGATCAGGCACTTGACGTAAACCAGGGGGAAGTTCATTCCAAAGCGTAGGAGCTCCAACAGAGAAGGCCCTTCCCCTGGGGGCCACCAGCTGACATTGCTTGGCGGACGGCACCCTGAGAAGGCCCTCTCTGTGTGAGCGTACGGGTCGGTGGGAGGCAAAAGGTAACAGCAGGCGGTCCCGTAAGTACCCGGGTCCTAAGCCATGGAGCGCTTTAAAGGTGGTAACCAGAATCTTGAAGCGCACCCGAAAGACCACAGGAAGCCAGTGCAAACTACGCATTTTTTCCCCTTACAAAGCAAGCATGGTACAGGTAGTCCTCAACTTACAACAGCACTGAAAAAATGTGATCAGTCCTCGTACTTATGACCATTGCAGCATCCCTAGGGTCATGTGATCAAAATTCAGACACATGACAACTAGCAGGTATTTACAATGGTTGCAGCATTCCAGCAACATGGGAATGCCATTTGCAACCTTCCGACAAACAAACTCAATGGGGAAAGCCAGGTTCACTTAACAACCGTGATGAAAAAGGTCATAAAATCAGGCGCAACTCACTTAATAACTGCTTTGCTTAGCAGCAGGAATTCTGGCCATATAAGTTGAGGACTCCCTGTATGGTGGTTAGAATAGAATAGAATTCTTTATTGGCCAAGTGTGATTGAACACACAAGGAATTTGTCTTGTGCATCCGCTCTCGGTGTACATAAAAAAAAAGATAGAAAGGTAATCTAGACCAGGAGAAACCCAGGTTCAGAGTCCACCTTTGCCTGGGGTCTGGGGAAGCGTCTCTCAGCCCAGCCTCCGTTGAGGTGGGGAGGGAGAAGGGAGGAATCCGGGGTCCTCAGAGAAAGGTGGGGTAAAGCAGGGGTCTCCAACCTTGGCCACTTTAGGACTGGTGGACCTCAACTCCCAGAATTCCCCAGCTGGCTGGAGTTGAAGTCCACAAGTCTTAAAGTGGCCAAGGCTGGAGACCCTTTGGATAAAGCATCCAGGAGAGACACTTTGAAGCTTCCATCTCCTTTTTGATCTTTGGTCTCTTCCCATAATCCTAAAAGTTTTATCCAAAAACTCTCTACTATTGACCTCACCCCATTCCTAAGAGGACCATAAGGGGCGTGCATAAGCGCACAAACGTGCCTACCGTTCCTGTCCTATTGTTTTTCTTTTCTTCTTCCTATATATATGCTTATACCTCCTTATATTTACCCATATATGTGTTTATTTACTATATAATCTTTTTGTATGATACCTACATATATTGTTGTGACAAAATAAAATAAATAAAAATAAAATAAATAAAAAATAAAATAAAATAAATATAATCCGGAATTCTAAACCATGGGCAGTTTCCCTTCTACAGGTAGCCCTCAACTTACAACCACAATTCAGCCCAAAATTTATGTTCCTAAGTGAGACATTCATTGAGTTTTGCCCCATTTTACAACCTTTCTTGCCACAGCTGTTAAGTGAATCACTGCAGTTGTTAAGTAAGTCAGACGGTTGTTAGAGAAATCTGGTTTCCCAGTTGACTTTGCTTGTCAGAAGGTTGCAAAAGGGGATCACGTGACCCCGGGACATTGCAACCATCATAAATACGAGTCAGTTGCCAAGCATCGGAATGTTGATCACATGGCCATGGGGATGCTACAACGGTCATAAGTGTGAAAAATGGTTATAAGTCACTTTTTTCAGTGACATTGTAACTTTGAACGGTCAATAAATGAACTGTTGTAAGTTGAAGACTATCTGTATTTTATTATTTCAGAAATGATGGTGGATGGATTTCATTGTTTTTCCTGGTTGGTTCGGCAGTTGCCTTAAGTGAATAAAACCATGATGAATTAGCAAACGTCAGATGTGGCCCGTTGATTGATCTATTATCTCCCCTCCCTGCACTGGAGCCAATGCCAGCCCCCCTCCCCTCCTCCTCAGCCTCACCGCCCCTTCCTTACACAGTATTTACTTGCGCCTTGGGCAGAACAAGAATCTTTCTAATGAAACAATTAGAGGCCGTCAATATTCAAAAGCGAATTCCTGCAGCGTAACTTGATTTATGGCTTCCCCTAGACCCACCCGGGCGCCTGTATCGCCTTCTGCTTTCTGCTCCCCGGATGCAAATGCCTGGCTCTCATCCAGACTGGCAAGGGGGAGAAATAATCTGAAAAATCTGAACAAAAAGTCTTCGGCTTACGGCCACAATTGAGCCCAATATTTCCATTGCTAAATAAAACATTTGTTAAGTGAATTTGCTCCATTTTACGACCTTTCTTGCCACAGTTGTTAAGTGAATCGCTGCCACCAGTAACCCGGTCCTTAAGTGGATACAGTTTCCCCATTGATTCTGCTTGTCAGAAGGTTGCAAAAGGGGATCACGTGACCCCCAGGACACTGCAACCGTCATAAATATGAACCAGTTGCCTAGGATCTGAATTTTGATCATGTGGCCGTGGGGATGCTGCAACGGTCGTAAGTGTGAAAAATGGTCCTAAGTCACTTTTTTCAGTGCCGTTGTAACTTTGAATGTTCATTAAACGAAGTGTTGTAAGTCGAGGACGACCTGTAATCTTATTTTTATGGCACAAACCGTGCCATAATCAAAACTGCACCCATAATGGCGCAGTTGATGCAAGTTAAAAATCAGACAGAGCTTGGATCCCATTGTCATGACATTGTCTTGACCATCCTGCTTGCAAGGCTTCTGCAAGATCCCCCTGGTAGTTCTCTCCAGCTAGCATTTTGCAGTCCAGGTAGTCCTTGGCCTACAACACAAATTGAGCCTGTTTCTGTTGCTAAATGTGACATTTGTTAGGTGAGTTTTGCCCCATTTTGCGACCTTTTTTAAAACCTCGGGATCATGACTCTGAAATGTTCTTCTGAATGTCCCAAGTGGTTGGCAGTTGCCCAAATCCAACCTGGTGGCTCTCAGGTGGAACTGCGTGTCCCGGGCTCAGATGCGCTTAATGGTCAACGTGGCGGACCAAAGAGCCGCCTTCCTCTGCTCTTCATTCCCCCGTCCACTTGTGCCCGAATTCTAGCCTTAAAAATCCTCCACCTCCAATTCCTTGTGAAAAATTGCAGCATGTTTTTGAGATTTTTCAGAGGAGAAATGCTTCCAAAGGTGATGGGATTTGTCTCCTGCTTCTCTTGGCTGGGCTTCCACCGTGGCTGAAGATGGGCGAGGAGCCAGACACCAAGTTTGGTAGCAGAGAAGATTAGGAGATGTGGCATTTTCAGCCAAATTTCATGAATAAATTTATTCAAGCCTGAGGGAAGAGGAATGCTCCAGTCACAGAGGGGTGATTATTCAAAAGGTAACCAACCTGATTCCCTGTGACTTTGAGAAGAAGTCCAGGTACTTTGGGATGACATTTTCTGGCATCTTTTGCCCTCTTACCAATGAAAAGTCTTCCTGGCACAAAACTTTGCCAGCCAAATCATCATTCGCTGTAAGACTAAAGTCAATTTATTTTAAAGAGGCAATTAAATGATAGGTCTTTATATCTAATGATGACACCTTCAGCTAATTGGGCAAATTGCTAATGTGTACATTTGTGCACCCAGCCGGAGGAGAATTGAAGAAAAGGGAGGGAGGGGAGGGAAGTGAAGGAGGGAGGGAGGAGATGGACGGGGGAAGGAAAGAGGGAGGGAAGGAGAGAAGGAGGGAGGGAGGGAGGAGGGAGGGAGGAGATTGATGGAGTAAGAAAAGAGGGAGGGAGGGAAATCCATCCTCCTGGCAGACATACCAGGTAGGTTACACATGAAGACAAAATGCAATCCACAATGTGCCTAGCCAAAATGAGCGGGGATTGGCATATGTGAAGCAGAACTGAGCTTCCATCTGTTCGGCTGTGGGTGGGCACAGAGGGAATAGCACCTCCCCTTCCTCTAAAGAGGAAACTTGCAAGACTTGAATTATTTAAAATTTTCTGCACACTGTCTTGGCTGTGAGGTTTTTTCTGGGAAACTGAAGGCACTTTTCATGCTCTCTAACAAAGGATATACAGTATATGGTACTGCAGGAATCCTCGTAACTGCGGGTCAAACAATCCAGCTGGTCCTTATGTGCAGCTCAGAATGGAGACCCACTGTAGGTATTCACGATGTGAGCCTAAGCGATTTATTTACAAATGAGTCTCTCTGTTGTGTCTCTGTATGGTCTATTGTTCTGACTTTTAATTCTCCTTTTGGACATTAGGCAGCCTTGAATGTGGCTGCATTGTTGCATTTTGGTTTTCTCGCTTCCTTGAAATGGGCAGATCACAACAATCACTTTCTCAGGATGGATCGTACATATGCAGGTCGTCCTCAACTTATGACTGGTCACTTGGCAACTGTTCAAAGTTACAACCGATCCCGAAAAAGGGACTTACAAGCCGGATGTTAAGTTCTGACATCCAGGGGCCCCCTGAGGTCATGTGAACCTATCTCAGACTCGGCTGTTAAGATGGCTGAGATCAGGACAAAGAGATGCTCCGAGGTCTCCCTCGTCTTCTCAGTTCAGGAATGGCTTCTGCCCCCCCACCCCCACCCCTCTCCTAACCTCTAGAAAGTTGGCTGGAAAGTCCCTTCACAAGTGAAGTAGGGGCAGGACAGCAGGGTGACCTTAACGATAATAATCAGATATTGGAGTTGGGGGGAACAAGGATAAATGAACGTAGAATAACAGAGTTGGAAGGGACCTTGGAGGTCTTCTAGTCCAACCCCCTGCTCAGGCAGGAAGTCCTATACCATTCCAAACAACTGGCTGTCCAGTCTCTTCTTAAAAATCTCCACTGATGAAGCACCGACAAAAGGCAAGTCGGTCCACTGATTAATTATTCTCATTATCAGGAATTTCTCCATAGTTCAAGGTTGGTTCTCCCCTTGATTAGTCTCCATCCATTGGTTAATGACCTTACAGGCATCATGACATCATTGTGCAAACAATGCAAATCCACATCTTCGCTTCCTTTCCCTTCCACAGCAATTCTCATCCCAGTTTTTCCTCGAGCTTTTAGTTTCTCTTTTGCAGATGAAAATGTGGTTTTTCTGAGCGATCTGGCAGATGTTCTCATCTGCCACTGAGAAAGGAAAAGGAATTGTGTGAGTGTCTCTGGGTGTATGTATGTTTCTTGTGTTGTATGTGATCATGGCCTAGTTTTTCTTTTGTTTGTTTTTTATTATACATCTAATTAGCATCAATGCTTTTAAAAAAAAATAAAAATAAAAAGCAGATCTGATTTTGTTGTGAGCTCTCTTGGATAGATGAGGAAAAATACAATGCAAGCGATTTGAAATTAATTAAGGAATTCAATAAGCCAGTGTATATGTACATTCACATGACTTCTTCACTTCTCTGAGGTAGACTGTGAGTCTACATCAGGGGTCTCCAACCTTGGTCCCTTTAAGACTTGCGGACTTCAACTCCCAGAGTTCCTCAGCCAGCTTTGCTGGCTGAGGGACTCTGGTAGTTGAAGTCCGCAAGTCTTAAAGGGACCAAGGTTGGAGACCCCTGGTCTACATAGAGCCGTAGAGCTAGAAGGGCCCATAGAATCATAGGGATAGAAGGGACCCTAGGAGGTCTTCTAATCCAACCCCCTGCCCAAGGCAGGAGTCCTTGTTCCATGCCGGACAAACGGATATCCAATCTTTTCTTGAAGACCTCCCGTGTTGGAGCACCCACAACTCTGGAAGGCAAGCTCTTCCATTAATTAATCATTCTCACTGTCAGAAAATTCCAGATTTAATGAGCTTCTATCCATTGCTTCTTGTCCTGCCCTCGGGTGCTTTGGGGAATAAGTTGACTTCTCTGTGTCAGTCCCTCAAATAACAGAAGACAGCTATCATGACACCCCTAGTGCTTCTCTTCAGTAGGCTAGACATACCTAGTTCCCTTAACCCCGGGGGCTGCAAACTTGGCTCCTTTAAGACTTGTGGACTTCAACTCCCAGAGTTCCTCAGCCAGCAAAGCTCTGGGAGTTGAAGTCCACAAGTCTTAAAGGAGCCAAGTTTGCAGACCCCTGCCTTAACCATTCATTAGACTATTTAGCCTACAGCTGCATAATCATCTATGTTGCTCCATTTTACACTCTTTCGAGGGCATCTTTTTTGTAACGACCAGAACTAGAGGCAATATATAAATTGTACATATTTGTGTAACATATACAGGTAGTCCTTGACTTACAGCAATTCATTTAGTGACCATTCAAAGTTACAATAGCACTGAAAAAAATGACTTACGACGTTTTTCCACAGTTACAGTTGCATCATCCCCATGATCGTGATCAAAATTCAGATACTTGGCACCTGGTTCCTTTTGGGGGCTGAGTTTGGAACAAATGGCTTTTGTCTTCCTTCTTTTAGATCTCTACAATTGGCCACATGCAGTTGCTACGAACCAAACCAATTTCAATCCAGCATCCAAAACTCCAGTTTCCAATTCAAGAGCAAATGATGGCTTGCAGAGAAAGTGTATGACACATAGCAAGAAGTGAGCTTATATGTAAGGGACACAAAAAGAAAGGCAGATCAGAGAAGAGGGAATGTGTGAGTTTAGGGATGACCTTCATGCTAGTTTTTGGCTCTCCTATCACAACCATCGCTTCATATTAATTATAGCCTGATCCACCTAAATGTGAAGGACCCCAAATACAAATTAGGTCACTCGAAATGGGGTTAGGCAAAACCATAATGGTGTGAAAACCCAGCACAGGCTATGAGTGTTATATAAACTTACCCAGCTGATCTATGTTCTGTACTGTACCTAGAAGACACTTAAAAACAAACAAATCATATATTCCTGTGACTTCATTACTGTCAGCATTCCAGAAAACCCCTCCTGCAGAAAAGACTCCGAAGCCAACATCTTTCAAAGTTCTTTTACTAGCATAGTTGGAGGCACAGTTAGAGGAAAACCGAAACTGGGGATTCAGGTTCCTCCTGCAGCCATTCAAACTCCAAGATCTCCACCCCCATGACCTCTCTGCCGGTCACATGTTCCAATCCTCAACCGTCCCATGTTGAATCATCACTCCGGCCACTCCTCTTCCAGATGTAAGCCCAGCCTGACCTTGACCAGCAGGAAAAATGTTGTTATGTCTAATAGCCATTTGTATCACGACCCCCCTCTCCTACTTTCCCGTACTAGGAAGAGTGGCAGCGTGTGGAAGCCTTCAGCCTAGTGTGGCTTCCAAAACTGACAATTACTGTACTTCCACAAAGATGAAGAGACGAGTCAAAGTCAAGATAACTACATTAGTGTGCAGGGAGACTATTTTTAGCATTGAGTCATAGCTGTGTGCTGATTGTAAATTTGGTTACAGAACATCTTGATGAGGTTGCTCTCCAAGGTTTTGGAGGTGGGTCAAGGCAGGTCAACAGGAGGGTAGTTCACAGTTTCAAGATCACTCCTGTGAAGTGCAGTCTGTGTGTTCTGGTGAAACGGTGGGTTGTTGGAAATTCCTGCTGGAAAAGACCTTAGCGCAGTAGGCAGAATTAAGTGTGCAGCGCTGGTCCTTCAAAAGGATCTGTGCAGGTTCTTTGTACAGTGGAAGTACTCTTTGCTTTTGACTTGATGAGAAGACCCAGTCCATGTCAAGACTGGCCAGTTGTGGTCCTTCTTTGTTTCTCTGCTCTGCCTGAACTGTGTGTTTCCTTTCCCCCCCGCAGGACTGTCGGTTAATTTGAGGGATTCTAATGTCTGCAATTATGTTTTTACAAATGTGCAGAGTGGCCATTTGAGCAGAGCATGGAGTGAACAACTTGATGGATGACCAACAAGATAAGGAATGTGCCTCGGAAGACCAAGAAACAATCTTGATTAATGGGGTGAAAGAGGATGGTAAGGAATCTAATTGTAGCAAGGGATCTGCCAACCACTTCCTCTGCTTTCTGTGCCCAAAGACCAATCCTAAATGGGGCAGGGTTTTTCTGCCATTTCCAAAGATTGTTGGGTGGGATAAGGATAACAATTCAGAAGTTTCTTTTTTAGTGATTTAATATTTCTGAGTGTCCAAAATCCTTCAGGTGCCTTCTGTCATCCTGCAACACTTCCAACATAATTTGACAATGGCAAGCACCAGCATCTAACTGACTTCATCAGAAGCCCCAAATTAGTAGAAATTGATATATTTTTCAAAGACGCCAGAAACTTGCAAAATTATCCCAATCCTAGCTAATTTCAGTGAGAAATTCAAACTCGCATGTCAGAATTTAAATCATGTCAGACGGTGTTTCTCAACCTTGGGTGGGCTTCAACACCCAGAATTCCCCAGCCAGCCTGATGAGTTTAAGTCCACTGGTTTTAAAACAGGCTGACTGGGGGATTCTGGGAGCTGAAATCCTCTCATTCAATAATACTAAGATTGAGAAACACTGATGATCGTCATTATCTAAAATTGCAGAAGCGATATTTGTTAGGAGATGACTAAGACAGGGGTCTCCAACCTTGGTCCCTTTAAGACTTGTGGACTTCAACTCCCAGAGTCCCTCAGCCAGGAAAGCTGGCCGAGGAACTCTGGGAATTGAAGTCCACAAGTCTTAAAGGAACCAAGGTTGGAGACCCCTGGACTAAGGTAGTCCAGGGGTGAATATTATTTCCCCCATATTACAATGGAGGCGTATCTTTTCCCTTCCCCAAGACTTCCTCTTAGCAATGGCAGTTTAATAGGCTCCATAAAGCTCAGAGAGCACCAAGGACCACTCAGACCCCATAAAGGTTTGGGGGTTGTCCCTTATATCTACATTTTCATAACTGGCAGGATTTAAATGCAAAGCAATTGAAAGCTAATTCCTTGTGTGACCAATCACACTTGGCCCATAAAGAATATTCCCATTCCTATATTCCTATTCTTAATTGGCTACTTTACAAAAAAAACAAACAAACATGTGATTTCTACATTCTGGATATGTTGTCCAAATTTGTTAATAGGAAACATTAATCTCCCTCTCAGATTTGTTTATTTCCTTTTATGTTATTTAGCTGAGGTCAGTGATTCGGTGGGATTAACTTTGGCTCAAGAAGTAGAGCTTGTAGTGAATTTTCCTCACTTTTCTTGCTGATGTCCTTGACTAGCTGGCATGATTGGTATCGTCCATTTCCTCCACGATAGCATTGATTTGAAAAGGAAAATATCTGTTTATGGATAGCTTTACATTTCCCCTCCAAGCTAACTTATGAGTGATGAGTGCTGGAGATCCCAGGGAAGGAGGATCAAAGTAGTCAAGATGTTGTCCATGACTGCACAAAACTTGCCCCTTTATATATCACGAATGAAGGTGAATATACGCGACCCAAGATAATGTTGCAGAATCCAATCTGGGTCGGTCACCAGGACTAGAGTGGTAAATCAGCACTCCTGTTGACTGATGAGGTGGCCAAATTCATTGGTAGCCTCACATTGTAATAGACAAGGACATACATTCAATTTTGCTGCTACTAAGTTTGTTGGATGAGCAGGCACAAAAACAGGAAGGGAAGTGATTGAAGCCTGGGAAACAGGCCCCTCATCAGTCAACAGGAGTGCTGATTTACCACCAGCTAATCAAGTCCCAACAACAGCCAACAACTTAATAGCCAGCCAACAAGACTCCAATCAACAACTAAAAACCCACACACAATAGGCACCACATAAATACTAACCCTAGAATAGCCCAAAGCACACATTCCAGTAGAAGAGAAGCTCCCTGAGGATGGGCTCCAGCATGAATCTTAAAGTTCAGAAGACTAAACCTCTGGTCCCAGTGACCAACCCAACATTGGATCCTGCTGCATTATATGTTCACAAATCATGTGACTTGATTTTTTGACACACACACATTAGTTCTTGGATTATATTTTGTTTATGGTTATAAAAATATAGTTTATCTACATTAAAAAAATACAATTTTCCAATCTACAACCCTTCAAATATCATTGTACATTTTCAGATCAAACTCTCTGTGCCATTTCAGCAAAATCTGATAATGAGCATCTTAAGTTGAGTAACAAAAAATGAATTAGAAATGCCTCTGCTTTTACAAAAATGTAAACATTTTTGGCCTCTTCAACTTTTTCTGCAGAGCCTGATCAACATGCATTAGTGGATAATAATAATAATATTATTCATGTACTTGGAAATTAAATTTGAAAGCAATAGAATTGTTATTAAAATTTCTCTGTACAGTGACCTCATCTGAACTCAACTTGACATGAGAATATGAATTCAAACTATCTTATAAAGGTAAACAAGAAACAGAAAGCAGTGATACTTTTTATAACTGCTGGCCCAGAATTTCTGAGAGCTATTTTTTTGAAGTGAATTTAATAATGCATCAAGTCAATCAAACTAATTCATACTGTTCGCCTTCCTCTGTGGCCATCTTCCATCAAAAATGGAAAGATCCAAAATGGCATTCTTACTAACCCTCTCTCTCTCTCTCTCTCTCTCTCTCTCTCTCGGCTCTTCTTTTAGAATCGAGCAATCTTGATGGTGACGACAAACCCCCGCGTGGGGCAGCGGACGCTGCAGCCCCCTTTCTGGCCGTGACATCCACAGGAGCAGCTCAGAAAGAAAGCCGATCCCAGCCAGCCCAAACTTCCAAGAAGGCCTGTTGGCTGAGCCCTCCTTCCCCCCTGAGACTGGCCGATGTCCCCGACCACATTTCCGATGACTCCTCCTCCGTCCATGCCATTTCCCTCACCTCATGTGTCACGAAGGGCATGAGCGCCTGGTCCCTGCCGGGAGACTGTGAGAAGGCCCCCTTCAGCATGATGGAGCCCGGAAGCATGTCTGCCTTCACTGGCGACTGCCTGATGCAGCCGAGTCGGACCTGCCTGGGTTGCTTTATTGAGTCGAAGGACAGCCTGGATCCAGAACCTGGCATAAGCCTTAAAGTGGGCGACATAAATAGGGATTACGACACCTGTTCGGTCTCCGACATTGGGATCCACTGCATGAGCACGGGAGAGACCATGCGATATGGGGACCAGCTTCTTTCTGACCAGCTTCTAAGCTTCCCCGTGCATAAATCGAGAGCAGCCGACAAACGGGAGGCAGATAAATCCGACAGTGACTCGGAGGATCCGACTCAGAAAAACTATTACGAGGGATTACTTTTGGACAAGTGCAATGGGGAGGAACCTTTACTAACCAACCCCAACCAGGAATGGGGTTATTTTGAATCTTTCATCAGTGAAAGCAAAATCGAGCTCCTTGACCTTTGCTCCAAAAATGAGCTCTCTGTAAATCTGTTTTCCGAGGAGGATGTGGATAATTACATGTTTGATGACGATGATTCGACCTTGGGAAGTGATGTCTGCTCTTTAAAGATTCGTTACGAATCCTTCCAGGACAATGTGAAGGAGAAAACAGGGGGCTTGCAAGAGGACACCCAGTTTAACTTCTTCCCCAGCGTGTTTAGCGGGTGTCCAAAAAGGGACAGTAGGACTGCTCTGAAGAGGGGACCTCGAGGGGCAACTGATCCTTCTCAATTCAAATCTGAGGAGACCATCATCTGGGGGGAAGAGGAGGGGGATGGACAGCAGGAGGAGGACGAGGAGGAGGAGGAAGAGGAGGAGGAAGACGAAGAGGGAGGTGAAAGTGAGAAAGTTGCCTTAAACAAATCTTGCACCAGTACAGAACTTGTACAGTACATCAGTCCCAAAAGAAATCACTTCTTGGAACTGGTGAACTCCACAGAAGACTCGGGGGAGTCCAGCGATGACAGCACCTGCACCGAATCGTCTTTTGATGTGCTTCAAGACCTGAAGAACTGCAACAAGTATCTCCCCCGGGACCATTCCAGCTCCTTCATCCAACAGAATTACGGCCTGCGAGCCAAAAGGAAAGTGCGATATAGCGACGATTACCTTTATGACGTGGATTCCATCGAGAGTGAGAAGATCGTGGACAAGAAGGAGTGGATCCCAGACGGTCCCAAGGAAGAAGACGATGATGACTGGTGTCCCAAGAAGAGGAGGAAAGTTTCTCGCAAGGAGCCCCCCGTCATCATCAAGTACATCATCATCAACCGGTTCAAAGGAGAGAAGCACATGTTGATCAAGCTTGGCAAAGTTAACCCTGGCGAGATGACGGTGACCTTGAGCGAGGAGTTGTTGAGCAAATATGCCAGGTTGGCTCCCCTGAAGTCGTTTTGGCAAGAGAGGTGGCAGACCCGCCTCAACTTCCTCAAATCCGCCCTCTACCACAAGCAGAGTTTCTATCTCAATGGCTCTGAGGTGGCCTTCCTGTCCCACCCACGCAAACGCAAAGGCAAGATAGCCCACCGGCACCGGATCCAGAGGATTAAGGCCATCGAGCAGCCCGTGGGCAAAGGTGGCTCTTGCTCATCAGAATCCAAGCAGCTCTGTTGCAGGATCGCAGATGAGGAAGGGGGCCTGAAGGGGATCCGGGCCATGGCCATCGCCTCCCCCAGCTGCGTCAATGGCCTCCATCTGAGCGACATCGCTGGCCTGGCCCTCCCTCGAGGCAAAACCCAGGAGAGGGCATTCAAAGGGCCCGAGAGAAAAGTCTTGCGCAGGATCAAATTCAAAAGTGAGGCCAGGTTGAAATGCAAGCGACTCAAAGCGGCCACCGCCCTGGCTGAGGTTTCAGCAGCCTTGGAGAATCCAGAGTCGGCCACGGGGTTAAAGGACAAAAGCGCGCCTTGTGCTGCAGATGGCTCTCCTCTCTCAGAGAGCCAGGAGGACAAACTGGCAAAAAATGCCCTTTCCTTCCTACCCACCACCTGCACTTCAGACAAGCCAGCCGCATCTGCTAATCTGACGGCAAACTTGCCCCTCATCCCTGGTGGGTACCTGCAGACGTTACTGGATGCCTCCGACTTGTCCCACAGCACTGGGGTTGCGTACTTCAGTCCTGCACCCTCAGGGCAGCAGCAGCAGCAGCAGCAGCAGCAGCCGCAGGAGACCCTCCCCAGCCTCGTTCAAGCAGAGAAGGCCTTCTGTGCCCTGCAGCCTGCCCAGAGCTGCATTTTGTCCCCACCATCTGAATCAGAGTTGCAGCAGTCCCCGAGTCCCCTGGAGATCGAGCCCAGCAACTTCCAAAGTGTTTGGCCGGCTGGCAAGGTGGGCAGCCCGAGCAGTCAGGGCTTTGCTGGGCAGCTCCCAGATGCCTCCCTGCTTTCGGCTGCAGAGTTTGGTAACTGTACAGGGTCGGATGGCCTGCCAGCTTCGGGATACAACCAAGTCCCTCTGAGCAACAGCAAATTATTATACCAAAAAAAATTGCTCCTGGAGGGCCAGCAGTTGCAGTCAGATGACTCCTACCAGTCTTGTCCCTTCGGTAACCGAGAGGGGAATTTCCCTTTCCAGAGAGGCACGCTCAGCACCGATGATGGAAGACTTGTGAGCTTCGATTCCATGGGCTCCCTTTCCGCTGCCTCTAGCAACTATAGCTCCTTGAGTTTAAAGTCTTGCGAGAAGGATGGAGATGATGAAATTGCTGATGACTTCTTGGCCCACTGCAGCCCCAAACTGGTGATTCAGCAAAGCATCGATGAAATAACGCCCTTGAAGGAGTCCACTGATCTTCTAGATATTTCTAACTTCACCCCCGACAAGTTCCGCCAGTCGTCCCTTTCGGAAATGTCTCCTCCGGATACCCCCAACCTTTCCCCACAGATTGCCGGGCCAGAAACTAAAACCCTGGGCAATATGAAGTGTTTCCCGGACGGCTCCCAAGTGGGGTTAAGCAACACCGAGAAGGGGAACTGGAGCTGTGGTGTTCTTCAAGCTCCAGACCAGGCGGATAATGGATTCACTTTAAATAATCATCAGTTTCAGTTCCATATGTTCACCGATGAGGATTCTGTCAGCCTCCTCGAAAAAAACCCATCCTTGTCAACTTTTAATGAGCCATCTGCCCAAGTTAGCACCAATAGCAAAGCGACAAAATCCAAGAGGAGAAGTTCAAGTAATAAAAATTTGGGTGCCAACCAAAGCCCAACCCAGAAAAACGTTCGTAAAAAATCCCCCAAAGCCAACAAAGGCTCTGAAAAGGCCCCCAGCAGAAATTCCAGGCAGTCTCCCAAAACTTCCAGGAAAGGAAAAAACGGGGCAGGGGTTAATGGAGAAAAGACCCTCGCCTTGGGCGATAGAGTAGCTGGTCTCTTGAACAGTTCAAACTCCTCATCAAAAACGTTGATTGAGTCCATCCAGCAGGGCAGCCCAAACGCCCTCCGAATAGGGAAGGCCAACGGTCTGTCTGGGGAATGGCCGCTGGGGAAGGACAGTAGCGGTGGCTGGTCTGAAACCAGCATAGGAAGTGCCAACAGCCTTCTTGATGATGATCAAAGAGAATTTGAGGAGCCTTCCAACATTTTGTCAAACATTGCATCTGGCATGGCAGATGTTCAGAGATTTATGATGGCCTCCATCGAGCCCTTGTGGGGGCCTGTGGGCCACAGCGATGTCTCTGATCTCTTCCGATCGCCCGAATCAAACAGTCTGAAACTGAAAACTCTTAAGATCCTGGCTGGCACGTCTCCCGAGTCCAAGAAGAAGGTCAATGGCAGCTCTTCGGGAGTGGGACGCAACCACAAATCGGGGAACAAGGGCTTGAGTAAAACCGGCAGCCGAGCTGCTCCGGGCGATCCGGGACGTTCCAGTTCATCCGCCGGCTATGCCACAGACATTCATTCTCCTTTTTTTGATAAAAGCTATAGTAATCTGAGCACTTTAGCCAAAAATGAACCTACCCATAAAAAGCTCTACCGACACAAATCCACGTCAAAGTCCCTGCGTGACGAGAACTGCAAAGTCAAGCGGGCAGAGAGAGAACAGGGCCACAAAGACCCAACCACAGTAGTTTCCTTTGAAAAACTGAGGTAATACCACACCAAGCTGGCTGGAATGCGCCCTAACTTCCTTGCTCCCTGCTAAGCCCATCCCTGCTCATATTTTCCTACTTGGGAAACCAGAATTGCATGAAAGAGACATTTCCCTTTTACAGGTCTTTTTTCCGTTGTTGTTGTTGTTCTTGGTTTCGTTCTCAACGTGCATGAAAACTCTTATTTCTTGCAAGCTACTTCAAAAAGAATGACTTTTTTTTCTGGCTTGGCTGAGGGAGGGGGGAGGTTGAACACCGACTAACAAAGCTGTTCCCTTTTTTTCTTGCTGTTTGGCTTCTTCTGATTTGAATTCCTTTATTTATTTTAAAGGGTTAATTCTCTGCTCTTTTTTTAATGGTTTGGAAAAGAGAGGAAGGGGGGGGGGAAGACTTCCGGGGAAGTGGGGGAGGGGGAGACTTTTTGTAAAAAAACAAAACACACCCAAAAAAGAGCTGCGTCCCCCAAGCTGAGATTTTTAAAGGGTCTTTTTACATTTGCAGAAGTCGCAGTTTCATCCCTAGTTGAGTGCTAAGAGATGATTCCACTTGTTTTCACCCCTGTTGATACCTTTCTCCCTGCATCTCAGAGCTCCGTCTTTCAAACATTCCCCCCCACCCCCATGATTCCACAAGTTAAGATGGCATATCAAATCTTTGGTTTTTCTGCAGGGATACAGACTGCATTCTTCTTAAGGCAGAAACAGCATTTGGGGGTTTACCTGTGTTTGGAGAAGAGCTGCTGTCTTTTTCTAGGAAGAAGTTTGAAGTTTGCTTGGTTCCCCAACCCTTCTCCGCCCCCACCCCTTTTTTTATTCCCGTTTGTTTACCCCACGTCTTTCTTTTGCTCAAAAAGAGGGGAAAACGCAATGCCTTGTCATATGTCCAAGTGTTTAAAGTGCTGAAATGGAAAGTTAGAAATTGTGAGAGCTTTGGAAGCCAATCTTGTTCCAAAGGCCTCTTCTTGTAGGATAATTGCTGCCCTCTGACCAACACCACAAATTGTGCCAAACTCCAAGCGTTGTACTGTACATACTTTTACATCTCTTCTGGGTTGTGAATGTTTAGTGGTGCTTTTTCTTTCTTGATTTCTTTCTTTTAATTTGACGATAAACATTCCGGTGAAACAGCTGGCCAACTCTCTTAGACAGCCACCGCCACCCAAAGGTTGAGGATCTGTTTGCTCCTGAGGTACTGAATGTTTTACGGACCTACCTGAGTTCTCTGTGCCAAATTGACTTACCTCATTGAATGGCTGTTTTCCTGTGTCTCACAACTCTAAAAGAAGTGGGAGAGGCTTTAAAAAATAGGGATAGCTGGGCCCTCCCCAAAATCTGAATCAATATATATATATATACACACACACATAAATAGAAAACAAGATAGTAAAAAAAATAATTATAATATTAATAACTCAAAGTAACAGTATTGGAAATTCAAGCGATTGCATTTAGTGGTTTTAAAAGCAGCTGTTTTTCTATCACCTGTTTTGTTTTGAGCCAAGCTTCCCAGCAGAAGATAATTTCAAAAGCAAAGTTGTATTGTTGGCACTTTGTATCCGTTTTCTATATTTTGTAATACAAACCTGGGAATTTTAGAAAAAAAAAGCCGTCTGAAAAAAAAAACCAGAGCGATGCATTTCATAGACACTATATTGATATTTCATTTTGAGCTTTTTTGTAACCATTTTTATGCTCCTTGTTGCAGGAAAAACTCGCTGACTCAAAAATATGATGTTTTCTAAATGTTTTAACCTTTGCAATGACGATATTATTTGAAGGTTTGTAAAAAAAAAATTGAATCAAATGTAATTGTTAATGCAATTCCAGATGTAATGTCAGCCCTCTCACCTGCCAGGGAACGTGGAATCAACCTCCCATCATCCCTAACTGTGAATGTCCAGGAATGTTAGGGGCTGCAGTCCACATATCCAGAGGGGCACGGATGGGGGGAGGGAAGAGGGTCCTGAGGGGGCAAGAAAAGAGTCAAGATGGCCGTTGCCACTACATGCAACTACAAAGCCTGTGGGGGCTTCAGTCCAGCCATCATGGCTACCATCTTGGCTTTCCAAGCACCCCGTCACCCTCACCCCTTATGGAGGAGAAAGTTGACCTTCTGGTGATTGATCCGTTTTGGGGGTCCAGATTCAGAATGTTTAAAAATAGAGTGTTTTCCCCCTACACACGCACACACCTCTGAGAGGAACAAGTGCTGGCTACTTAAGGAAATACCATTTCCCAAAGATCTTATTTTGAACCGTATTCCCTGTCCCAGATCTCCCTCGAAGGAAAAAAAATGTCTTAACGTTTATTGCGTACCTGAGCCTGTGTTTTTGCTCTTGATCTATGGTGAAACTTGATGGGATGGGGGGACTCCTTGTGAGGAGAAGGGAGTGAATTGATGCACTGAAAAAGAGTCTTAGGGAAAAGACTGATGAGCAATTGATGGAGTGATGACAGCAACATCCGGTCTAGTTTACTTTTTCTTTCAGGATTCGGAGTTTTAGTTCTGAGATACCGAAATGTGTTTGGCTGTACCCCACCCCCACCCTGCTTCAGTAAAAGGAGAGAAAGCAGATGCCGAAAAAAATTCCAGACTCTGTAAAAGCCATTCCCCTTCCAGGAACACTCTGAGAGAAGATGGGTGTAGTAGGTTTGTCCAAACCCCGTCTTCGTTTACATAAAAATAGTATTCCTCATGCCTGTATCTCTGGAAACAAGACTGCATGCTAAAGTCCTCCGAATGGGTTAGACTTCAGTTCCCCTAATCCTGACTCATCACCCTTGATGGCTCAGGCATAGGGGAGTTGGTATCCAAGGCATTTTAGGGCAATGGTTGGTCAAGATAAGAAGGACTCACCTTCTATTTGCTGATTCCATGTCATTGTCCATACTGTCTTGGGGAACTAGAAGAGGAAAACTCTGGTTTCACAAGGAGGCTGGGCTTTAGGATGAACAGAGAAGGCCAGTCCATTCTATACCAGCATGCATGGGCTGGGCTTTGGAAGGACTCTCACCTGGAGGCCCCCAGCCTAACCACCGCAGGGAGTAGAGGCAGGATCCCTTAACATTGTCAAGCTTCAAAGACCAACACAAACAACACTGTGATTCTTCTAAGAAGATTTTTTTTATTGTTCCTCACCTGTAGACAGAATCTTGCCACATTAAAGCAAATGTGCCCCATCAAATGTACCTGCCCTCCTTCTGGGAATCCAGACAACATTCCATTGCAGCCATCTTCTGGAGAAGGGCATCATCCTTCTTAATAGGACCTTCATCTCTTTTCACCAAAGAAAGCTGTGCACCAGGACATCTTTTGGGAATAAAGAAGGGTGAGGCACCAGGCAGCATTGCACTCATGCAATTGCCTTGCCTTGTTGCACACCATAGTATTCTATTTGGGATGCCTAGGTGGGATTTCTTTTACTTTCTTTAACATCTCCCCATTCAATGGGTCTTCTTTCTTGCCCAGGTGTAGGTCATTCTCTGTTGCAAATACCTAGAGCAGCATCCTGAACATATGGGCCCATTCTCCACTCTCTCAGTATCAGCACAGGGAATTGCTGTCACATGCCAGGGCTCATCCCCCTCCCCTTACACCCACCAGTGTATCACCACTGCTGGACTGAGCCAGGGGCTGATCTGTTGGACATCCAGGGCAGGGTTTCTCAATTTCATCACCTTTAAGCTGGGTGGATTTCAGCTTCCAGAATTCCTCAGCTGTGCAGCAGATGCTGAGCTTGAAAAACACTGGCTTATGGCAAGAGGACTCAAAATATGTAGCATTGCCCCTTTGTGCTTAGCAAAGATGGAAATGAGTCAAAATATGCCACATCGAGAACCCATGCAAACGTTCAAGAGCCCCATGAGCGGTCTGGAGGTCAAGATTCTACATTGTAGCCCACAGGGCAATTGGCATCTACACGGGTCCTTTAAAACAGGGGTCTCCAACCTTGGTCCCTTTAAGACTTGTGGACTTCAACTCCCAGAGTTCCTCAGCCAGCTTTGCTGATAGGAAACATGGTGAAATATCCGTGCAAGGAAGACCAAACCAAAACACCTGGAAGCCACGTGTGCCACAGACCAGACCACTGTAAAATGGGTGGGTTGGTGGCCCATTGGCCCTCCTGCATGGAAGGTCCATGCAAATAGAAAATAAGCAGGGGATGTGCGATTGGAATAGAATAATAGAATCATAAGGTTGGAAGGGATCTTGGAGGTCTTCTAGCCCAACCCCTCCCCAACACAGGAGTCCTTATAGCATCCCAGTCTTTTTTCTCTGCTATGAAAGCTGTTTCCTTGAAGCTAAGGCTCCCCGCCCCCCACTTCCAAGTGGGTAGCATTCACACTGTTTTTCCCCAGATGCAGTCAAGAGGTACTACTTTATTTCCACATGGAATCCTCTAAAAAGATGGGGTCCAAATCCTGAATTAAAGGATTTGCAGTTTTTCAGTAGTATTTTCAATTCGTATTTTTTTTCTGCCTGTTGAATCCCTAGCTGATAAGTTAAATACATTTATTTAGTAAATGTATCCATAAAATAAATTTGACTTCCGTCTTTCTCTGTCTAATTAAATAAGTGTTTTTCAAACTTGGCCACTTTAAGATGTGTAAAAGTCTTAATACTTTTTTTTCTTTGTTGTATTTTACTTCAATTTATTTTTATAAATGTACTTCTTACTCTTCGTCTTTGATAATATTTTTAGCTTTGTACTTTTTTCTTTTCTTTTTTATTGTTTCAGAAACAATCAAAGAATAATTTTTTTTCTAAGCTGGCTAAGGAATTATGGAAAATGAAGTCCATACAGCTTAAAGTGGCCAGATTGAAAAACATTGATCTAGACCTTTCTCTATGTGTTCAGCCTTGCAATGCCTTGCAAGGCTGGCCTGCAATTAGCTCTCTGTCAATTTTTTTTCCTTAATGAACCCCTCCCCCCCACAAAGCTGCGGGCATCCTTCATTTTGTGTCTCAACCTGCTCCCTGTTTCAGTTCACTGCTAAGTGCTATGTTTTCCAAATGCCGTGTTTCTATATTTTTGGGTGGGTTATTATCAAATTCCATTCATCCATTACACTGAGCAATCTCTCTCCATCCCTTTCACTCTTATTCTCACACTTGCACCCAGAGAGAGCTCAAAATTCCTAGGAAAGCCAATGTGTTTTGTGCCAACTTATTCTGTTGGGGTTGAATCTTTCTGCTACCTCAGCTCCTTGGCATTCTCACAAGTCTTTTCTCTTTATGCTTCGGCCAAAAATGTCACTGCTAGGTTTGAGATGTGCATTAGAACAGGGGTCTCCAACCTTGGCAACTTTAAGACTTGTGGACTTCAACTCCCACAAGTCCACAAGTCTTAAGGTTGCCAAGGTTGGAGACCCCTGCATTAGAACATAGAATAACAAGGTGGAAAAGGACCTCGGAGGACTTGTAATCCAACCCTTTGCTCAAGCAGGAGTACTTAGACCATTCCAGACAAGTGGCTGTCCAGTCTCTTCTTGAAAGCCTCCAGTGATGGAACACCCACAACTTCCAGAGGCAAGCCATTCCACTGCTTAATTGTCCCAGCTGTCAGGAAATTTCTCCTTAGTTCCATGTTGGGTATGCCTTTATATCAGAAATAAATAAAAGCAGTGTAAATAGGATCTCAGTCTTGGACTTTCTCCATAGTTCTTCTTTTTTCAAACATATTTCCACATCCTGCACAACCACGGTTCCTCCTGAATTTGGACTCCTTCCCCTGTTCTCTGCTTGTTGGCTGCAGGTCACGGCTGACCCCTTTCTCTTGCTTGCCGTTGTTCGTCAGTAGCATCCAGCTATCCATCTCCATTTTTATCTTTTCTTGAACTTCAGATCATTTAGTAATGACAGGAAGAAAGACAGAGGATGCTAGGCTGGCAGCCTTTCGGAGAAGGATGGGGGAGCCACAGCAAGATCATAGAGCAGATATGAATCAGGGACCCCATCCTCAAAGAGGTTGCAGCCAAGCCCAGGCTGGGGAGGCACTTCAGGAATTTTAAGGCACCTCTTTTGCTGAAGTCTCAAGCAGCCTTTGTCAACCTCAGCAACTGTAAGATGTCTGGATTTCACTCCTTCCCATGAAGACGAAGAAGGCAGACCATCCTTTTGAAAAGTGTTTCGAGAAGGGGGTTCATTTCTCTCAGGGCTCCATGTTGTTTCCCAGAAGATTTTCCAAGAAATGAGAACCTATTTTCCTCTCCACCCGTCTGTGCCAAAAAGCAGGAAATGAACCAAGGAGCCTCCTTTTTCATTGCCTGTCACTGTACGACAAGGGGTTGTCTTCTAAACTGTGGACTGGGACACACAATCATTTCTTGCGATCTTAAGATTTCATATTTAGATATCATATTGCAGGTTGAGGCAAACATCCAAGGTGCATCTCAGTTTTCACCGATGCTCCTGTGTCTAAATTAAGGAAAGCATCCTTTTTCTATCTGTCACTTTACACATGGGAATCTGGTTATCTTTTGGAAGGGAGAGCAGTGAGATAGCGGCCGGTAGGCACACACGCACAAATGCACGCACATACGCACACCCTTTGTAACTTTTGCTCGATGCTCAAGAATCAGGGTAAAACACAATAACAGCCAGAAGAAGTTTTTTTTCCTCATTCATGTCAGCAGCCGGGTCTATTGTTTATGTGATGAGCTGCAGTTGTGTCATCATGGCTGCCGTCTTGATTTTTTTGACCATACCCTGTGCAGACTCCCAGCTTAAGACAATATTCTAGAACAGGGGTCTCCAAACTTGGTCCCTTTAAGACTTGTGGACTTCAACTCTGGGAGCTGAAATCCACAAGTCTTAAAGGGACCAAGTTTGGAGACCCCTGTTCTAGAGAGGACAGGCTGCCTCTGGCCTCTACTCCATTGTTACACTCTTGGGAAGTTGTATTTCCTCACATCTGGGCTGGGGTGAAAAAGGCTGCCTTAAGACCCCCATTTTTAGCTCAAGTGGAAAGAGGACTGGTGCGAACACCAATTCCCAAGCCAGAGGAAGCTCCCAATGCTCCATAAAAGTTAAAAGATATTGGGGTGGGGGGAATGATCTACCAATGCACATGTCTTGTCCCAGATTTTCCTCTGCTATGAGAACTGCTCGTTCCCAAAATAAAACTGGAATTAATTTGCATCGTAAACCATGCTTTTTCAGAAACCGCTTTCCCTTTTCTTGCATTTCCTTTTTTTAAAAAGGCAGTTCTATAAGTAGTCCTTGAGTTATAACAATAATAGGGACTGGAATTTCAGACACAAAGCAATGCAGTCATTAAGCGAGCCATAATATCCCTCCAACCCAATTTTATGACCATTTTTACCACAACCATTTGTCTGGAATGGTGTAGGGTTTCCTGCTTGAGCCGGAGATTGGACTAGAACAGGGGTCTCCAACCTTGGCAACTTTAAGACTTGGGGACTTCAACTCCCAGAATCCCTCAGCCAGCTGGCTGAGGGATTCTGGGAGTTGAAGTCCCCAAGTCTTAAAGTTGCCAAGGTTGGAGACCCCTGGACTAGAAAACCTTTAAGGTTCTTTCCATTATTCTGTTATTCTGAACTGCATGGTCATTAAGTGGATCACATCACCAGGTTGTTAACCTTGATCCGCTTCCCCACTGCTTGTCAGAGGCTGGTGGGGAAGGTCCCAAGTGTGATCGTGTGACTGCAATCTTTGCAAATGCCAGCCAGTCGCCAAGCAACCGAATTGCCATCTCCTGACTGTGACGGTTGTGCAGCAGTCATATCTTCAAGGACAGGTCATGAGTCACTTTTTCCAAGGCGGACATAACTTGGAATTGTTAAACAATTGCAAGTTGAGGACTAACTGTACTTTTCCCACCAGGTTCGTTTCTTTCCCACCCTTCTTGCTGCAGCGGTAAATCTAAAGGCATCTTTTAAAATTAGGTCTGGACCCAGACAGGTGGAAGGGGTGATCCAGTCTTAACGTTGAGTCCCATTGAGAGAAATGGCCTTCCCGAATTGGAATTTCTTTTCAAGTTGGCCAAGGGCTGTGGGAACTCCTAGCCCTGTGGCCCTCAAGGATGCCAGGATGGAGAAGGCCTCCTTTGCAACCCAGCCGCCATCCTATCAGGTAGCAAGGTGCATGGAGTGTCTCCGATCGGCACCTGAGACTGACGGCTTCTCCGATTCTAGTGCACACAATCTTTTTCAAAAAATAAATGCACAAAGCAGATGGGTTATCCCAGGGGTCTCCAACCTTGGCAACTTTAAAACCTGTGGACTTCAACTCCCAGAATTCAACTCCCAGAACTCTCAGCAAAGCTGGCTGAGGAATTCTGGGAGTTGAAGTCCACAGGTCTTAAAAGTTGCCAAGGTAGGAGACCCCTGGGTTAAAGCGAACAGGGGGAGCATCTTTAGCTAAAGTAAGGCTCTGCACGTTCTGTTTCTCAGGTAAACAAAGGACCCTACGGACATTGAAGGGGGGGAGGCCAAGGGGGAAATGAGGCTGGACTGCGAGGGGACGATGCCTGAGAGATTGGCATGGGGAGAAAATGGAACCTGCGAACACTGGAAGGGATGGGTGGGGTGAGTCTTTTGAGAGGTAGAGCAGGGGACTTCAAACTTGGCCACCTTAAGACTTGGGGACTTCAACTCCCAGAATTCTGAGAACATAGAATAATAGAGTTGGAAGGGAACTTGGAGGTCTTCTAGTCCAACCATCTGCTCAAGCAGGAGACCCTTTGCCATTCCAGTCAGCGGCTGTCCAGTCTCTTCTTAAAAGCCTCCAGTGATGGAGCCCCCACAAAGCCTGAAGGCAACTTCTATTCCACTGGTTAATTGTCCTCACTGTTAAGAAATTTCCCGTTAATTCCAGGTTGCTTGTCTACTTGGTTAGTTTCCATGCATTGCTTCTTGTCTTGCTTTTTGATGCTTTGTAGGAGCCCTTCAAATATTGGAACACTGCTATCCTGTCTCTCCTCGACCTTCTTTTCATTAGACTAGACATACATACAAGTCTCAAAGTTGCCATGTTGGGAGACCCCTGATGTAGAGAAAGGAGAAAGGGTTGTTCAAAAGCACAAAAGGGGGTATATTTTGAAACTGTGAGGGAGGCAACGAAGCCTCCGTTCAGCTGCTTTTTGTCTTCTGCGTCCCCTTCGGAAGCAGGGGAGCCCCCGCTCTCCTTCTGCAATTCAGGGTGGGCACCACCGCCCCCATTGCTTTGAATGTACTGCTCCTTTGCTTCACTTTTGTAGAATTAGAGGCACCTCTCTCCTGAGTTGCAACTTAGGCGGGATCTGCAGGATGTGGGCAAGAAAGTCAAGATGGCGGGCACCATGGTGCCATCTGTGCTCCGCCTGTGTTTGGGGCGGATCACTTTGATCCCAACTGCTATCTGGACTTCCTTGGCCGCATCCTTGGGGACACCCCCAGTTGCCACTGTTTTACGGTGCTAACTTTGATCACACACCCCTCCCCCCCCAAGCATTGAGGCGATGCTACTTGGCCCTTGGAATGAATGTAACATACCAATTTCCGTTTAATGGTGTACACTGCAATTTTAAAATATTTGTGAATGATTTGCCTTTTATTTTTTTCCTTTTTTCTTTTAGAACAAGCTTTATATATATTCTGTAGAGTCAATTGAAGTATAATTCTTAAGGATCACTCTAAGACGCCTACAAAATCTTGTATATTTTTAAGTGTGCCAATTTGTAAAATATTTTGTAAGTGTATATTTTTCTTAGGAAAGTGCTGTGAAGTGTTTGTATGTGTGCGGTTCCCCTTTTTGGCACTCCACCGAGGTGCTAATAAAAGGATGTATACTTCAAAGGTTTCTGGTTTTAAAAACCAAAATACAAAGAAAAAAAATTAAACTTTTGTTGGGAATTTTGTAATAAAAAGAAATGTTGTGAAAGAGTGTAGTGATATTGTGTAAAGGAAACTGGAAAAAAACTTTGTGAGCGCTTTGCTGTTTTATAGATCCTCCTGTAAATTATTCTTGTAATATTTTTGGTTTTGTTGTTCTTGTTGCAAAGGTTTTAAATATTTGTGACTGACTCTGTACGGTGAAAACGTCATATTGTTAACTTGCTGAGTTTTGTTATATTGTTTATGGAATAAATAAAAATAAAAAAAACTCATTTTAAGATGAAGTATGCAAAGAAAGTAAGGTCCCATTTTTTGAATATCAGTCTGGTGGCAGAATATGATTTCGGACACAATTTCTAAACTGTGCAGGTCATTTTTGTTTTTTGAACTTGAGTTTCAAATTCTCTAAATCAGTGTTTCTCAACTTTGGTTACTTGAAGATATTTATTAATTTTATTTTATTTTATTAATTTCTATACCGCCCTTCTCCCGAAGGACACAGGGCGGTGTACAGCCAGAATAAAAACACAGAATATATACAATTAAAAGAATTTAAAATGAACTATTACTATACGGCCAATAATTAAAACAGTTAAAAATTTAAAATATTATTAATACCCCAATTTAAAATCAACTATTTATGCCAGTCCTGCTTGAATGAATAAATATGTTTTAAGCTCACGACGAAAGGTCCGAAGATCAGGCAGTTTGACGTAAGCCAGGGGAGTTCGTTCCAGAGTGTTGGTGCTCCCACAGAAGGCCCTACTCCTGGGGCCGCCAGCCGACATTGTTTGGCGGACGGCACCCTGAGAAGGCCCTCTCTGTGAGCGTCTGGTCGATGGGAGGCATAAGGTAACAGCAGGCGGTCTCGTAAGTACCGGGACCTAAGCCATGGAGCGCTTTAAAGGTGGTAACCAGGATCTTGAAGCGCACCCGAAAGACTACAGGAAGCCAGTGCAGACTACGGAGCAGTGGTGTTACATGGGAGCCACGAGCGGCTCCCATTACCACTCGCGCAGCTGCATTCTGGACTAACTGCAGCCTCGGGTGCACCTCAAGGGCAGCCCCATGTAGAGAGCATTGCAATAATCCAGCCGAGACGTAACCAGAGCGTGAGTGACTGTGCATAAGGCATCCCGGTCAAGGAAGGACGCAACTGGCGAACCAAGCGAACTTGGTAAAAGGCCCTCCTGGTGACGGCCGCCAGATGTTCATCAAAGGACAGCCGACCATCCAGGAGGACACCCAAGTTGCGAACCACCTCCTTTGGGGCCACTAACTCGCCCCCAACAGTCAGCTGCGGATTACTGGACTTCAGCTCCCAGAATTCCCCAGCTAAGGTTGAGAAATACTGCTCTAAATCAGGGGTCTCCAACTTTGGGAACTTTAAGCCTGGAGGACTTCAACTCCCAGAATTCCCTAGCCAGCTTTGCTGGTTGGGGAATTCTGGGAGTTGAAGTCCTCCAGGCTTGAAGTTCCGAAGGTTGGAGACCCCTACCCTAAATCACAAATGTAAATGCTTTAGCTTGGTGAAGAAACAAAATTCTTAATGGCCTCTTCTTATTTGGTCCTTTTTCTTTTAGAACAAGCTTTATATATATTCTGTAGAGTCAATTGAAGTATAATTCTTAAGGATCACTCTAAGACGCCTACAAAATCTTGTATATTTTTAAGTGTGCCAATTTGTAAAATATTTTGTAAGTGTATATTTTTCTTAGGAAAGTGCTGTGAAGTGTTTGTATGTGTGCGGTTCCCCTTTTTGGCACTCCACCGAGGTGCTAATAAAAGGATGTATACTTCAAAGGTTTCTGGTTTTAAAAACCAAAATACAAAGAAAAAATTAAACTTTTGTTGGGAATTTTGTAATAAAAAGAAATGTTGTGAAAGAGTGTAGTGATATTGTGTAAAGGAAACTGGAAAAAAACTTTGTGAGCGCTTTGCTGTTTTATAGATCCTCCTGTAAATTATTCTTGTAATATTTTTGGTTTTGTTGTTCTTGTTGCAAAGGTTTTAAATATTTGTGACTGACTCTGTACGGTGAAAACGTCATATTGTTAACTTGCTGAGTTTTGTTATATTGTTTATGGAATAAATAAAAATAAAAAAAACTCATTTTAAGATGAAGTATGCAAAAAAAGTAAGGTCCCATTTTTTGAATATCAGTCTGGTGGCAGAATATGATTTCGGACACAATTTCTAAACTGTGCAGGTCATTTTTGTTTTTTGAACTTGAGTTTCAAATTCTCTAAATCAGTGTTTCTCAACTTTGGTTACTTGAAGATATTTATTTATTTTATTTTATTTTATTAAATTTCTATACCGCCCTTCTCCCGAAGGACTCAGGGCGGTGTACAGCCAGAATAAAAACACAGAATATATACAATTAAAAGAATTTAAAATGAACTATTACTATACGGCCAATAATTAAAACATTTAAAAATTTAAAATATTATTAAAACCCCAATTTAAAATCAACTATTTATGCCAGTCCTGCTTGAATGAATAAATATGTTTTAAGCTCACGACGAAAGGTCCGAAGATCAGGCAGTTGACGTAAGCCAGGGGGGAGTTCGTTCCAGAGTGTTGGTGCTCCCACAGAGAAGGCCCTACTCCTGGGGGCCGCCAGCCGACATTGTTTGGCGGACGGCACCCTGAGAAGGCCCTCTCTGTGAGCGTCTGGTCGATGGGAGGCATAAGGTAACAGCAGGCGGTCTCGTAAGTACCGGGTCCTAAGCCATGGGCGCTTTAAAGGTGGTAACCAGGATCTTGAAGCGCACCTGAAAGACTACAGGAAGCCAGTGCAGACTACGGAGCAGTGGTGTTACGTGGGAGCCACGAGCGGCTCCCATTACCACTCACGCAGCTGCATTCTGGACTAACTGCAGCCTCCGGGTGCACCTCAAGGGCAGCCCCATGTAGAGAGCATTGCAATAATCCAGCCGAGACGTAACCAGAGCATGAGTGACTGTGCATAAGGCATCCTGGTCAAGGAAGGGACGCAACTGGCCAACCAAGCGAACTTGGTAAAAGGCCCTCCTGGTGACGGCCGTCAGATGTTCATCAAAGGACAGCCGACCATCCAGGAGGACACCCAAGTTGCGAACCACCTCCTTTGGGGCCACTAACTCGCCCCCAACAGTCAGCTGCGGATTACTGGACTTCAGCTCCCAGAATTCCCCAGCTAAGGTTGAGAAATACTGCTCTAAATCAGGGGTGTCCAACTTTGGTTACTTGAAGATATCTGGACTTCAA
Source organism: Ahaetulla prasina (assembly GCF_028640845.1). NCBI lineage: Eukaryota > Metazoa > Chordata > Lepidosauria > Squamata > Colubridae > Ahaetulla > Ahaetulla prasina. The sequence goes on along the minus strand of NC_080549.1, from coordinate 24,995,871 downwards.
CTCCCAGAATTCCCTAGCCAGCTTTGCTGGTTGGGGAATTCTGGGAGTTGAAGTCCTCCAGGCTTGAAGTTCCCAAGGTTGGAGACCCCTACCCTAAATCACAAATGTAAATGCTTTAGCTTGGTGAAGAAACAAAATTCTTAATGGCCTCTTCTTATTTGGTACTTATTCTCGTCAAATAACTCAGTGCTATGTCCTGGTAGAAAGGGTTTTATTTTTTCCTGGCAACAATTCTTCCAGTAATTTCTCCATGCTGTTTCCTCTTTTGCTCTGCAGTATTCAGATCTGGAAATTCCTCTCCTTCAAGTAGCTTCCACAACACTCAATTAAATGGCTAGATGATGACTTTTGTGAGAAAAACTAACTTTATCCCCAAATGGTCCGAAACTTCTCCAAATGTGGAAAGGTCCGTTGAGGTCAGTGGACCTCCCAGGTATGTTGGAAAGGGAATGTGGCCATTTCAAGCACACCTTGATTGTACACATTGCCATAAAGTGATGTGTTTAACTTTGACTTTCCATGCTGAATGAGCCTAGTGATCAATAATTAGTACATAGCATGGATGGAGAACCCAGCTGATTCAGTAAGCCATGACTAAACCACTTTTGCCTGTTAAAGAAATGAGAGTTTATTGGAGTTCAAGAGCTCCACCCACAGCTTCTCCTTTGAAAACTTGAGGGACATCATTACCATTGGACCTGAAGACCAGCAGCCTACTGGGAAAACCAGGAGGAAAAGGAAATCCTGCTCCCTGCCCACATTTGATGGGCATCTCCCCATTTTGCACCGTTTTCTTGCCAACCATCTTTTCTACAGCCGACTGTCTTCAAGACATTACAATGTCCATCGTGCCTGTCCCCATGGCCAGTGGCTGGAATGACCTGTTTCAGACCATTGCATCAACTAAGGGCCTACTACACATCTTAGTGGCAGATATTGTGAAGATGAAGATGGTCTTTATTTTCAGAGCATGTGCATGCCATTCAGACCAGAGATAGACAGAACAATTGGCTGACTCTCTGGCCCACTATTGGATAGCTTTCCATTTGGTCAGAAATGGGCTATTTTTCAAGAGAAAAATCCACAATTGCATGGCAAGGAAAAAAGGGGAGGGCTTTATATTTAAGTACTTCGAGGTGAAGCTGTCCCCAGACACTTTCTCACATTTTTTTACTTTCCCAGAGCTGAGTGGATGGTCTTCTTCTCCATTCTGCTTGCCACAGCCAGAATGTTCATGTGGTTGCTGACTGAGGCCAGGAAACAGGTATAAAGGTATAATGAGGCTGTCCTTTGGGAAGGGAAAACATAGAAAATTTATTCCTTTCCTCTTAGGATCTTAATCACGACAGAAGGCAACCATGTGGCATACATTTATTGGATAAAATCTTGAATGAGAAATCCCTTGGTGCTCTCTTGAGTGTCGTGTCCCACTCCTCCGCTGACGGCCGGGTCAGGGAAATCCGAATCAGGCTTGCCTCTGCAGCTCTGCCCAAAGTCCTAGCAAAGTCCTCAGAGCAGGCAGGAGACCAGTAAGTGACTTCAGCAAGATAAGTTCGACTTTGCCTGATTCAGAGACTGCCAGAAAGCAGATCCTTTATATAGGCCATGGGGTGTGGCTCCATGACTCAGCACTCATTCAGGCCTGCCCCTCCCTTCCTTCTGTTGCCTCCGCCTATCCAGTCTTCTGATGCGAGGGTCACTCCAATCAGCAGCTGTTGGTAATTGACCTCCCTCAGGCTCACATGCTGTGGAGGAGGGGGAGGGGTCTAGCTGCTCCATTTGCCTGGGCATGGAGCCAGGGCTGGGACCGGGAGGTGCCCCCTCCTCTGCAGCCTGCTTGGGCATGGAGCCAGGGCTGGGGCCGGGAGATGCCCCCTCCTCAGCCTGTCTGGGCATGGAGCCAGGGCTGGGGCCGGGAGGACATTCTTCAGCGTTCGGAAGCAGATAAGCAGACCCCGGCTGCGGTGAGAGCGGGCAAGACACAACACTGAGCTTGGTTGTCCCAAAGATGCTTTTCCAAAACTTGACTTCCTTTGTTTTTCCTTGAAGACATTTTATTTCTCATCTAAGAAGCTTCTTCAATTCTGAATGAAGAAGCTTGAAGTCAGAAGACCGAAGACGTTTCTTTGATGAGAAGGGAATCTTGTTCAAGGAAAAGCAAAGGAAGTCCAGTTGCCTTTTGTAAAAGCATCTTTGGAAGGCTGGGGGGATGATTGGGGAATCTCCTCAGACACATTGAGCTTGGTTGTTTTCCTGCAGATGTTTTGTTACCCAACTAGGTAACATCATCAGTATTAGTCTTAAATACCACTGACTTTATAAAAACATTTCTCAGTTTCAAATAACAAGCGATCCACATTGTTCTTCAAGACAATTTTCCCAACTCACATAAATAGATCGTTTAAATGAACAATCGGATAGTTAGGCAACATTTTGTAGCTTCCCAATTCCAGAAGGATTTCTTAAGAGTGGAAAAGATGGTGAGAGAAGTAGAAGGCAAAAAACATCAAATAATAATTACCTATAGAATGGCGAAGCTCTTGTTATACATCATGCCTGTATACATCCTTCTCATGCTTTTCAAAGTTTACACACTCCTTTTAATCTAGTTTAATCTAGTGAAAGGAAGGACTAGGGATGACATGATGGCAGTTTTTCCAATATTTGAGGGACTGCCAGAAAGAAGGGGAGTGGTGTGTGAACTGATTTTCCAAAGCACCTGAAGGCAGGACAAGAAGCAATGGATGGAAACTAACCAAGGAGAGAAGCCATAGCACTATAGCACTTCAACAGCACTTCAACTTACAGTATTACATACACTTCACAGTTTTTCACAGCCCTCTCTAAGCGATTTACAGAGTCAGCCTCTTACCCCCAACAATCTGGGTCCTCATTGTACCGACCTTGGAAGGATGGAAGGTTGAACCAACCTTGAAGCAACCTGGAATTAAGGAGAAACTTCCTAATAGTGAGGACAATTAACCAGTGTAACAACGGAACACCCAGAAGTTGTGGGTGTTCCAACACTGGAGGTTTTTAAAAGAAGACTGGACACAAACGAAACAAGCAAAATGTTAAAAATGTGTATTTATGCAGTTCTTACCAAACACATCTACATTATATTAAAGTAACGTAAAATATCTTTACAATCCCCAAGGCGGGTCACAACTTTTGAGCAGCCCAAATGTTTGGAAATTGAAAGTTGAAAACACTCTATATGGACAGCCACTTGCCTGAAAGGGGATTGGTATAGGATCTCCTGCTTTAGCAGCGGATTGGACTAGAAGACCTTCAAGATCCCTTCCAACTCTGATGATGGTGAAGATGAACTCCCATTTTATACCTTGAAAGGGCTGGATTCTGACCATCTGGATTCCTGGGACATTCTTGATCATCAAAGTTCACGTCCTCATTTTCAGTCTTTTCATCCATCAGTTTCCTTTGATCTTCTCCTGGTCTTTGGCACGTCATTGTCTGAGCTCCCCGCCGCATGCTGTTGAATTTCTGTGCACCTGCTTGTTTAGGGGGAACTGAGCGTGCTTCGTTCAGCCAACCATTCATCACAGACTTCATTAAGCTCATTATCCATCAGGATTAGTCGAGAAGGTCACTTGCTGGGCATGTCTGCAAAGAACATTCGTTGCAAAGCTGGGTTTTTCTCCGGTTCAACTAGTCTTGGCTGTCGTGGGTCCAAACTCCCCTTCCAAAGAAATGCCCACCTGCCTTTCTGTTTCTACAGGTGTGTAGGTGGGAAAATGTTTTGTGATGCATCTAAAAAGGAAGCAGAACTTCAATCAGGAAGCCACAGCTGCCATCGTGGCACACAATCCTCATGGCCGTCTCTGGTGGCCACATCTGAACTCTGCGTTTTTTTTTCCAGGTTTAATTTCTAGGCAGATGTGGGCATGGTGCCAACAAAGCCCTGGCTGCAGTTGCTCCTATTTTTATCTCCTAAGAACGGCTGTTATGTACGGTATATACTACTAAAACTCTCTTTGTGTTTCTTCTTTGTGCCTTCAAGTTAGGCAAATAGCGAATGATACCACAACACTTTTGAATCAGGGTACCTGAAATTTAAAGAATGCATTAAAAAAATCTCCTGTGGAATTGAAACATTTATTATATTTATATCAGTTTTATTCACAAAGCTATGGCCTTTGCAGCATCTCTATGGTCATTTGATCGTGATTTCCTCGGCTCCCTGCCAACTTCCCATAAGCAAGGTCAATTGGAAAGCCTGCAGGCAGGCAGAAGCCATTCCTGCTCCCAATGGCTTCTTCCCATGGAGCCTTTCTGTTTAAAGGTAAAGGTTCCCCTTGCACATACATGGAAGTCATTGCCAACTCTAGGGGGCGGTGCTCATCTCTGTTTCAAAGCCGAAAAGCCAGCGCTGTCCGAAGACGTCTCTGTGATCATGTGGCCGGCATGACTCAAGCCCAAAGGCGCACGGAACGCTGTTACCTTCCCACCAAAGGTGGTCCCTATTTTTTCTACTTGCATTTTACGTGCTTTCAAAACTGCTAGGTTGGCAGAAGCTGAGACAAGTAACAGGAGCTCACCCCGTTACACGGCAGCACTAGGGATTCGAACCGCTGAGCTGCTGACCTTTCGATCGACAAGCTCAACATCCTAGCCCCTGAGCCACCGTGTCCCTTTCTGTTTTATTATTGAAGTTTATTTGAAATTTGTTTGCCACTCTACAATAAAAGCTAGTCTTCACCTTACAACTATTCATTTAGTGACTGTTTGAATTTACGAAGGCATTAAAAGTGATTAATGACCAATTTTCATGCTGCAACATCCCCGTGATCATGTGATCAAAATTCAGATGATTGGCAATAGGTTCATATTTATGACAGGTGGCCCAATGGTTAGAATGCAGTCCTGCAGGCTACTTCTGCTGATTGCTGACTGCCAGCAGTGCGGCAGTTCAATTCTCATCGGCTCAAGGTTGACTCAGCCTTCCATCCCCCTGAGGAGGGTAAAATGAGGACTGACCAACCCAGATTGTTGGGAGCAATATGCTGATTCTGTAACCCACTTAGAGAGGGCTATAAAGCACTATGAAGTGGTATATAATTCTAAGTGCTATTGCTATTTTGCAACCTTCTGACAAGCAAAGTTTTTTTTTTTTTTTTTAACATTTATACCCCGCCCTTCTCCGAAGACTCAGGGCGGCTTACAGTGTATAAGGCAATAGTCTCATTCTATTTGTATATTTTTACAAAGTCAACTTATTGCCCCCCCAACAATCTGGGTCCTCATTTTACCTACCTTATAAAGGATGGAAGGCTGAGTCAACCTTGGGCCGGGCTTGAACCTGCAGTAATTGCAGGCTACTGTGTTCTTAATAACAGGCTTTACCAGCGTGAGCTAAACCGGCCAATGCGGAAGCCACTTAACCACTTAACAGCCATGTTACTAACTTAGCAATTGCCATGATTCACTTAACAACCATGTCAAGAAAGGTTGTAAGCCTTTCATGTCTTCATATGTTTTAGCCTCCAGCCCCCTAATCATCCTGGTTGCTCTTCTCTGCACTCTTTCCAAAGTCTCAACATCTTTTTTATAATGTGATGACCAAAACTGGATGCAATATTCCAGGTGTTCCTTACTAAGGATCATATCTGGATCCTAATGGGGGAGCTTCTGGTTTTCCAGCCTTCATCTCAGTGCCAATCATTCAAAAGGGGTGGTGAAGGAGTCATCTGCTCTGTTGGGTGCTCTGGAGAGGAACACAAAGAGCAAGAAAAGGGATTATTCTGGATTTTTTTTAAAAAAACTATGCAGCTGTCATTAAGCAATGTGGATGGCACAGAAGAGCCTATATACATGTCCACAGTGCCCTCTACTGGATGGCAATGGTACCAGTCATCTTGTCATTTCTACCAAAACCGCTGTGCATCAATCTCACTGAGGTTTAACCTGAAGCTGCTATTTAATCACCAGAGGCAGGCCTGGAGTCCCACATTGTGCTAAAACAACAATGTGGTCAGGCTTGGATCGAGCTTGTGGTGTGAATCCAGCCACTGAAGTTTGTGGTCTTATGGTTTATGGCTTAGAGGCTTGTAAGAACCCTGTCACTGCCTTATTGAATAAATTATCTTTATAGTCCAATATGACACATAAACCTATTCACTGAAAATAATCCTAAATGGCTGTCCTTCATAAAGAAACAATAACAAAAAAAGGGATTGTTAAAAGAATCGGGCTATCATCAACTAAAAGTTCTCATTGATGTTAACAACCAAAAATACCTGGACATCTGGCCCACAAAAATTGCAGGAAGCAGATATGAACCAAACATCATGTTTCAAGTTCCTACGGTTGCTATTTCATCTGTAAGTCCAGTCATCAACTTACAGTGGAGTTCAATACAAATAGCACTTAGGTGGAACATTAAGCCTCCCGATCATCATGTGCTCCAAGTAATCCTCACTTAATGACCGGTCACAGAGTGACTGTTCAAAGTTATGATGGAATCCCCAGAAAAGTTAATAATAGAATAATGGGGTTGGAAGGGACTTGGCAGCCTTCTAGTCCAACCAACTTGTTGCCTAGCCAGTGATGCCTCTTTTCTGAAGCCTTTGCTCAATGAAAGATTATCACATTTACCTATCTACCTTCCAGGTGGAAAGATACCATCACAGCCTCTTTATAATAAATAACAGAATAACAGAGTTGTAGGCCATCTAGTCCAAGCCCCCTGCCCAAGCAGGAGACCATTTCTGAGAGATGGCTGTCCGTTCTCTTCTTGAAAGCCTCCAGTGATGGAGCAACTGCAACTTCTGAAGGCAACTTCTGTTCCATTGATTGATTGTTCTCACTGCCAGAAAATTTCTCCTCATTTCTAGGTTGAATCTCTCATGGAATGGAATGGAATGGAATAGAATAGAATAGAATTCAAGTGTGATTGGACACACAAGGAATTTGTCTTGGTGCATACGCTCTCAGTGGACATAAAAGAAAAGATATATTTGTCGATAATCATAAAGTACAACACTTAATGATAGTCATAGGGAACAAATAAGCAATCAAATCATATTAGGAAACAGTCAATATAAATTGAAAGGATACCAGCAACAATAAGTGGGAGGAGATGGATGATAGGAACGATCAGAAGATTAATAGTAATGCAGACTTAATAACTAGTTTGACAGTGTTTAGGGGATTATTTGTTTAGCAGTGATGGCATTCAGGAAAAAACTGTTCTTGTGTCTAGTTTCCATCCATTATTCCTTGTCTGGCCTTCGGGTGCTTTGGAGAATAGCTTGAGCCCCTCTTCTCTGGGGCAGCCCCTCAAATATTGGAAGATGCTATCATGTCTCCCCTGGTTCCTTCTCTTCACTAGACTAGCCAGGCCCAGTTCCTGCAACCGTTCATCTTATGTTTAGCCTCCAGTCCCCTAATCATCTTGGTTGCTTTTCTCTGCACTCTTTCTAGAGTCTCAACAACTTTTTAATAGTGTGGTGACCAAAACTGGATGCAGTACTCTAGCTATGGTCCTACTAAGGCTTTTTTAGAATAGAATAGAATAGAATTTTATTGGCCAAGTGTGATTGGACACACAAGGAATTTGTCTTGGTGCATATGCTCTCAGTGTACATAAAAGAAAAGATACCTTCATCAAGGTACAACATTTACAACACAATTGATGATCAATATATCAATATAAATCATAAGGATTGCCAGCAACAAGTTATAGTCATACAGTCATAAGTGGAAAGAGATTGGTGATGGGAACTATGAGAAGATTAATAGTAGTGCAGATTCAGTAAATAGTCTGACAGTGTTGAGGGAATTATTTGTTTAGCAGAGTGATGGCCTTCGGGAAAAAACTGTTCTTGTGTCTAGTTGTTCTGGTGTGCAGTGCTCTATAGCGTCGTTTTGAGGGTAGGAGTTGAAACAGTTTATGTCCAGGATGCGAGGGATCTGTAAATATTTTCACGGCCCTCTTCTTGATTCGTGCAGTATACAGGTCCTCAATGGAAGGCAAGATGGTAGCAATTATTTTTTCTGCAGTTCTAATTATCCTCTGAAGTCTGTGTTTTTCTTGTTGGGTTGCAGAACCGAACCAGACAGTTATAGAGGTGCAAATGACAGACTCAATAATTCCTCTGTAGAACTGAATCAGCAGCTCCTTGGGCAGTTTGAGCTTCCTGAGTTGGCGCAGAAAGAACAGAGTGGTATTAGTACCTCACTTGATCTTGATTGTATCCCTCTGTTAATGCAATTTAGGGTTACACGATCCCTGATATGAAGTCGTATTTCATAATTGCTGGCAAAATCTAGGTAGTCCTCGACTTAGAACCACAGTAAGAATCAGCATTTTTCTTGCTGAGCAAGCCAGCTGCTAAGTGAGTCCTGCAGGATTTTAAACATCTTTTTTTTTTTTTTTTGCCATGGAGGTCAGGCAAATGATGGCAGTTCAGTGATTCATGAGGTCATTAAGTGAATCCAGCCTCCCCTACTGACTTTGTTTATTGGAAGTCAAGTCAAATGGCGATCACGTGACTGCTGGATGCCACAACTGTCATAAATAGCCTGCTGATTGCCAGGCGTTTGGATTTTGATCACGTGACTGTGGAGGTGCTGCGATAGTCGTAAGTTGAGGACCAGTTGCAAGTCACTTTTTTCTATGCTGTTGTAAACTAAACCAATTGTTGTAAACTGAGGAACACCTGTAAAATGGGAATGAGTCCCAAAGCATCAGAGCCACCTTAACCCTGCATGAAGTTAAAGAATGTTCATCAGTGACACCGATGGAGGGAGAGAAGCCACCTAGAACTAAGGAGAAGTTTCCTAACAGTGAGAACAATTGACCAGTGGAAGGGCTTGATCTCCACAGTTCGGGTCTGAGCCTGGTGCCGAAGGCGATGAAGGATGCCAGGCACGAGGTGCAGGTTTTGGGTTCCTTTTATTGAAGCGCTCCAAGAAAAGGGATCCTGGCCAAAATGCCAAGAACCCCGAACCATAAAATTATGAAAGCTTTATAGATTGTCACTAAAGGATAAGGTGGGATATATAAGAAATATCATCTAATAAACATTTTAGTCATGATCTAACAATTACTCTATTGGTCTCTAGCTGTCCCTGTTCCTAAGCCTTGGCTAATGAATGCTTCAGGAGTTATCTAGCACACGTGCTATTTGCTCCAGTCCATCCCTATTCCTAACTTCTAAGTTGAACTCTGCAAGATGTCTAACTCTTTGTTACTTTTACCAGCTTCCTAACTACCCAGAATTGCAAGCTTTACACGTGCAGATTCCCTGTGAATAAGCATTGTTGTTCTTGGCAGACTCCACAATTACAGGCTTCCTGGTTTTCTTTCAAGGGTGTGCCACAAGCTTGCTTTCTTTTAGCAGACAGGCCATCCATTTGCTTTCAGGAGTTGTGGGTACTCCAATACTGGAGGCTTTCAAGAAGAGATTGGACAACCACTTGTCTGGGATGGTATAGGATAGTATTGGAGCGCTGGAACCCGGAAGAGAGCAGCTGGCGAGTGCGTAAGCAAATGGCAGCCAGCTGCTCTTCTGGATTCCGTTGTGCGCATGCGCGCCAGTGGAACCCAGAAGTGAGCAGTTGGGCAGTGTGGATGCGCGTGACGGAACCCGGAAGAGCAGCTGGTGATTGCACACGTGCCCACAGAGAGAGCTTTGGGGGCCACCTCTGGCACACGTGCCATAGGTTCACCATCATGGGTATATGGCCTCCTGCTTGAGCAGGGGGTTCGACTAGAAGACCTCCAAGGTCCCTTCCAACTCTGTTATTCCGTTATCTATGAAAATACAAGGGGACTGAAGAGAGCAAGGGCAGCCTAAGGAAGCTGTCACTCCAACAAGGCAGCTGTCTGAGCAATTTCACACGTGGGTGTATCTGCTTAAGTAGATTTAATTCACTCTTTGCCGAGATGGAGCCGTGCCGGATTTGCTACAATCCTTCCTCACGTTTTCTAAAATCGCATTTTCGTCTTGGCGTGGCATTCCCATAAGCTCCTGTGTAATTGTGGAGCAGATAAAGCCTTCCAAAGCTGGGTTTCAGGGCAGGATAGTGGCCCCGTTTGGATTTGGGAGGCTAAAGATCTGAGCAAGAACCTTTGTTTGAGGAAATGGATGAAATGGTGCTAGAAATGGCTGGGGGAGGGGGGGTTACACCTGGTGCAAGCCAAGATTCATCTACTATGTGATGAATTGAGTCCCATACAAACCCCGAATTTGACATGAAAAAATTGATTAGGAAGGTAAATATTAAATAGGGTACGGTTAAGATGTGGGACTAAGAACGGAAGACCTACAACACATTTTGGTTATTACCAACTCAGCCTAACTTATTTCACCTGGTACATGGAGAAATAAAATTGGAGAGAACATTTACTTTGAATTTTGGAGAGAAGGCAGAACATAAATCCAGTGAGTGAGAAAACAGAAAAAAGAACCAGAAGATAAAAGCTACTGAACAGGATTGTAAAGGAAATATATTATCCTAACGACTCTAAAACCAATCAAACAATAGTCAGACTTGGAACAACTAAGAGAAGATTGTAACTGTTTTGCTAAACAAATTTTTATCTGGTGTATCACACAAAATGATGCGGGCTGCCTATTAAATATATTAATGAATATCTTCTGGTTGATCAAATTTTATGGCAGGAATGAAATGGGAAATGGTAGCTAACAACACAAAGTCTAAAGAGCTTAGTATTTATAGCCCAGTTCTGAACCAGATGGCTGCGTGTTCAGGAGGTATGTAATCTGGAGTCACCTCTTAGCCTGGAACCAGTTATCTGGTCTATTTCAGCCTTCATGCTAGGGCGAATTTGTTAAGCTGTGATGTGTGTGTGTCAGTGGTGGGTTTCACTTACCTTTGCTACTGGTTCGCTCGTACGCGCTCAGTTCACTCGCTCGCGTGCCACTTCTGCGCATGTGCAGAGCATATTTAATAATGTCCAGGTGGGTGGGCAGAGCCTTCCACCACCACTGCTACTGCTTCGCCTGAACCGGGGCGAACCAGTAGCAACCCACCACTGGCATGTGTGTACATAAAGATGAAATAATATCCTGCGATACCTTGATACCCAACTGCTTTGAAACTGATCAAATCTGGTACTCAACGCATTTTGATGTGAGAACTTTGTCCCAATACTCATCGTTTGTTTGGTACTTAATGCACAAACTAGAACTTTTGCCTTCTGACTCACTACATTATTCCTTATGGGAAAAATTTGTTTGGTACTCATTGTTATGATACCCAACCGGCACCTCCTGAAACCAATTAACTGTACATCAGTACATCCTATATAAATAAAACTGTACATCAGTTTTATTTGTCCTGTTTAATAACTATATTTTCCCAATTAACAGACTGTTTCCCGAATTGGCTGAGTCCTTCCATAATCCATGAAAGCTCAAGAAGCAAGCCAGTGGCTCCTGGTTGCAGTGGGCTCTGATGCTTTCTCCTGCAACTTTTGCCCCAAGTTCTAACCTATTGCTAAACCCAAAACTGGGGGAACAAATCACAATTGCTGTGTTTACATCTTGCGCAATCCTCAATTTAAAAAAAATTCACATTATGGTTTAACTGCCTAGGGCTAAGGCTAGGGATGGATTCCCACAGCACCCTGAATTAGGAACTAGCCAATCCTTTTTCAGCCTGGTCAGAACACTGTGCAAACCCACAATATGGGGGATGGGTGCTGCCCCAAACTTACTTGGCTCTACCTGTATTCAAAACACCATCCCATTCCTTGTGGCCGGGGTGAATTCTAAAAATTTTCCCTGCCGGTTCTGTGGGCGTGGCTTAATTGGTGGGTGTGGCTTGGGAGGGTCAGGTGACTGAATGGGCATGGTCAATAATAATAAATAATAAAAATAATAAAGTATACAAAACTTGGCAGGCACCAGTCTACCTTCTTTAAAAATAGAGGCACCGGTCTACTAGCTGCCTACAGTGCTGATCTGAAGCCCTTTGAAGTGCCGCGGCAGTCATTTAAGGCCATTTGCAGCTATAACACCACCGAGAGCTTCAGGGACAGAGAAGAGGAACAGCGAGGCGTGGGCAGTGGGGGGGGGCAGGGATTTTTGCTACCGGTTCTCCGAACTACCTGCTCCCATCGCTACCGGATCGTGCGATCCGGTCCGAACCGGGAGCATTTCACCCCTGCTTGTGACTCTATTCACAAGTGCTTAACCACCTGTCAAATTAGCTCAGAGGATTCAGGAACAATTTTGGGAGGGTATGTGGCACAAATATTTAAGTATTTTATTTACATTTATTATCTCATATTTATTATATTTATAACAAATGCAAGGCTTCAAACGTACCTACTATAGGTAGTCCTTGATTTACAACCACAACTGAGCCCAAAATTTATGTTGCTAAGCAAGATATTTAAGTGAGTTTTGACCCATTTTGTGACTTTTTTTCAGTTGTTAAGTGAATCGCTGCAATTAAGTTAGTAACACAGTTGTTAAGTGAATCTGGCTTCTCCATTGACTTTGCCGGTCACAAGGTCACAAAAGGTGATCACATGACCCTGGGACACTGTAATTGTCACAAATGAATTAGCTGCCAAGCATCTAAATTTTGATCACGTGACCATGGGGCTGCTGCAACGATCACGTATAAAAAGGTGGTAACTCACTTTTTTCAGTGCGGTTGTAACTTCAAACGGTCACTTAAATGAACTGTTGTAAGTCGAGGACTACTTGTACTAATTCCTCCTCCTATTTTATCCACAACAACCCTGGGAGGTGGGTTGGGCCGGGAGAGAACGACTGGCCCAAGCTCACCCAGCAGGCTTTCATGACTAACCAGTCTCTTGGTTTCTAGCCTGGTGTCTTTCTGCTAGACCAACCTGGCGCTCTGATCAGAACTGTCTGGTCAAGTTTGCCCTGGCAGCACAGAATCACTTTCAAAATCACCCCAGAACTGTAAAAGTTTGAAAATCTGGTGAATGAAATGGGAAATTTGAGTTTAAAAAGTAAGTAGAAAATTTTGTTCCTAATCCAAACAACTAATGAAACATATTTTAATTTATGGGAGGCTATCATATCATATCATTTATTTTAGGAAGTTACATTTCTAAAACTCTAAAGTAACTCATTGAATTGCGAATTTATCAAATGGACCAACTGCCAGAACCCCCATGAATCAAAGCGTAATGTTTTAAATTGCCAGATCTTTCAGTGACTTGGTTTAACAAGTATGTGACTTACAGCCCTGAGTCTCCAGGTCACCGTTTTGAAACCTGAGAATTTGGGTTGCATTTGTTAATTGACTATTTGGTTTGATGAATCCAATTGACGAGATTTTTAAGATTTGAGTATTAAACAAGAACTTCAAAATCAATCAACATTTCTTTACAATTGTGATTATTTTTAATATAGTAATTATGAAAACTGCAGATGGCAGGGCTTTAAAAGAGGCATTCACTCTCACACAGGAAATTACGTTTGTGTGTATATAATAAGATGCACTGTCAAAACCCAAAATACGCTTCCCTCTCAAAATTGTTTTATTGATATGCAAATTGTAGGAATTCAATTTGATTTAGCTAATAAATTACAATTTATTTCACTGAATGAGAGCCTTCCTCCACTCTGAACTAGGCACTTTGCCCATCTTTAGCTGTGAGATGAGTTATTTTGTTTCCCGATATAGGAGCCCAGGAAAGCAAATCACCCATCATGAAAGACATACACCCATTTTACAATTTATTTAGATGCCTAGTTTCCTACATTTTATCTGAATATATCTCTTACAGACGAATGCTATGATAGCACACTGTGGTTGAAGAATCCTTTAGAGCAGTGCTTCTCAGCCTTGGTAATTTTAAGATGTGTGAACTTAATTCCCATAATTGCCAACCACAACTGATTACTATAGTTGGGACCAGAGTTTCCACAACTAAGTTGCTGAGGTTATAAGTTGAGACAAACCCAGTTTCCTGACCATTTTTAGAATGGTTATTAAGCAAAACATCACAGTTGTTAAACAAATCCAGTCATTAAATGATCACTTCAGTTGGAAATTGAATCCATTCTTCCAAATGAGCATTTTTTGCCAAAACCAGCAGGGAAAAAATGGTCACAAATTGTAATGTGACTATAGATAAAGGTAAAGGTTCCCCTCGCACATACGTGCTAGCCGTTGCCGACTCTAGGGGGCGGTGCTCATCTCCGTTTCAAAGCTGAGGAGCCAGCGCTGTCCGAAGACGTCTCCGTGGTCATGTGGCCGGCATGACTCAACGCCAATGGCGCACGGAACGCCGTTACCTTCCCACCAAAGGTGGTCCCTATTTTTTCTACTTGCATTTTTACGTGCTTTCGAAACTGCTAGGTTGGCAGAAGCTGGGACAAGTAACGAGAGCTCACCCCGTTACACGGCAGCACTAGGGATTCGAACCGCCAAACTGCCAACCTTTTGATCAACAAGCTCAACGTCCTAGCCCTTGAGCCACCATGTCCCTCCTATGTGACTATAGAACACTGCAATTGATTGTAAATGTGAGTCAGTTGCCAAACACCCAATGGTAACGTTTACATGGGGATAGTGCAATGGTCTTGAGTGCGAAGACTTGACTTTTTTCAGCACCATAACTTTGAACAGTGGCTAAATGATCATAAATTGAGGACTACCTGTAGTTTATCATGCAGAACCACAGCCCAGTGGCATTTTGCAGGACACAATGTCAGTGGCATCATCTTCCACACAGGATGGTATCAATGGTAACATGTCAGATGCGTCCCACCCAGTGGTAAGATGTTGAGCTGTTTTCTCACCTTCGTCTTGGCAGAACAAATATTGTTCTGGCCACATTTTCATATTTAGCCATTATCCCAACAGGCTGAAGCAAATTTCAAAGGGAGATGAGAGTGATGTTTCCTTGCAATTGCCTTCAGGCAGAGAAAGAGCAAAATTAAAAATACAGGCTCCATTCTGGTCCCTCAACTCAGCACCAACAACTTGACGGGCACATCCAAGTATTTTTGCAATAACAGGGAATCATTATGCTATTTTCTTATGAGATTTTTTTAAAAATTGCAATTGAGTTTACAGCCCTGAATTTCTAGTGATCTCCATCCAGGTACTGATGACAGTGGATCTTGCTTAAATGCAAGGATGGCTAGGGCAGATCCATTTCACTAGCTCAGTGGAGAAAATATTTTTGTTTCACTCCACATTTATTCCTTTTCCAACTGACCATGACCGCCCATTTCAGAATAAATTATAGTTGTAACAACCACAGCCACATTGTACCTGGCAGTTACAATTAGGAAGACCAGCAGGGAGGAAGTGGTCAGATTACATCCAGCTTCCATCTATCTTGAGCAAAGCATATGAAACCACAAGGCAAGGATTAAGAGATGGTCAATTTAATCTGGACACATTAGTTCAAACTATAAATCACCGCATCCTTACATCTGCAACAACTGTTCAACTGTATCTTACAGCTCACAGAAAGCTAAACTGGAGCAATAGAAATGATAAAAGGAGAGATGTGCAAAACTTTTCAAATTTAGAATGGGTCAACCATTAGGGAAGATCAAAACCACTGTTTCACATTTGAATTAGATGTTTTAAATGTTTTGTGTATTTCATGAACAAAACTTAAAAGATCTTTTCTGCTCATCTGGTCCAAAACTTGACAGCTTTTCTTCAATTAGAAAGTAATTCCTGTCTATGGCCATATTAGTATAGCAGATAAACCTTTCTTCTCATGTCAATTTCATTATTGCTCATCTAATTAGCATTACAAATATGCACCACCCTTTTCCAGCTGGTGCCCTAAAGATGACAACGCTGGCAACAGATCACATTTGGAACGCCACAGAAAGTAGGTTTATGGCAACTGTACTAACTTCATGTATTAGAATTGATATAGATGTTGCTATTTGATACACAAATTATCCAAAAGATGGAAATTAGGGAAATGGAAGGAAAAGACCAGAACTTTGCAGCATCTAAAAGACAGCTTTGGTGAGCTATAATCCACCATCCACCTGATCGTGTTATCCTGAATATCAAGTGAAATGAAAAACTGAAAGATGACACTTACTGACCAATTGTGAAAAAAAAGGCATGAGGCAAGATTTTCTTTTTTGCACCAATGGACTGATTATCCAATGCAGGGAGAAAAAAAGGATAAATCCCTGACAAGGTTAATCTGTGAGAAAGGTGTGGACCTTCCTCATAAATTCAGGGCGAGTGTTTTTGCAAGACTTTTGCTCAACCAGAGGAATCATTTGGGAGGCCACCCCTGACTTCCATTTGCCTTTTCTGTAGGGATGCCTGCTTTGGCCAAGGCATGCAGCCAGCCCTGCTGTGGATGATGGGGCGCTTGGTGCACTTGAACCTGATCCACAAGCACCAGGGAGAGGAAGGCAAGTATGGCTACAGCTGTGCAGGAGGCGCGATCGAGCCTTCTCTCACAACGCAGCTAGGCCTCAGGGGCCCCATCTTTCCCAAAGCCTTCGACTTCCGGACCCATCATGCTGCACCCACGAGGAAGTCAGTCTTGTCACGTGTTCCGATGAAGGAGGAGGAGGAGAGATGCAGCCCATCTTCCAGGTAAGCAGTGCGAAAAGTGATGGGGGGGCCGTTGGGGTTGCAAAGAAGGCATATGGCTGGCTGGATGGGACGGATAGGTGTTGTAGTCCTCACCCACCTCTATCGCTTGTAAAGTCTAATAGTGGGAGGGAAGGAGGGAGGGAATCGACGAGGCTGCAGATAGCTGTAAACACCCCTCCACACTCATTTCACACACACCCCGCCACCCGTTTACAGAGCGGGAAGCGGCCCCGGGCTGTGGGTGATGGGTCTTGGAGTCCCGCGGGAAGGCGAGAGCCGCAGGGACCAAACGGCCTTTCCGAATTGCAGCGGCTTCTCTGGCATCGGGGAGAGGCTCGCGGGCGCTTTTCTCCACCGTGGGAAGAAGCCCCTCAGGCCGCCCCGAGACCACCACCCCTCAGCTTGGCTGGCCTTCAAAATGGCCGCCCAGCGGCAGCCAGCCTATAGGGCCGCTCCCTCCCTGCGCTTCGGACTCTATGATCCCCTCTCCTTGCCTTTCCGCTCTGCACCATTCCAGCCGCTCCCTTCCACCGAGCAACGTAACGGGAGAAGGGATGGTGAGCTCAGGGAGCATGCGCGCGCTGCGAGGCGGGGCGAGGGAAGCCGGTCGCGTCACTTCCTCTATTGCGCGGGCCGCCGCCCGGCACCCAACCAATCACCGCGTCGGCTTGCGCTCCTTCCCCCCCGCCGTGCTCCCTCCCCCCTCCCGACTTACCCTCGCCGTTTCCGGCCCCGAGTTCCTTAGTAACAATGGAGCATAAAATGGCCGCTTGAGAGAGCGAAGCGGAGCCAGGAAGGGACGCAGCCGCCGCCGAGCCAGCCAGGCCGAGGAGACGCGTCGGCGGGCGGGAGAAACGGGAGACGGGACGGAACGACGCCGCGGCCTCAGGGGCGGTACGAGGGGGTGCGGCGGACGGGCGGACTCTGGGAGGGCGGCTGAGGGGGAAGACGGGGGACGGGGCGGCGGCGGCGGCGCGCGAGGCCGCGGGGAGGGAAGGCTCTCGGGTCGCGCGGCAACAAGGCCCGTCCTCCGCCCAGGGCCGCTGCCTTCTTTTCCTCCCTCCCTCGCGAGGCGGGATGATCGCTCGATCCGCCGGACTACAACTCCCATCGCCTCTCGCCGGCGGGGCTGACGGCCTCCCAGGCCTTCCCCTCCGTAAATCGGGGAGCGCGGAGAGAGGCCCGCCCTTGGCCCCGCGGCGAGCGGCCTCAATGGCCAGTGTGGGCCTGGCTTGGCCTGACGATCTAGCCTCCCCAGGCCCTTCTCCAGTCATCGCCGCCCCCGCCTAAATCGGGAGCCCCCTCCCTCCCCTCCCCTCCCCTCCCCCGGGGACAGCAGCTCGATGAGGAGAAATCGCGGCGTGCGAGGTCTCGGTCTCCCCCCCCCTCCTCCTCCTCCTCCTGAGTTTCGTTTCTGATCCTCGCTGGAGCTCCGAGGTCGGGCTGCCTTCTGATGTGTCATGGCTGTTGGTTGAAAGTCACGGCTCTGCCAGGAAAATCCCACCTAGCGTGGCTGTCCCAGGAAAAAAAAAAGCCTCTTCGGTTCCCGAGGTCAAGCGGGCTTCTCTCCTCTCCTTTGCCTATTTCGGGTGGGGGGGGCGATTTTTCTTCCTGGCATTAACCATTCTTCCCGTGTGTCTCCTTAGGGTGTGGTAGAGGCAGGAAGGGGGAAGCGGGGCCTCTTTTTTTCCCCCCTTTCCTGGGTCATCATCCCCTCTGATGGTCACAGGCTATGGAATTTTGTGGTTCCTTTATAGATCCCAGAGATTCATGTCCTCTGTAAATTAGAAATAGTCTCTCCCAGTTTTGGAGGACGACCACGACCTGGATCAGGGGTCTCCAACCTTGGTCCCTTTAAGACTTGTGGACTTCAACTCCCAGAGACCCTCAGCCAGCTTTGCTTTGCTTTGCTGGCTGAGGGACTCTGGGAGTTGAAGTCCACAAGTCTTAAAGGGACCAAGGTTGGAGACCCCTGACGACTGACAATGTCCGTAGACATTTAGCAATAGAAATAGTCTGGTTTTAAATCTGAGTTTATTTGGCCCATAAATCAAATGAGAGAACTTGGGGTTGTCCTTGGTTCACCGGTGTGGTTTCATCAAATACCAGAAAGACACACTCATGGTTAGTTACGGTAGTGATCAGGACCCATTCAGATATTTGTCACCCCTAACCAAACAGGAAGCACCTAGTTTTATTACTTTGTGCCTTCATCCTTTCAGGTTTCTGTAATTTGCTCAGTCCAACCACTTGTTAACAATACTACTTTATGATGACAAGAATATCAATTATACTGACAGTGTGCAGGAATAGCTATCTTCAGGATGTAGGTAATTATATAGTAAATTTTGAGTTACTCCTAGTTTTGATATAAAGAATTTTAAATGGGTTAAGTTACCAGCTGTACTGAATTCTGCCAAAAGCTCTGGTGTGAGATTCAAGTATAACATGAAAATAATTGACATTTAAGTCAAATTATGTTTTCTTTTAAATGATCGGCTAGCATATAATGGCTTCATTGTATGTGGTATTCTTCTTTTTTCTAAAAGACAGAGTTACCCCAAACAACTTTTAATTAAAATTTGAGCCGTACATAGAGAGGAACTATATTGCTAGAATCTACCAATTTGTTTAACATCTGCTCTTTAGCATACAGTGTTCTGCTTGGGATATGGAAACTGTTCCAGAGTAGGTGTGAAATTTAAAAGGGTAGGTGGTGGAAATGAGACTTGAAAGGTGCTGGGTTGAAGTTCCAGGCATAAGTAACGGGAAGCCAATAGACCAGTGAGATCACCTCCTCTTGCGAAATAACCCAAAGTTGTAATCCTGGGGGAGTGAGAGCCCAAGTTAGTGAGAAATAAGTAAAGAAGATTTTGTTTGAAAGAAAAGATAAACTAATTCTTTTTAAAAAGATTTGGTGATGGCTTGCTCTGGGATAATTACCAGGAGCATTGGTACATAGTTAAATGTAAATTACTGGTTGGCCATGGAAGTCAACAATTTGTTATTCCTGTGCTTAATAATTGTTAAGCTTTATTTCTCTCCAGGGGTATCAGTGCTACTAAGGATGCAAGTCTGAATCCCTGCCAGGTTCAGGAAAACTTCACATGAAGAGTTTCAATGTTTTGGTAGACCAATTAGATTGCTCCAGTTGGAGAAAAATTTACCTTTCATTTTTCCAACCAATATGTCATTTTGAAAAAAAAACCCTAACCTTTGGTAGCAAATCTAGCACAAATGCATATAAAGTAATGGAAAAAATAGAAAAATTGTTTAGAAGAATATTGATTCAACTCAGCAGTTGATTACATGAAAAAATGTATCTAAATTCTGAAGTTCAACATTTGGAAGATTTCTTTTGTCAACTTAAAATTATTTTAATGTAAGACAATTTGAAAATAAGGATTGTTGGGCAATTTGTAGCTCCATCTAGCTTGAATGGAAACTACTTCAAGCATTCCAAGTACACAGTTCTCAGTACCTTTAGAAGTTTATTTTTCTCATCCCTACTATGTTCTGCGTCTACTCAGAAATGCAGTTTAGGCATCTAGTGTTTCTCTATTGGCTTTTTTGCATTCTCCAGCCTTTGTTAAAAGATTAGAAACTGGTCAGATATTTCCATCTTTTTCTCTCCATTTTCCATAGTTTTATAC
Source organism: Ahaetulla prasina (assembly GCF_028640845.1). Classification (NCBI taxonomy): domain Eukaryota; kingdom Metazoa; phylum Chordata; class Lepidosauria; order Squamata; family Colubridae; genus Ahaetulla; species Ahaetulla prasina. Next base: position 24,975,649 of record NC_080549.1, on the reverse strand, counting down.
AATAATGCCTGCATTCCAGATTCTATCCCTGATTAGTACTTACTGTGTTAATTGATAATTGTTTGGCAATTATCAAATATTTGTATAAGATGAGTCATGCTTAAGGCAACAAGTGGAGGAAAAAAGACTTCAGCAAGAAAGGAATGTTTGGTCCAAGCTTTTAATTACATAATATCTTAAGAGTTTCAAACCACCTTTTCTGTACTTAAATAAAAAATGAATGTAACAAAGGAAGAGCGTGAGAAAGAAGAGGATTGAGATGAGGTGGTCGCCATTGCCTAACACTTTTTTTACAGTAGTTGAAGGCTTGTAGTAAAATTGCCTAAAACTATAAGTAACACAATTTGGGAAGTGCGGCTTTGATTTTTTTTTTCCCCCCCCAGGTAGCTAAAGTGATTAACTTTTGAGAAGTCGGGGAACTACGGTATATGTGGCTGTTTACATGATCTTCTGAAGGTTGGATCTGGTTCAGAATGATAATCTGTTCTAACATAATTTTTTGATGTTGATAAATTTTGTAAGCCTTGATATTTTATCCATTTTATAGGTTTTTCATATGTGTAGAAAAACTGGCTAAAAGAGGCAGAAATGTCCAGATCATTTCACAAGCTTCAAAATGAATTTTGGAAGATGACCTTGTGAAACATTTCTACTGACAGAATGGTTTTCTTTTCTTCTTTTTAACCAGTAGGGAGATTCATGTAGAACCAATCCTTAATATTTTTTACATGTTTACCCTGGTTGCACTGAACTGCAGTTGGCTCTACAGAAGGTGGCCTGTGATCTTGAAAGAGAACTTTCTATCAGTTTAAAATTCTGCTGTGACCTTAGTTTCAAAGAAGCTGCCAGTGCCGATTATGAGGATAGAGGGTGGGATGAAATTTTTTCACTTTTTGAAAGAATATCCTTGACCTGAAGAATGGTTGCAGGAATTGGGTATGTCTAGTTCTGGAAAGAAGGACTAGAGATGACATAGCAGTCTTCCAATATTTGAAGAGCTGCCACAAAGAAGAGGAGGTCAACCTATTTTCCAAAGCACCAGAGGGCAAGACAAGAAGCAATGGGCGGAAGCTGATCAAGGAAAGAAGCAACCTGGAATTAAGGAGAAATATGCTAACAGTGAGAACAATCAATCAGTGGAACACCTTGCCTTCAGAAGTGGTAATTGTTCCATTGCTGGAGGCTTTTAAGAGACTGGATACAGGACTAGAAGACCTCCAAGTTTCCTTCCAACTTTGTTATTCTGTTATTTATAATCTTATTTTCTTCACCTTCAAAAAACAGAGTTTGCCAAGTGCATCCATAAAACCTTTTGGCTGATTAGGCACCAGGTGCTGTCTAGATATTTTGGCCTTCAACTCCCATCAATCTGAATGCCTTTTCAGTCAGGAGGCACAGTGTAACTTCCTAAAGGCCTTTGTAGCCCTGTTATTCTGACCTGTTTTTCCCCATTCCGTTTCCATCAGTTCCTTAATATATAGAAATTAAAGAGCCCTTAATTTCATGAGGAGCCGCTTTTTAGACTTGTTTATGATGAATGGGGCCATGCAGACCTTGGGGAGATTTAGCTTGACACAATCATGCAGTTTACCTCATGCCACTTCAGTGGCAGGTCAGAAGAGCTTTTCAGCACAGCATCTGGCCAAAAGCCAATCTGATTCAACTTGCTGATTCTGGGTAAAATGGCTCTGATTTTTTTTTTTTTTGAGTCAATCATCACCCTGAACAAGATAACGCCAATGGATTAGCAACTTTTTGCCAAGGACAAGTCAATCAATCACACTTTAAAACTAATTCCTTGTCCTGTAATATTTCAAGACGAATAATGCTGAGCAACTGTGAGAGAGAGAGAGAGAGTGAGTATGTGTCAGTGTGCAATATGATTCTACCTGTTGTCTTATCCACTGCAGGATGAAGGCCTCTTCCGCGTATTTCCAAACAAAACGGTCCTGAGCTTTCTTTTGCCAGTTGGGCCCGCAATACTTGCTGATGTTGTTCATCCATCTTGCTTTAGGTCTCTTGTGGGCACTTTTTATCAAGTGGGATCCATTCTATGACCGCCTTGGTCCACTTGCCATCAGTTGTTCTTGCTATGTGACCGGCCCATTTCCATTTTTATTCTTTTAGTCTCTTGACAATATCATATACTTTCATTTGTTCTCTAATCCATGTGCAGGTCTTTCTATCTTGTCTTGTGAGGCCAAGCTTGTTTCTTTCCCTGGCTCTTTGCACCACTCGTAGCTTTTGTATCAATATATATAAAATCGGTATCTCTCTAGTAGTACCAGTAATAATACTTTTTATGCATTTATAATTACTACAAGTAGTGCAGCATCAAACTACTAACTCACTACAGTCCAAATTAAAACAGAAAGTAAAATATAGAATTTTGATAATCTGTGACATTTAATTACAGGTAGTCCTCGATTTACAACAGTTTGTTTAGTGACTGTGTGAAGTCACTAAATAACAGCAGTTAAAAATGTGGGCTATAATTTTTTTACACACTTATGACCATTGCGGCACCCCATAGTCACATGATCAAAACTCAGGTGCTTGGCAGCTGGCTCATAGTTATGATGGTTGCACTGTCCTGGGACCATGTGATTTGCTTTTGTGACCTGATAATGGGCAAGCCAGATTCACTTAACAGCCATGTTACTAACATAACAACTGCAGTGATTCACTTAACAGCTGTGGCAAGAAAGTTCATAAAATGAGGCAAAGCTCACTTAACCAATTCTCATTTAGCAACAGAAATTTTGGGCTTAATTGTGGTCATAAGTTGAGGTCTACCTGTGGTGAAATTGGTATTTAAAACAGCAGCAACACATTTCTGCATAACATTAGTAGGGGATCTCTCTCAGTCCAAAGGCCAAATTGGTTCAGGGCAAATGTGCCAGGGCTGAAGTCACCTGCAGGCAGTTTACTGCAAAACAGGCTCAACCTGACCCAGAATTGCAAGTCATATCAAAGATGTTGCTCTAATGTGGATCATTGAATCATAATACAAAATTTGTCTTTTTTTAAAACTTCAGAATGTTCCAAAATGAAAGAAATGTCACAATTCTCAACTTGCTACGTGTGGTATTGAGTTTTGGAGAAGAGATGCAATGCCTCTTTCTTTTTTAACATTGTTGGCTCCCAGAACTCCTTGCCTCCAACTAGCAATTAGGATTTAAAGTGGCTTTCAGTGACTTCCATAGGAGTAAGGTTTATTTATTTTTTATTGCCAAGGGGATATTTTTTATATGCCTTGCAACATTAACAAAGAGAAGATGAGTGCTTTTCTACTCAGAAGTGATTCTTGAAAAATGTCTGAACATTTTTGATGTTTTGTCTGAAATCTTCCTATACAAAGTAGGTTGGGGGAAGAGATTGGAAGTCCAAGTTTTTCCATGCCTAATCTTAATATTTGTTATAACTTTTTAAAATCCTATTTCAGTTACATGTACAGTATCCAGAAGATGACAATAAATTAAACTTTCATCACAATATTAACTCTCCATCCTTCCAGTTTTATATTTCAAAGAATCTGGTTGGGGTTTGTTTGTTTTTTGCTTATCCACTTGTATGAAAGCAAGAGGCCTCTTATGATATAGTTCTCTAGGCACTAATCATTAGCTCCATTTAATTTAAAGAACAGTTACAGTGGCTCATCTGTAAAAATTTCTGATTGTCTGCCAAGCACTACTGTATATTGAAAAACTCTTCATTCAGTTTTGCTGATAGAATTGAACATTACAATTTAATAAGTGGATCCTGCATTCACTAAGCTACATTATGATGCTATTATTGTGAGTTATATTTCTCTCAAGCTAGAAAAAGGCCTGTGATGTGTAGAGGCTTTCCCCCTTATTTTATGAGCTCTTTTTAAATCTAGTTCAATTACTAGATAATTGGATCCTGATTTTATAATGCGGTTTGCAGAGATTAGCTTCCTGCTTCATATTTGCCTCTTCAGTTATTCTCGGAAGCCTTCCAGATGTCTTCACAAAGACAAGTTAGGTATGTGGTTACAGGGAAGAAGACTGCTTAAGGAATGCTTTCCTCATAAGAATTCAAAATTAGCTCCTATACTAACACCCTCTCACCCTCAGCCCAAGATTTTCTTTTTACCAAACACTTAATGCCTGTATTAAAGCAGACAACGGCTTTTGTTTCTTATTCTAATTTTCCTTACATAAGGATGTGCATGAAATGAGAAATGGCATTTGCTCTGAACCTGGAACAAACATCACTGCCTGAAAAGTTTTGGATGAGCTATTATAGGTAGGACATGGTTTGGGCGTTGCCCTTCCTACCAGTCTAGAATACCCCCATTTTGGTTCAGATCTGAACATGCATATCCCCAAACTCCAAAATGTATATTTTAGTCCTGGTGTAGACTGCCACTGACTTTTCTTTGCAGGGTATGGTTCTTTTCCTATCAGACTTTTCCTATCTATTTTTCTGCTAATTATTTTAATGCCTTTAAGCGATTTTATAATCTGTTTAGGGTACCTGAGTTTTGGGGAAATAATTGATGCATAATGAACACTACCTAAAGTCGAAACACTACCTAAACACTAAAGACACATGTGGAGAAGTTGGGTGGACATGCAGATATTCTTCATCAAATGAAGTCATGCTTTCGAAGTCTGCCCTGGTTAGCGATGGAACCTATAAAAGTCATTTTTCTTCCTTCCTCTTTTCATCAGATTGGAGTAAAAGTTTTAGGGCTCACAGGATAACAGATCTGGGGTTTATGACTCAGTTTTGGAAAATTCAGCTTCTGGGAAAGATGAATTTGGAGTTGGAAAAAAATCACTGGCTTTTAATTTTTTTGAAGTCACTCTAAATTTAAATCTAAGGTTTTAGCCTATTTTAATCTTCCTAATTCTCAGGAACAGTTTCAGTTATTGGTATTCAAGAACCCAAGTTGCCTGTGTTCTCATCTTTCTTTGGTATCGAAAACTTCCACTAGTTCTTTCTGAAACTTAATCCAGCTCAAAACTACCTCCTCAGTCTATATTTTATTTCCATACCGGAATTTCCCAAGTCCAGATACACCCATTTAAATTCTGGTTGGCTTTGGTCTGCTCCCCAAAGTGTAGTACATTATTAAAAGAAGACATTAAAACAATATATTGTTAGTGGCAAAAAAAATGTTGAAAGGATATGCTTCAGTTCCAAATGCTGTTATTGAAACATGGCAGGTAATAATCTCATAAAAGTTAAAAAGGAATGCTACAGTTTTCTTAGCTGTCAGATCATTGCAATATAGACAGCACTCTTTAGCATTCTAAGAAGCTATTTCTAAATCTGTTCTGTTCCTAAGTCCAAATGAGCATATGTATATGATGCACTGTAAATTAGCCTGTAAATTATCTAACAAAATGAAATTCAGTGGAGGGATAAGTAGGTTTCTACATTTAGGAAAGAAAAGCTGAATATACTGGTACAGATTAGTTGAAACTTGGCTTAGTAATGGTAACTCTGAGAGAGATCTTGGAATCCAAGTGTAAAACACTTAAATATAAGCCAGCAATGTTTGGCAGCAGCCAAAAAAAGCGAATGCAATCCCAGGTTGCATTAATAGAGGGATAGAATCAAGATCATATGAAGTGTTTTATAAAGCCTTATTGAAACCACACTTGGAATACTGCGTCCAATTTTGGTGGTCACAATATAAAAAGGATGTCGAGACTGGAAAGAATGCAGAGAAGAGTAACAAGGATGATTAGGGGGCTGGAGGCTAAAACATACAAAGAACAGTGGCAGGAATTGGGTATGTTAAGTGAAAATAATGACTAGGGGAGACATGATAGCAGTGTTCCAAAATTTTATGGGGTCACCTCAAAGAAGAGGAGGTCATTCTATTTTCCAAAGCAGCAGGGGGCAAGACAAGAATTGATGGATGGAAACTGATCAAGGAGAGAAGCAACCTAGAACTAAGGAGAAATTTCCTGACAGTGAGGACAATTAACCAGTGGAACAGCTTGCCTTCAAAAGTTGTAGGTGCTCCATCACTGAAGTCTTTTAGAAGAGATTGGACAACCATTTATCTGAAGTGGTATAGGGCCTCTTGCTTGAGCAGGGGCTTGGACTAGAAGACCTCCAAGGTCCCTTCCAATTCTCTTCTTCTGTTAAACCTCCCAACTTGTGGCCAGTTTTGTTCGTATTGGTAAAAGTGTAATTTGAAAGTTTATAAGTGGAATTGTGTCTATCAGATTTTGATTTGAGTGCTGTATTTTTGCTTGCATGTATTAGAATAGATAGCGTAACCTCCCATATATTTTCATTTTTGATAGCATTGCTTTGTAATTACTTTTAGTGTATGCTCTCTTGCCTATTTTTTTATTTTTTTTATTTTTTTAATTTATTTTATTTTTAGACAGTAATTGAGAATGAAGATTTTTTACCAAATTCTTAAGTCCTCCTTAAGCATTGTGAAGGATTTGTTATTTTATTGATTAGCCCTTGGGCCATGTCAAGTGAAGGATATTAATCATTAGTTATCTGTAAGAATTTTCTCCAGATAATAAACAGAAAAATTACAACTCACTTTAGCCACTGATGACTAACATTGGCATTTGTTATCTAGCTACTTCCTGTTTATTGATATCCAGGATTTGCAAATTGTATTGTCTGTCACTGACACTGTGGTAATACTGGGTAATATGGGAAATGCTGCTTCCAAGTAGAAAAAAAACCTAAGCTAAAATAATAGCTTAAAGTAAATAAAATAAAAGATTTCAGTGCATGTAGTTTAAGGCTGAAATTTATTGCTGGTATTACTTCAGAATTGGCCATTGTCATAATTTTCTGAGGAGGAATGTTACTCAAACACGTCTTCCTGAAACAGGACTCACATGTTTTCTTTCTGCTTACAACTGTACCTCAGAAACTCGGTCACTATTTGCTTCTTTGTACATGTGTCTCAGACAAGCTGCTAATGTTTACTTTGGGTGTTTTAAGAAGCAGCGCCTCTGTTCAAGTAGTTCTGGGGGTTAAAAGTATCGGCTTATGTTTGGCCTATTTGTCATTTGGCATGTTAGATGTTCCAAAGCATCATGGTATTACAAAATGTGTATCGAATAGGAAAAAATAATCTCCTAAGAAAATTCTATTAAAATAATTTAAAGATCCATTATTGCACAGAACCAAATTTATAACACTTTATGTTATAGAGCAGAGATCCCCAGCCTCTGGGCTGCAGACAGGCGTTGGCCTGTGGCTCACCAAGAACTGGTCTGAGCAAGCGGATAAAACCCCATCTGCAATGTGTGGGATCTAGGGAGCAAACGAAACCATGCCTTCTGGTCGGTGGAAAAACTGGCCTCCACAAAACCGGTTCCTGGCCCCCAAAACGTTGAGGGCTTCTGTTTCAGAGGTTAATGGAACATGTATCTGCCCCTCAGTAATTCCCTATTTTTACAGTTATCCATGCTGAGAATTTCTTACCACCCAAATTATAGAAAAAAATAGAGCTAATAATCTTACATCCAGAATGGTTTTCTGAACTGTCTTGTCCCCATCTCATCCTTAACCCAAATGCTCCTAGCCAGCGATACTGCCATAGGAAGAAGACCAGTACCTGCTGCTTTATTGGATAATCTACTGTTAAAAAAAAAAGATAAGGAGAAAATGAGTTCAAAATGCTATGAAACTCCACATTTTGAGTGAAGCTTGGGATAAAACTTTGGAACAAAAACTGAAAGGCCCTATCTACTGAGATAGGGACATCTTAAGCTCAGAATATTTTGCATATTCCTATTGCATTTATAGGTCATGACTTGCTTTTCTTTCACTCATTAGCCAAAACAAATAACTACAGGCCTCTTCCTAGTTCTGTAGTAGAAACTTAACACCGAATTGGCTCATCTTGGATGTCATGATTAACGATTCATCTCAGGGTGATTCATTAGATGAGCAAATAGCGGGTTATGTGTGTGATCCAGGTGAGTTGATGTCTTCCTCTTCCTGTCTGGGAGGTAGCCAAGCAACTGCCGGTGGTTCAGATGTTGACATGGGAGATTCGTCCTAAGGAAGACAAATTGCTCCATCCAGCTAGAATCCAGGCAAAAGTGATATACTGTAAAAAAAATAAATTGTTCAGGATATTGGCTGGCGAGCGAGCCGCATACAGGTAATCTTCCACTTACAACAGTTTGTTTAGTGACCGTTCGAAATTACAACAGCACTGACAAAAAGTGACTTACAACTTTTTCACACTTGGGACTCTGGCAGCATCCCCAGGGTCACCTGATCCAAATTCGGATGCTTGGCAACTAACTTGTTTATGAAGATTGCAGTGTCCCCTTTCGTTACCTTCTGACCAGCAAAGTCAATGGGGAAGCCAGATTCATTTAACAACTGTTACTGACCTAACAACTGTAGCAAGATAGGTTGTAAAATGGGGCAAAATTCACTCAACAGAAATTTCGGCTCAATTGTAATCGTAAATTTATTTATTATTTAAATTTGTATACCGCCCTTCTCCCGAAGGACTCAGGGCGGTTCACAGCCAGATAAAATAGACAATAATATTACAATATAAATACTATTAAAATACAATTAAAAAACTTATTGAATTGAGGATTACCTGTATTATCAAGCACGTAATGCAGATTGGACATGCAATAACATGCTTAGGGCTGACAAGAATTGTGCCGTAGTGGAACCTAACGAATTTGTGACAGGTATGATTTGAGGTTGCCAGAGCTTCCAGTTTTAAATATCTAACTTTCCCAGGGACCTTTTTAGTAAAGTACCAAAGGCAGAATATAGCTCAGCATAGCAGTGAGCTTAAATGGATATCTACTCCGGAAAGCTCAGGAGACACAGTTGTGTGTCTTGAACAATAGATAGGTGGATGGGAATATCCTGAGAAATCTTGTCTTGGGTTAGACCAGTGTTTCTCAATCTTGGCACCTTGAAGATGTGTGAACTTCAATTCCCAAAGCTGCCTGGAGAATTCTGGGAGTTGAAGTTCACACATCTTCAAGCTGCCAAGGTTGAAAAACACTGGGTTAGTCTAATTTAACCTGATGGTGCTTAGCATCCTCTTCTTCACACTCCGTGGAAGGAGTTATTTTACAAACTAAGAAAACTAGTGGCACACTTCAGTCATTGTGTTAATCTTAGTATTGGTCTGTCCCATACTAAGATATTGCATGATTAAATGGAGTGAGTTTAGCCACAGAGCTATTGCTGTCAAATTGCTCTTGACTTCATTTGACCTGTCTGCCTTTGACCACAAAGTTACAGTTGAGATTATCTGCTCAAACAAGTATTCGATACACATTATTACCTGCCACCTCTTCTGAGTGTGAGGTCCAATATTTTACAATGAAAACATCCTGTGCCTGGGTGCTATATAGTGTAGGTGGCAGATGTTCATTTAGATTCTCTTTACCTCATTTGTGCGGTGAGGGAAATATAAAACACATGTACTTTATCAGTGGAATAAGTGGTGATGGTGGTGAAGTTAATGTTTGAGCTGAAAGCAGATTATTTTTTCTGAATAAGTGATAGAGTGAGCGCACCATTTATGCTAAAGGTAATATATGAGAAGATCTAGATAATCTAGGTCTCCAAGAGAGATGGGTAATTAAGAAATATAAAATATATGGAGAACATGCAGACTATGATTTTCCACCATATTGGATGATTGATCATCCTTGCTATTGTTTACATGAAGTTTAATGTCTTCAGTCACCTTACCACTAATGGCTCCTTGACAATGTTCTACTTTAAAAGAAGTGCTTTGCAGCTAATTCATAGCTTTGTATGTAAAAGGGACAGCAGGATGACATCTAAAAAGGTACTGTTGATGTTCTCAGAGTTTATTGCCTTTCCTCCTGCTGGTATCCTCATTGCAGTGGGTTGTAGCTAGGTAAGCGCTAGCTTTCAGCTTCAAGCTTGAAGTACTTGACCATCCTTGGGTGTATAGCATGCTGCATTTGTATGTATGGGTGTTTGTGTTTTTGCATGGTCTGGTGGGCTCTCTTGATTGCAGCACCACTTATTCTGGACTTCGATTTCGGAGGAGGCAATTCCTCCTGATGCTTCTCCTCCATGTTGGCCTGTTCACAGAAGCAGGTGATCGTACATTTGGATCAGGGAAGAGCTTGTCCCCAGGACTGGGTCCCAGTTATACCCTGGTCGGTCTTGCTGCCAGCTGATGCCTCTATTCTGCCTGGCAGGCCCAGCCTGTTCTGACAATCAGGCTGTCTAGTTGCAGATACCTTTCCCTCCTCCTTGGAGGCTTAGAAAATATTCTCAGCTTTTCCTCTGATTTCTGAAATTGCTACAGTTTTAGGCATTTTTACACTGTTTATGGAGACGTTAAAACTTTCTGGTAACAGTTAACAGTGCAAAAATAAACAGAAGATTCAAATAATATATCAATATTATACTGCATAATCTTTCTTGTGGACAGGTGTGCTCTTTTTAATCACAATTTGGTGCCAGCAGCCTGTATGACATTCTGTAGTTTTTCTGTGTTCCTGTAGAATGATAATATATGTGTACATTCTTCACTGAAGTTTAGCTATATGGAGTAAGGAGTTAAACATCCCTCTCCCCAAAATTGGCTGATCATTTTTTTTATTTTTTATTTTTAGAAATATTTTCTACTTTTATCAACATGGAAAGCTCAGAGGCTAATAATAAAGGAAATATCAATCAGTCGGAAGCTCAGCGCCGGAGTCAGCTGGACCGGTTGGACCGAGAAGAAGCTTTCTATCACTTTGTAAATAACCTGAGTGAAGAAGACTACAGGCTGATGAGAGATAACAACTTACTAGGCACACCTGGTACGCTGCTTTCTTAGCTTGCCATTCAGACAGTAAGAATCTTGCTGTTCTGCTGTTAATCCAGCAGTTATTTAATTTCAGCCGTTCCCAGGGGTGAAATGCTCCCAGTTTGCACCGGCTCCCCCGATTAGGTAGCGATGGCAGCTGCTGGTTCGGAGGACCGGTAGCAAAAATCCCTGCCCCCCCCCCCCGCCCCTGCTGAGCCGCACCATCAGCAGAGGGTTTTTTTTTACTTCTAAAAGTTTTCCTTCAGCCGAAAACATGCCTTTAAAAGTTAAAAAAAAAACCTCTGATGATCGCGGGGCTGAGCAGAGATCATCAGAACACTTTAAAAGTTTTTTTAAAAAAACCTCTTCAGCCGAAGGGGGGGAAAAGGAAAAGGGGAGGGGCTTTAAAAGGCTCCTCTGGCCATCCTAGCTGAGTTCCTCATCACCAGAACCTTAAAAAACATGTTTTCTATATGTTAAAACAATTATTTTAAGAGGTTCTGGGCTGCTATGAGGGAACTTCAGCTGAGATCGTCACAGGAGCTGACTTTAAAACTTTTTTCCCTCCGGCGATCCCAGAGGAGTTTCCTGATCCTAGCAGGCTTTTAAAATCACTTTTTAACAGCCCCCACTTACAAGAGCCCCCACCCATGCCCAGCAATTCCCCCTCCTCACCTATAATTACTGCATACTGCTCCTTTCAGGCTGGCAACGCAATGCTTACTTCAACTACTGATTACAGCCTGCTTTGATTTCCTGCTTTGCTGAATGAGGAACTCTGGGATTTGAAGTCCACAAACCTAAAGCTAATAAAGTTGGAGACCCACTGATCTAAAAAAATAAATAAAATAATAAAATAAAATATTTGTGCAGCTTTCTGAAATTCGGTGTGTTTCTGTAGTGTTTCACTCTAACTACACAAACACACAAAATCTCACAAAGCTGTATGTGGCATTTTGTGTGTGTTTGAGTCAGTTGTGTTGTGTGTGTGTAAAGTGTGAAAGTGTGAGGTTCCTGCTTGTTGCAGGGGCCATTTTGGGTGAAGTGCAGCTGCTTTTACATTGTGTGTGAGTCAGTTGTGTTGTGTTGTGTGTGTGTAAAGTGTGAAAGTTGGTTTTTGGTACCTCTTATAGTTTTGTATACTTTGTTTATTATTTTTATTATTTATTGTTATTGGCCACGCCCACCCAGTCATCTGACCACCAAGCCACGCCTACCGATTAAGCCACGCCCACAGAACCGGTAGGGAAAATTTTTAGATTTCACCCCTGGCCGCTCCCGATAGTTGTCATAGAATCATAGATCTGGAAGCAACCTTGGAGGTCTTGGAGTCCAAATCCCTGCCAAAGGGCTCTCTAACCTTTTCTTGAAAACCTCCAGCGATGGGGCCCCCAGAACTCTGGGAAGCAAGCTGTTTCATTCATTAATTGTTCTCACTGTCAGGGAGTTTCTCCTTAGTTTCCAGGCTGGGTCTCCTTTAATGAGCTTCTACCCATTGCTTCATGTCCTGCCCTCAGGTGCTTTGGAGCATAAGGGATTACACACGTTTTGCATTAGTTATGCTAATACTTTCAGGACCCCTACAATATGGACTTCCCAAAGATCTTGGTCTCTGCAATAAATACAGCTACAGAATACAGATCTCCATTCCTCTCTTAAAGACCACACATCAACTCTTTCTTTTATTCTGTCCCACTCGGCAGAAGAAATTATTGTCATTATTTTTTTAAACAGATTAACAGAATTGGAAGGGACCTTGTAGGTCTTCTAGTCCAAGCAGGAGACCCTACACAACAAATGGCAGCCCAATCTCTTTCTGAAAGTCTCCAGTCTCCAGTGACGAAGTTTCCACATTTTAATTGTTGTATAATTGGTCACTGCCCAACATCTGTTTGAGTTGGGTGGTGAAGAAATGGAAATAAATGAATTAAATAGATTTTTTTTAAAAAAAAGCCATTAATTCTCTTGAAAAAAAAAAGCAGTATCAAAGCAAAGTTTATAGAACGATTCTTTTGAAAGAAAATCCTGTAGAGATGCTAAGATTTTGGCTCTCTTAGTTAACAGAGGAAGTCTATTGATGGTTCAGTCTTTCCATGGCGACACATTCGGTAAAGACTTTGCTAGCTAATATAATAAATGAGTTACTTCCAAGAGCATCTAGATGATATCTAGAATTACTTACCCAATAAACTTACATTTGACATTCCCAAATACTTCTAATAGGTAACGGTATGCTGGGCATCAATAGCAAGTAGTTGTCAGCCATCTGAATTTGACCATGGGAATAGTTTTATATTTTATAATGTTAAAGCTGTATTTTGTTTATTGGGCAAACGTTTCTTGATCTCTTCCCCTGTTTCCCCATAGCAGCTGAGATAAGATTGTTTTTCTTTTTTTGCTATTGATCTCTCTGTAGATGTAATTCAATATTTTTTTATGCTCTTTCACACAGATTCCCTTTAAAAATATATTGTTTATTTTATACACTACTGTCCATTCATTTTCTTGACTATGAGCATGGCAGTTCTGATTTCTTGCCCTTCTGTTCTTCATTGTATATGCAGTGCTGAGCAGAAGGATTGCTCTTTTCTTTTCCCAGGCAGAAGCAGGCAAGCCAAATCTCTGCCTTCTAGAGTGCCTTGTCCCTCTGTCTCCCTCTATGTTCTTTTTCTTTTCTCTTTTTTCTTTTCTCTTCTTCGGCCCTGTATGGTAACTTTTCAAGGTAGGGTGGTTGGGAATATTGCCATATGTCCACCCAAAATTATCACGTCTCTAAATGAAAATACAATCCCAATGTTAGAGAAAAATTAATAGTAATCTTGGTAAACCCATCTCTGCTTTGGTTCCCCTAGTGTTGGCTGCACATGAGTGTGAATGACTTTCTCAGGAACACCTGCCCATTGTTTCCTCAGGTGAAATTACGGAAGAAGAGCTGCTAAGAAGGCTGCAGCAAATTAAGGAAGGCCCACCCCAGCAGCACACGGAAGACAACAGAGGTACGCAGTGTTCTTCTAAGGTTCCTATGGTGATAGTCAGATTGAACACCAAATGACTTACAAAAGAAGCGATTTGAATTTAGGCATTGTGCTCCTGTGGCCAGGAGTTCCTGTTGGGCCTCTGACTTCTGTTGTGATGCAGTTTCTAGAACTGGTGTATTCACCTCCTTTGAAATGGCTTCCACAGACTGTTCCCTATTCTTTTTCTTCTTTGTTCCTGGCTTAAGAGAGGCAGGGGGTGAGCATTCTGACTGTGCCGCGAACTTATTCAGAGCAGGCCTGCTTTACCCATGATAACTGCACGTGCCTATCTGAGATCTTGTCTGAACCAGCGTGGCTCAAATCTCTCTGGCCAAGTGTTCAGCCTTTGATGTATTAATATTGTAGAAGCAGTCTGGATGAAACTACATGCTGGGCTTATGCAATGTTGCATGGATAAACTATTGCCTGGCAATTCATTGGTTGCGGGTGTTCCAATTTAGAGAATGGAATTCATTAAAAGTATCACAATCCATTATCTTATTTCCTGATTTTATAAAACAGTCATTTGCTGAGTTGTTCAATACTGGGCAAATAATTATTTGATGGTACAGTCTATTAAAGGTGCTGAAATTAACCTATCCCGTAGATATTGCTGTGATTAATTTAGGAAGACACAGCGAGTTAAGCATTTGTGGTGTCCAAAAGTTAGAAGAACAAATATTTGCACTGTGGCCAAGGACCTTATTTATAAAATCATAACTTGTAAAAAAGGTTTGGAGAAAGTTTTTAGCCCAGAATTATACCAGCCGCCTAACTATAGCAGTTACTTTTATTTGGCAGGTGCAGAGTCCGCAGAAGATGTGTCTAATGGTGATTCCATAATAGATTGGCTTAATTCAGTTCGGCAAACTGGGAATACGACACGAAGTGGGCAGAGAGGCAACCAGTCGTGGAGAGCAGTAAGCCGGACTAATCCAAACAGTGGAGATTTCAGATTTAGTTTGGAGATAAATGTCAACCGCAATAATGGGAACCCAAGTACAGAAACTGAGGGTGAGCCACCCATAGAGCCCCCCACTGGGGAGGACCTAGAAAACAGCCAAAGTGACACTGAGACTTCAAGATCAGCCTCTCCTCCGGTCCTAAGGCAGAGCTCCTCTCCTCCCGTGGCCAGGCAGCCTGACTCAGAAATGAGTTATCCTGAAGAACTGAGTGAAGACATCTCTCTTCAGAGAGGCCAGAGAAGGTCCAGAAGCAGAAGCCCTGAACAGCGGAGGACACGGGCAAGGACTGATAGAAGTAGATCCCCTCTTAATCCAGTGAGTGAATCTCCTCGCAGGATACATCACAATACATCCTCTCAAACCCCTGATCTTCCCTTGGTTGCTGAAGCAGAAGGAAGTTCTAGAACAAGGCAGCACATGGTCATACGTCAACATGCCACAAGTTCCGAGGCGCCCGCTGAAAATACTGTTCTCTTTTCCACTGAAGCCAGGCCTGTCCCTCAGGCAGCGAGCTCTTCAGAAACGAGTGGCAGTACGGAACCCCCAGCCCCTGGACAGAGACCTCCGACCATTGTGCTTGACTTGCAAGTGAGGCGGGTTCGTCCAGGGGAATACAGGCAGAGAGATAGCATAGCCAACCGAACTCGATCCAGGTCCCAGACTCCAAACAATACGGTCACTTACGAAAGTGAGCGAGGAGGATTTAGACGTACCTTTTCGCGCTCGGAAAGGGCAGGGGTGAGAACTTATGTCAGCACCATTAGGATTCCTATTCGCAGAATCCTGAACACGGGCCTGAGCGAGACCACCTCAGTTGCCATTCAAACCATGTTAAGACAAATCATGACTGGCTTTGGTGAGCTTAGTTACTTCATGTACAGTGATAGCGACGCTGATCCCGGGGGCTCGGCACCAGCCCCAAATGTGGAGACAGCAGAGGCCCAACCTGGAGTGGGCAGCGGAAATGACCATTCAAGCCCTGAGGGTCCTGAGGCTGGATCAGGTGAGGCCTATGAAGGCAGCCAGGAAGGGGCCCCCACGGCCGGCCCGAGACGGGAAGGGCGGAATGCAAGGGGCTCCGTTACTTTTGAAGAAAGTGGCTCCTTGCCATTCCTTAGCTTGGCCCAGTTTTTCCTGCTCAATGAAGAAGATGATGATCAGCCCAGAGGACTCACCAAAGAACAAATTGACAACCTTGCCATGAGGAATTTTGGTGAGAGTGACGCTCTGAAAACCTGTAGTGTTTGTATCACTGAATACACCGAGGGGAATAAGCTTAGAAAACTCCCTTGCTCCCACGAGTATCACGTGCACTGCATAGATCGCTGGCTCTCCGAAAATTCCACTTGCCCAATTTGCCGCCGAGCCGTCCTGGCTTCGGCTAACCGGGAGAGCGTTGTCTAAGCCACCGTGGTATCCTTTCAGCTGATTACGTGGTGAGGGAGCCCTGGGCAAGGCGCTGCTTGCATCAGCCACTTTTTGTGTGGTGGTTATAAATACAAAACAAAGAATAGTGTGATTTCCTCTTATGAAATGGAATTTCTTTTTTCTTAAAAAAAAAAAAAAAGGCAAAACCTTCTCAATTAGGGTTCCTAAAATAAGACCAGGTTTGTGTTGTCAATTAAAAAAGGAAAGAGAAAACTATATTTGCCCGAAGACACTTGGCTGTTGTATAGTTTCAGTTTTTCAACACAAATCAAGTTCTCGGTCCCACCTGACCCCAATGTGTGTTGAATGCTGGAGGCCTCGACTAACTGGAGTCATTTAGCCTGTGCTTCACTGTGGATTAAAGCGAAACGACTCCACTCCCCTGGCAGAACAGTTGAAGTAATCGCCCACGTCTGATTTTAGCTCCTTTCTTGTATAGGGTATTGAATATGGTAATGTAAATAACACTAACCTCAGCCCCTCTCTCCCACTGTACAGCTGTCTTAAGCCCAACACTATGGCACGCCATAGAATGACCTGATAGTTTAACTGGGATATTTATCTTGCTGTGGAAATATCTTAATTAATTGCTTATGCTTGTTTAAATAAACACTTTTGTTTTAAAAACAGTAAAAGCTTTTTGTACAGGTCAGTGACTTTCCCACTGTGCTTTTGTGCAAACATTTTGAGAATTTAACCCTCCACTGTGTTTAGCCACAAGAGCACACGGTGTGGTTCTCCACCTTGGGCAAGCAAGCCTCATGGCAAAAAGCCTAGCTTTCATCAGTATTTATTATTATTGTTATTATTATTATTATTTGGGGGGGGAAATAAACATCAGGAGTTAAGATAACTGAGCCGAGTGAGTCCTCTGCAGCCTCTGAGGCATAAGATGCCTGCATAGTTTGGCTGCAGAGCTCTTTCTGGAAAGATTAAAAAGGGCACGTTTGCTGCTGCAACAACGGCTTCACTCACCTGAGCTTTCCCAGTACAAATTTTCACGATGAACACACTATTTGTAAAGTCAGGTTGCCAGGTTGTACGACAGATTGCATTTGCACAACACACTCGAGCAAAATGTGATTGCTGGCTGCTTCATGGCTCGGTGTGTTGTGCAAATCTAAATCCGTGTGGTTAGCTAAGGGCTCCGCACATTGCTAAGCAATGTAATGTAATTGAATGGGATAACTGTGGTTCAGTTCACCAGTGCAAGTTGCTGGGCCTTCTGTGGTCCCAGCTTTGCAAAGGTAGCTGGTTGTGTTGTTTTGGCACTGTGAAATCTGCTTATTATCCATCTTACTCTGAATGCAGATACTTTCTTTGTGCACCATATTTCTAACCACTATGCATCAGGCATTTGTGGCTTTCAGCAAAACTTCTTTCTAGTGACTTGTATAGTTTTAATTGGGATGTTTTAAAAGTTGTATCTCTGAAAGTTTAATTCCTTGCTTGGAGGTGGAAGAGAAGCTCTTTGTATAAAACCTATTGGGATTTTTTCCCCTCCCTCTCAAGCAAGAGGTTTTATCGAATTAAATCTTACAAATTCATCAATTAGTCTTAAGGCAACTGCTTGGAAACACATCAGATTGTTTCTTCTATGCTGTATATATCCTAGGAATAATTTTTATTGAGTAAATAAATTGTGCTTTTGCTTATAGATTTTGCAACCGTTTTTATCTTCCGTTAATGATATATAAAGAAATGATTTTTTCATTGGATATTTTAAAAAATACACAAAGCACTTTTCTGCTGTGCCTCGTTAAGAATTGCAGCACGTTTTCTCCCTCTCCTACTGCCTCAAAAAAATTGGATTGTAATTAACAGTGTTGTTTCTGCTTCTCAAATGAATATTCTTACAAAGCATTTTAAGTATTGTTTTTTTTAATTAAACGTGCAGTTAAATAATTGCAAACCTATTGGGACATTTAAGTTTTAAACTTTGACGATAATAACGAAGTGAATCTGTAGGACATTCAGAAATGTGATCTATTTGTTTCAAAACATGTTGCTTTAGTTACACCCTAATTGGATTCTTGAAGATTCAGTGAAGTTCATGATTTGGTTACCTTTTTTTCTTGGCTTAAAGATGAGCCCCCCCTCTAGGACCCACTTTTTGCTTCTCGGTTGCATGAGATGGCAACAGTCACCACAGATTATTCAAAGGCTGTAAACTGCTATTTGAGTTCTACATCCCCTGCCCTCAATGGGAAAAGGATCAGACTAGGAAATCCTGGTTCTTTGTGTAGAAAAAGCTAACAAGCTTTCCATAGTTCTGACTTTTTGTTCTTTTTGCCTCCATTTTAATAAAGTAGAAGTTTAGGCTGATTCTAGGAACTCAGTAGAAGAGTGTTGTGTCTGCACCCCGAGCCGGGCCCCCTGCCAGAAAGTGACTTGGAAAGTGAGGGGGAAGGGCCATCAGGACTTACCTCGGGAACACCGGCTTCCCTGGCTCAGCTCCAGGAGCCAGAGGCAGGCCAGGTGGAGGAGATAACGAGGCCTCCGTCCCCTGACTGGACCCTAGGTTTCATAGGCAGGAGAGGCGGGAACAACAGAAGCGGGTGGGGCAGGCCTAGGAAGTGCTGAGTCATGGAGCCACACCCCACAGGATATAAAGGCAGCGAGAGCTGCTGTGCCTCTTCGTAGCAGGCAAATTAACTGCTTAACTAAGAGCTGAAGTTTGTTCCTGGGTGACTCATCGGCGTCGAGGGAGATAACAGACACTTGGCAGACGCTTGCTATATTGCTGCCAGAGCTGATAGTGTCAGCTAATTAAGCCATCGCTTGGACAGAGGCGAAGGGGGACAGAACAAAGAGAATATTGGCAGCTCGGGCTGAACTGTAGGGTCCTTGATGCTCTCTGAGCTGGGTGGTTTTCTTGCAGATACGACCCAACTAGGTAACATCAGTGCTAGAAGGGAGTGGGGTTTGCACTCTGTTTATGGAGACTTGAATATGAACAATTACGACTATACCATTGTATACAAACAGAGAGCAAACTCCACTTCCTTCTACCACTGATGATGTTTAGGAACTTGGCCTGCATCAGTATGATTTTGGTGGCCTTAACAGTTTTCTTAAAAGCTCTGTTGTACAAACTACCACTTAATCAAGCATCTCTTCTCACACTGAAAAGCCCAAACACTGGTATTATCCTTTTCTGCTGTTCTTTGCGGCAACATATTCAGTGACCTATTTGACCATCTTCCAATATGGCACCCCCTGAAATGTGTTGGGACTGCAACTCCCAGAAATCCCAGCAACAGTCCCAATCCTGTGGAACACTTCCCAGGAGAGGCTGCCTTATGCCACAAAAGTCTATCAAAATTCTTACAACACGTTAAGCTATAGTTAAAATAACGGGCTGTGTTTGCATACAGGGGTCTCCAAACTTAGCAACTTTAAGACTTGTGGACTTCAATTCCCAGAATTTTTCAGTCGGCCATGTTGGTCTAAATTGTGCTTGAAAAACCACAGTTGATGGATGTGCAGAGCCTGCAAAAGCAAAACTAAAACATATGCTCTTGGTGATGTATGGATTTAGCAGACTCACATTTTGAAAATTAAAAAGTCCTTGGTAAGTCACATTTAACAACTTCATGGAAGCCCACACTGGAAGTGAGATGGTCATTAACACCTAGGCTGTTTTCCTGATTATTCAATGTAATGTACAGTCCTCAGGTTTTCTGGATGTTCTACCAAGCCTCCAAACAGGTGTCTAAGGCCGGCTGAAATCAAAGATGGAAACTTTTGCCACAACCCCAGGGAGCAAACGAGGAAGAAGTTCAAAATTCAAGACTTTTTTTTTTCTCTTCCTTTCTCAGCAAGGGTTGTTTCTTCTATCATGATTCTGTTGACTTTGTGTCCCGCTGCTATTTTTAGAACTACGGCAGCTTTCCATGGCTTTTGTGAAAGCACGTGAACAGATTTATCCTTAAAAATGGAATTTCTTGCCCTCAGCCCCAACCCCTTTTGGGTGTAGGTGGGTAAATTCTTAGAAGCACCTTGCAGAAAAAGTATGTTACTCAGTGAGGAAAATCACAAAATCCTAAGGAGTTTTCCGTGTCCTGAAGAACAGCGTATTTCTGCTAGTGCTGTAGGTTATTGGGTCCTTACGATCTTTAAAGACATTTGCAAATATAACCACCGTGATCTGTTGTGGAATTGGGTCACCATGGTTTTTTAAATCAACATTTTATAATCTTCAGCTTTTCCTAGTTTGATACTTCCGGGATCTCCAGGTCCCATGTCAGGACCTATGTCAGGTTTGGAAAGATTGGAAAGACAGGGTTGCATGTCATAAAAATAATGGGATATAGAACATCTTGAAACCCATAACTTGGGCATTTTGGTCAACATTGATGTTCACATTTTGTGTAATGCTAATAAGCCTTTAATCACAATTCTCATACATTCTCATCTCTTAGTGCCTGCTTAAACATCACAATGTACAGGTAGTCTATCTTAACGACTACAACTGAGCCCAAAATTTCTGTTGCTAAGTGAGACATTAAGTGAGTTGCCCCATTTTACTTTTCCTGCCACAGTTTTTAAGTGAGTCATTGCAGTTACTAAGTTAGTAACAGTAACGGTTGTTAAATAAAACTGGCTTCCCCATTGATTTTGCTTGTCAGAAGGTCACAAAAGGGGATCACTTGACCCCAGAACACTGAAACAGTCCTAAGTGTGATAAATGGTCATAAGTCACTTTTTTCAGTGCCGTTGTAACTTTGAACAGTCACTAAATGAACTGCTGCAAATCAAGGACTACCTGTG
This sequence comes from Ahaetulla prasina, assembly GCF_028640845.1. Taxonomy (NCBI): domain Eukaryota; kingdom Metazoa; phylum Chordata; class Lepidosauria; order Squamata; family Colubridae; genus Ahaetulla; species Ahaetulla prasina. The sequence continues at coordinate 24,954,677 of NC_080549.1, read as the reverse complement.
CAGCCTTTTATGAGAAGAAAAGCAACTTTGAGTTTCTTCATCCAGATCAGGCCTATCAACCTCCTTGCAGTCTGGTTGACTGCTGACCAAGTACCCCATACTAATATCTAAACCAGGTGGCAGCCCAGAAGGACCGGTTGAACCAGGTAGTGAACCTGCTAGCTTGGCAGGTGAGCCCTGTGTCAACAGCACTTTGTATGCTTCAATGCCAAAACAACAGTATCAGCCACCATGCTGTGACCTCTCTTGCCTGATAGATGTGATGCATACCTTAGTGCAGGAGTCTCCAACCTTAGTAACTTTAAAGCTTGTGGACTTCAACTCCCAGAGTTGAACTCCTTTGCTCCTCCTCCAACTCCTTTGCTGGCTGAAGAACTCTGGGAGTTGAAGTCCACAAACCTTAAACTTACTAAGGTTGTAGACCCCTGCCTTAGTGTGTTCATGTATCACCCACCTGAATGAGGCATCCTTTAAGAGCGGCGGGATTTTCTGCAGGTTAAAGCTTACAAATGGCCTTCTGACCAGAGGAACGTGTAATAGGCAACCCTCTTTTGCAACAGAACAGTCCAGACAACACACGGACAAGCCTATTATCTTCCTTGCCAGACCAACGGCTTTAATGACATCGCCAAATGTGACAGTGAATACAAGATCAGATGCTTGCAAACGTGTAAATGTTGAGGATGCACCTATGTGGCTGAGGTCATGGTTTGCTCAGGACAGGGCCTGAGTTCTCAAGTTTAAAATCTCATGGAAATGGGAGGTGTTACTCCAGCTCTGCTTGACCTCAGATGGAAGCCTTGAGGAGCTGTGACAAGATTGGGTGAGGAGAGAAATGGATAACTGGTAACCCTCGACTTACAATGGAATTGAGCCCCAGATTTCCATTGCAAAGCAAGACAAGTGAGATCCGACCCATTTGATGACCTCTCATCACAGTTGTGAAGTGAATCTGGCTTCCCCATTGGTTTTGCTTGTCAGAAAGACCCCAAAAGGGGATCACGTGATCCTGGAACAATCCAACCATCATAAATATGAGCCAGTTGCCAAGTGCCTGAGTCTTGGTCATGTGACCATGGGGATGATGTAGTAATGATCATAAATGTGAAAAATGGTCATAAGTCTTTTTTTTTTTCAGTACTGTTATAATTTCTGCCACTAAACGAATGCTTGTAGGCCAAGGACGACCTGTAGTCTTACGCTTTTCTTTTTTCTGCTGAAAACTGGATGTCGAACCCGACCACTAGGCAGCTCGTGTGCCACCACCAGCTCAAAAGAAGCAGTTTCTGCACATAACTTGGCATTTTTATCTTGTGGAGGTTCAACGTTGCCAGGTTAAAAGCCTCTCATTTGGCCGAGTGTCATTTATTAAATTTCTTTACCACCCACCTCACCACTGAGTGACCCAGGACTCTCTTGAGAGAACGGGGGACCTTTATTTATTATTTATTTATTTATTTATTAAATTTTTATACCGCCCTTCTCCCGAAGGACTCAGGGCGGTTCACAGCCTGATAAAAAATACAAAATAATACAATATAAATACGATTAAAATATAATTAAAAAACTTATTAAATTGGCCATGATTAAAATTTAGAATAAAACCCATTAAAAACCCATAAGTTTAAAAACTAACCCAGTCCAGCGCAGATGAATAGGTGAGTTTTAAGCTCGCGACGAAAGGTTCGGAGGTCCGGAAGTTGACGGAGTCCTGGGGGGAGTTCGTTCCAGAGGGCGGGAGCCCCCACAGAGAAGGCCCTTCCCCTGGGCGTCGCCAGACGACACTGTCGTGCCGACGGCACCCTGAGGAGTCCCTCTCTGTGAGAGCGCACGGGTCGGTGAGAGGTATTCGGTAGCAGCAGGCGGTCCCGTAGATAGCCCGGCCCTATGCCATGGAGCGCTTTGAAGACGTTCACCAACACCTTGAAGCGCACCCGGAAGGCCACAGGTAGCCAGTGCAGCCTGCGCAGGATAGGTGTCACGTGGGAGCCACGAGGGGCTCCCTCTATCACCCGCGCAGCTGCATTCTGGACTAACTGAAGCCTCCGGATGCCCCTCAAGGGGAGCCCCATGTAGAGAGCATTGCAGTAATCCAGACGAGACGTCACAAGGGCGTGAGTGACTGTGCATAAGGCATCCCGGTCTAGAAAGGGGCGCAGCTGGCGCACCAGGCGAACCTGGTGGAAAGCTCTCCTGGAGACGGCCGCCAGGTGGTCTTCAAAAGACAGCCGTTCATCCAGGAGAACGCCCAAGTTGCGCACCCTCTCCATCGGGGCCAATGACTCGCTCCCAACAGTCAGCCGTGGACTCAGCTGACTGTACCGGGATGCCGGCATCCACAACCACTCCGTCTTGGAGGGATTGAGCTTGAGCCTGTTTCTCCCCATCCAGACCCGTACGGCTTTAATGACATCGCCAAATGTGACAGTGAATACAAGATCAGATGCTTGCAAACATGTAAATGTTGAGGATGCACCTATGTGGCTGAGGTCATGGTTTGCTCAGGACGGCCTGAGTTCTCAAGTTTAAAATCTCATGGAAATGGGAGGTGTTACTCCAGCTCTGCTTGACCTCAGATGGAAGCCTTGAGGAGCTGTGACAAGATTGGGTGAGGAGAGAAATGGATAACTGGTAACCCTCGACTTACAATGGAATTGAGCCCCAGATTTCCATTGCAAAGCAAGACAAGTGAGATCCGACCCATTTGATGACCTCTCATCACAGTTGTGAAGTGAATCTGGCTTCCCCATTGGTTTTGCTTGTCAGAAAGACCCCAAAAGGGGATCACGTGATCCTGGAACAATCCAACCATCATAAATATGAGCCAGTTGCCAAGTGCCTGAGTCTTGGTCATGTGACCATGGGGATGATGTAGTAATGATCATAAATGTGAAAAATGGTCATAAGTCTTTTTTTTTTTTCAGTACTGTTATAATTTCGGCCACTAAACGAATGCTTGTAGGCCAAGGACGACCTGTAGTCTTATGCTTTTCTTTTTTCTGCTGAAAACTGGATGTCGAACCCGACCACTAGGCAGCTCGTGTGCCACCACCAGCTCAAAAGAAGCAGTTTCTGCACATAACTTGGCATTTTTATCTTGTGGAGGTTCAACGTTGCCAGGTTAAAAGCCTCTCATTTGGCCGAGTGTCATTTATTAAATTTCTTTACCACCCACCTCACCACTGAGTGACCCAGGACTCTCTTGAGAGAACGGGGGACCTTTTATTTATTATTATTTATTTATTTATTTATTTAAATTTTTATACCGCCCTTCTCCCGAAGGACTCAGGGCGGTTCACAGCCTGATAAAAAATACAAAATAATACAATATAAATACGATTAAAATATAATTAAAAAACTTATTAAATTGGCCATGATTAAAATTTAGAATAAAACCCATTAAAACCCATAAGTTTAAAACTAACCCAGTCCAGCGCAGATGAATAGGTGAGTTTTAAGCTCATGACGAAAGGTTCGGAGGTCCGGAAGTTGACGGAGTCCTGGGGAGTTCGTTCCAGAGGCGGGAGCCCCACAGAGAAGGCCCTTCCTGGGCGCCGCCAGACGACACTGTCGCTACCGACGGCACCCTGAGGAGTCCCTCTCTGTGAGAGCGCACGGGTCGGTGAGAGGTATTCGGTAGCAGCAGGCGGTCCCGTAGATAGCCCGGCCCTATGCCATGGGGCGCTTTAAAGGCGTTCACCAACACCTTGAAGCGCACCCGGAAGGCCACAGGTAGCCAGTGCAGCCTGCGCAGGATAGGTGTCACGTGGGAGCCACGAGGGGCTCCCTCTGTCACCCGCGCAGCTGCATTCTGGACTAACTGAAGCCTCCGGATGCCCCTCAAGGGGAGCCCCATGTAGAGAGCATTGCAGTAATCCAGGCGAGACGTCACAAGGGCGTGAGTGACTGTGCATAAGGCATCCCGGTCTAGAAAGGGGCGCAGCTGGCGCACCAGGCGAACCTGGTGGAAAGCTCTCCTGGAGACGGCCATCAGGTGGTCTTCAAAAGACAGCCGTTCATCCAGGAGAACGCCCAAGTTGCGCACCCTCTCCGCCGGGGCCAATGACTCGCTCCCAACAGTCAGCCGTGGACTCAGCTGACTGTACCGGGATGCCGGCATCCACAACCACTCCGTCTTGGAGGATTGAGCTTGAGCCTGTTTCTCCCCATCCAGACCCGTCGGCTTCCAGACACCGGGACAGCACTTGATAGCTTCATTGGGGTGGCCGGTGTGGAAAAGTACAGCTGGGTGTCATCAGCGTACAGCTGGTACCTCACACGAAGCCACTGATGATCTCACCCAGCGGCTTCATGTAGATGTTGAACAGAAGGCGAGAGAATGACCCCGCGGCACCCCACAAGTGAGGCGCGCGGGCGACCTCTGCCCCCGCCAACACCGTCTGCGTCGGTTGGAGAGATAGGAGGAGAACCACCGATAAACGGTGCCTCTCACTCCCAATCCCTCCAGCCGGCGCAGCAGGATACCATGGTCGATGGTATCGAAAGCCGCTGAGAGGTCTAATAGGACCAGGGCAGGGGAACAACCCCTATCCCTGGCCCTCCAGAGCTCATCCACCAACGCGACCAAAGCCGTCTCAGTGCTGTAACCGGCCGGAAGCCGGACTGGAGCAGGTCTAGATAGACAGTTTCCTCCAGGTGCAGGGGAAACTGATATGCCACCATACTCTCTACAACCTTCGCGCCAAGGTTGGAGACCGGACGATAATTACCTAAAACAGCGGGTCAGGAAGGCTTCTTGAGGAGGGGCCTCACCACCGCCTCTTTCAAGGCGGCCGGAAAGACTCCCTCCACCAAAGAAGCGCTCGTAATCCCCTGGAGCCAGCCTCGTGTCACCTCCTGAGTGGCCAGCACCAGCCAGGAGGGGCACGGGTCCAGTAAACACGTGGTGGCATTCAATCTACCCAGCAACCTGTCCATGTCCTCGGGAGCCACAGGGTCAAACTCATCCCAAACAATATCACCAAGACCGCCCTCAGACGCCCCGTCCGAATCGCCACAATTTTGGTCCAGACCGTCCCGAAGCTGAACGATTTTATCGTATAGATAACCGTTAAACTCCTCAGCACGTGTGGTGAAGGAGGGAGCGGGCCACCCGAAACAGGGCAGCTGGGCGGTTATCTGCCGACGCAATGAGGGAGGAGGCGTAGCAACGCCTCGCTTCCCTCAGTGCCACTAGGTAGGTCCTAGTATAGGATCTAACTAGTGTCCGATCAGCCTCTGAACGGCTGGACCTCCAAGAACTCTCTAGGCGTCTTCTCCGGCGTTTCATCCCCCTCAGCTCCTCGGAGAACCAAGGAGCCGGTTGGGATCTGCGCCGGGTCAGAGGCCGCAGAGGCACGACACGGTCTAAAGCCCCAGCCGCAGCCCGTTCCCAGGCTGCGGCCAGTTCCTCTGCCGTGCCGTGAGCCAGACCCTCAGGGAATGGCCCAAGCTCCGTCCGGAACCTCTCTGGGTCCATCTGTCATCTCTGGGTCCATCTTTGCCACTGTCTTCCAAATAGCAATAGCACTTTGTCTTATATACTTGCCTGCAGAAGTTGTGAATATACTTGCCTGCAGAAGTTGTGAATGCTCCAACACTGGAAATTTTTAAGAAAATGTTGGATAACCATCTGACTGAGATGGTTTAGGGTTTCCTGCCTGGGCAGGGGGTTGGACTAGAAGGCCTCCAAGGTCCCTTCCAACTCTGTTGTTATATTATATATTATATGCTGCTTCACAGTGCTTTGCAGCCCTCCCTAAGCGGTTTACAGAGTCAGAATATTGCCCCCAACAACCTGGGTCCTTGTTTTAGCGACCTTAGAAGGATGGAGGGTTGAGTTAACCTTGAGCCGGTGAGAATCAAACTGCTGGCAGTGGGCAGAGTTAGTCTGCAATACTGCATTCTAACCACTGTGCCACCACAGTTCTGTAGGAAGAAAAGGGAAAGGAGGGCTGGAGGGAGGGAGGGCTGGAGGAAAGAACAGTGGGAAAGGCAGGGAAGGAGCAATAGCACTAGATTTATATACCACTTCACAGTGCTTTTACAGCCCACTCTAAGCAGTTTACAGAGTCATCCTGACTTTTACGCCCAAAATCTGAATCTTCACTTTGCCAAACTCAGAAGGATGGAAAGCTGAGTCAATCTTGAGCCGGTGAGACTCGAACTCCTGGCAGTTGGCAGAATTACCCTGCAATCCTGCATTCTAACCACTGCGTTCCTCATCTGTAGAATTTGGTGAGGTCATTCAAAAATTAAACAAGTCTCTGACCTATAATGCCAAGCGCTGATACTTGGTCCTTGTTCGCTTTCTTCAGGCTTAGCTGTCTGATGCGTCTACAGTCAGTACTTGGCTTACAATCATTCTCCGGTGACTGACTGAAGTTAACCATAGCCCTGAAAAAAGTTACTTACAACCTACCCTCACAGTTAAAATAGTTGCAGCATCCCCACGGTCACATGAGCCAAATCCAGGCACTTGGCAAGTCACATGTTTTTACAACAACTGCAATGTCCCAGGGTCACATGATCACCCTTTTCGACTTCCCAGGTAGTATCGGACACTGAGAGAAGCTTATTTGCTTTTCCGCATGATTCACTTAACAGCCACAACGATTAAGAATCGTGGTGGCGCAGTGGTCGGAATGCAAGTACTGCAGGCTAATTCTGCTGACAGCAGTTTGAGTCTCACCGGTTCAAGGGTGACACTGCCTTCCATCCTTCCCAGGTGGGAAAAATGAGGAGCCAGATTGTTTGGGGCAATAGGCTGGAGGGCTGTACAGCAGGAATCTCCAACCTTGGTCCCTTTAAGACTTGTGGACTTCAACTCCCAGAGTTCCTCAGCCAGCAAAGCAAAGCTGGCTGAGGAACTCTGGGAGTTGAAGTCCACAAGTCTTAAAGGAACCAAGGTTGGAGACCCCTGCTGTAAAGCACTGTGAAGCGGTATAAAAATCTTAACTGCTGTTGCTATTGCTATTTGCTTATCAGAGCAAAAATAAAATCACATGATGTATTAGTACCGCTTTATAAAACCTTAGTAAGACCATACTTAGAATACTGCATCCAGTTTTGGTTACCATATTATCAAAAAGATTCTGGAAAGAGCACAGAAAAAAGCATCAAAGATGATGATGGGGCTGGAGGCTCAAACATGAAGAACCTTGCAGGAATTGAGTATGTCTAGCCTAGTGAAAAGAAGGACGAGGTGTGACATGATAGCAGCCTTCCAGTATTCGAGGGGCTGCCACAAAGAAGAGGAGGTCAGTCTGCTTTTCAAAGCACCAGAAGGCAGGACAGGAAACAATGGATGGAAACTAATCAAAGAGAGAAGCAACCTGGAAGTAAGGAGAAACTTCCTGACAGTGACAACAATTAACCAGTGGAACAGCTTGCCACCAGAAGATGTAGGTACTTCATCACTGGAGATTTTTAAGAAGAGACTGGACATTCACTAGTCTGGAATGGCATGAGATCTCTTGCTTGAGCAGGGGGTTGGACTAGAAGACCTCTAAGGTCCCTTCCAAATCTGTTCTTCTGTTACTACGTTGCTTAGCAAATGAAATTCTGGTCCCAGTTGTGGTCGTAAGTCAAGGATTTCCGGCAGATGCTGATGCTATGAGCAACTTCATAGACTCATCCACTGCATGCCTTGCTTACCTTTAAAAACCACGGAGTGGAAATCTTCTGTTATATTCTTGGTGATTTGAAACGGTCTGAATCACTGATCGCTGTGGACCAAGGGCCACTAAATTAAAACCTTGCTAGCTTTCTCTGCCTTCCCCATTGCATTTTCCTACACTACAGCAATGTTTCAATGTGGACTTCAACTCCCAGAATTCTCCAGACAGCCTTTATGGCACACAATCTATCAGAATAATAGAGTTTGGAAGGGACCTTGGAGGTCTTCTAGCCTGACTCCAACCCCCAGCTCAAGCAGAAGATCCTATGCCCTTTCAGATAGGTGGCTGCCCAGTCTCTTCTTAAAAACCTCCAGTGATGGATTATCCGCAGTTTCTGGAGGCAAGCAATTCCACTTGTTAATTGTTCTCACTGTTAGGAAATACCTCCTTAGTTCTATGTTGTTTCTCTTCTTGATGAGTTTCCATCCATTGATTCTTGTCCTACCCTCAGGTGCTTTGGAGAATAGCTTGACTCCCTCTTTTTTGTGTCAATATTTTGGAGACTGCAAGATACCAGATAAAATCTTACTGGCTGAGGAATTCTGGAAGTTGAAATTCACACATCCTCCAGCTGCCAAGGTTGAGAAACACTGTTCTACAGCATCAGGAATGTGTTATCTTTACGCCCACAATCTGTATTTTAAAGAAGGCATCACATTTACTCTCAGTATGTGAATCTTGCTCCTTCTAATGATTCCCTCCTGCCCTCTTCCTTACACTCTGCACGATGTTTCCCCAAATTTATCTACCAAGGCCTCTGCTTGCATTGACAGCTGTGAGAAAAGACGCACACACACACACCCCACACACAACCCCCCCCCAATTGCCTGCGATTGCATTACCAATCCCTGGAGCACAAATTCAAACCAAGAGAAACCATCCCTTATTGTGGTCTGAATAAGTCTGCCTGGAGAAATCTCTTGATGATAATCTACAGGATTTATTCTGCTGACCCTCAACCTTTTTTTAAAAAAAAAAAATTCTTATTCAATGTTCATGATTTCTGTCTTGTAAACCCTAAACTTCTAGAGTTAAGGATTCCTGATTTTGTCCTCTCATCTCCATTGTTTAAAATGAGAACAGAAGACTCATATTAGTGGGATGGCGATAGTGACACTACGCTTTGAATACTTTCTACTGTTCTGACCACCACAATAGAAAAAAGATGATGAGGCCCTAGAAAGAGTGCAGAGAAGCGCAACAAAGGTGATTAAAGGTCTGGAGGCTAAATTGTATGATGAACAGCTAAGGGAATTAGATATGTTTAGCCTAAGGAAGAGAAGGCTTAGGAGAGACACGATAGCCATACTTCAAGAACAGTCATAGGGAGTCTCCAACCTTGGCAACTTTAAGACTTGTGGACTTCAACTCCCAGAATCCCTCTTTGCTTTGCTGTCTGAGGAATTCTGGGAGTTGAAGTCCACAAGTTTCAAAGTTGCCAAGGTTGGAGACCCCTGTTCTAAGTCCAATCCCCTCTCCAAAGCACCAAAGGACAGGATAAGAAACAATGGAGATCCAATTTGGGATTAAGAAGAAATTTCCTGACAACTAATTTCCTAAGAACAATTAATCAGTGGAACCCTTTCCCTCCCAGAGTTGTGGATGCTTCATCACTGGAGGTTTTCAAGAAATAATTGGACAGAGTTTGTCCAGAGCTGCAGAAGGACTCCTGCCTTGAGCAAAGGTTTGGACTGGGAGATTTCCAAGGTCCCTTCTAGCCCTATCATATCAATCTGGGAATTGGATGGGCCTAGTATCTGATTTTCCTGATGGGCGCAAATATTTAACTGTCATTTGTGTTAAACTTATATTTACCAACAAAGAAAGAATGACTAGTATAGATCTGTTTCAAGCTATTTCGCTCTCGTCAGCTAGCCACGCCCTTCTGGGATTCAAACCTGGGCTGTTTACGTATTAGGTAGATGTATTAACCTCTAAGCCACAGACTCTCCTAGCTTTGTACCAGGGGAGGGATTAAGTCCTTTTTATTATCAGGGCAACCTGGTCAGTATGCTCCCTCCCATATTTGGGTAGACCAGGTTGCCCTGATAAGAAAAAGGACTTTAACTGTCATTAGTTATGGAAAGTGTAGATATACAATTACATCTCTCTGATTTAGTGCATACATCATCAGTTTTCCTGATGTCTATGAATCGTATTTCTCACAATATATTACAGGTAGTCCTCAACTTACAACAGTTCATTTAGTGACCAGAGTTACACTGGCGCTGAAAAAAGTGACTTATGACCGTTTGTCACACTTACAACCATTGCAGCATCCCCATGGTCCCATGATCAAAATTCAGATTCTTTCAACTGACTCATACTAATGACGGTCGCAGTGTCCTGGGATCATGTGATCCCCTTTTACAACCTTCTGACAAGCAAAGTCAATGGGGAAACCAGAGTCACTTAACAACCATGTTGCTAACTTAACAACTGCACTGATTCACTTAATAACTGTGGCAAGAAAGGTCGTAAAATGGGGCAAAACTCACTTAACAAATGTCTCGCTTAGTAACAGAAAATTTGGGCTCCATTGTAGTCCTAAATAGAGGACTACTGGTATACAGCTTTTTGTTTGTCTAACTTATTTTGAAGTTCAAGCTACCCAACAGTCTTTTCTTCTTTGCTTCGCTGCCCTTTTTGCATCTGTCCATATTTACCAGCAAGAGGAGGAGGCTCCAGGGACAACCATAAGCCCTAGACAGCCACTGCCGGCCCCTCAGAGGAAAAATCTGCTCTCCTGTTTCAGTGTTTACAGTCATAAACTAGCTTATCAACCAGCTGGAGCCTTGAATCTCTCTCTGCTGGCCTTCAAGCCAGATGAACTCTCTGGATGACACCTGGCGGGAAACACAGGAGACAGCTAAACCAGGGTTCAAGGTGCCCGTTAGGCTGAGAGCTTTCCAGCATGGCATTTATTATTTATTTATTTATTTATTTATTTTATCACATTTATATACCGCCCTATCTCCCTAGGGACTCAGGGCGGTTCACAGGCAAATAAAAAAGTACATACAAATACAGACTAAAACAACAGTTAAAAAACTTATTCTACATGGCCGAATTATTAAAAAAGCAATATAAATAATAAAACCCATTAAAACCAGTATAAATTTAAAATCTAATCCAGTCCTGCGCAGATGAATAAATGTGTTTTAAGCTCGCGCCGGAAGGTTCGGAGGTCCGGAAGTTGACGAAGTCCTTGAGTCCTTCTTGAAGTCCTTCTGCATGAGCAGAAAAAAGTAACACAGGTCGTCCTTGACTTACAACCACAGTAGAACCCCACATTTCTGTTGCTAAGCCAGAGAGTTGTTAAGGGAGCTTTGCCCCATTTTACAACTTTTCTTGCCACGGTTGTTAAGTGAATCACTGCAGGGGTTAACTATGAGCAGCGCTCATAAATACATGCCAGTTGCCAAGCATCCAAATTTTGATCGCGTGACCATTGGGAAATGCTGCAATGGTCGTGTGAAAATGGTTGTAACTTTTTTCAATACTGTTGTCATTTCAAACTATCACCAAACCAATGTCCCAAAGGTGCTTTTCTTCAAGAGGCAACTGGACTTCCTTCCTTGTTTTTCTTTGAAGACGTTTCGCTTCTCATCCAAGAAGATTCTTCAGTTCTGACCAAGTGGTGGGGAAGGGAAGGCTTACATCCCTCATCATTCTTCACCTTTGGCTATCCTGGCTGCGGCTGATGAGAATAAAGTTTGCTCACATTTGGCGGGCCAAGGAGACTCCATTTCTGCTCTAGGATGGGCAAAAGATTCCTGCATCCCAAACTTTTGAACAGGTTGTGACACCGACATGGCAGAGGTGAGCCAGGACGTTATCTCGAGGCTCTGTAAAGTCAAGAACGTCTCACATAAATGGGACTTGAAACTGTTCCGCAAACGAGTCAGGTTTGTTGAAACTGCCAAATGACCAATCATAGTGGATTGGAGGGATTCCAGAAAGGGCAGTAAAATAGAAAATGAACCTCAATCCAAGTGAATATGTCTTGGTGGGATTTCAAGCGGCAGATACTGGGATTCCCACTAATTTGAAAGCCCTGTTTCAAAGAACCGCTGGCCATAAAGCAAGTAAAAAGCACTTAACCCATTTTCTTAAGTGAAAAAATAGGAGCAATGTTTATTTTTAAGTCTAGGTTTATTTCATTAGTTGACAAATACTGGGAATGGATAAAGAAGTATTTGGTATTGGTGGATGAATGAATTTGTACAGGTATAATCCTCCCTGCCCCCGCCCCACCAAGTGGTACCACATGGCATATAAGTTATTGAATGATGGTTTACTTAACCCAGCTTTCCCGGTTTCTAGATTCATGAATCTCAAAGTAATAAAATAACTGAAGATATTTAGGGGGAAATGGGGTTGGCTGCCTTGTGGCTCAGTGCATTTTGCAAATGCAGGAGAATAAATAATGGTGAAAAATCAATAGCATATCTGTACTTACTAGGAGAGGGGAAAATGCTATTATTGCATAAGAAACTGCCTGTTTTTTCTGGCACATGCTGTAGCAGCTTAACAATTTCATTTGCAGAATTTCATTAGTTTGAATCTTGGCTTCTTTTGTTGTTGTTTGCTTCTTTGTGGTTTTGCAGACAACAAGGCAGATGAATGGCTTGCCTTCAGAAGTTGTGGGTGCTTCATCACTGGAGGCATTTAAGAAGAGACTGGACAGCCACTTGTCTGGAATGGTATATAGGGTCTCCTGCTAATGGGCAGTTGGTTGGACTAGAAGACCTCCAAGGTCCCTTCCAACTGTTATTCTGTTTAATTGAATAACCAGGTTAAAGGTGTTGTGAAAATGCAGACTTTGGCTAGACATGAAAACTTAGAGCAAAAATTTATTTGGGGATTTAACGGATAAGAATCTTGTTGCATTTCTGCGTAGGCACCAATTGAAGCTTGCCCAGTGATATGGCAGAATTTAATATCTAGCCAAAGACTGCTTGGCCATACTCTTGAAATATTCAGCCCCAGATGCATTAAAAAGATGCTTAATAACGCTAGTTGGACTCTGCACTTTCCATAGCATATCATCAGTCCTGAAAGACAACTCTATTTTGTTTTTCTTTGAAGACAGTTCTGACTGTAGAAGCTGCTTGGATGAGAAGCAAAACGTCTTCAAGGAAAACCAAGGAAAACTCCAGTTGCCTTTTGAAAAAAAACACCTTTGGGACAACCATGACCTGGATGACTGAGAATCTCCATAGACATAGACACCAGTCCTGAAACTACTCGAGATGTTGAAGGCCACAATTTAGTAGTCCTTAGTTATAATATTATATTATAATATAATATAATATAACAACAGAGTTGGAAGGGACCTTGGAGGCCTTCTAGTCCAACCCCCTGCCCAGGCAGGAAACCCTACACCATCTCAGTCAGATGGTTATGCAACATTTTCTTAAAAATTTCCAGTGTTGGAGCATTCACAACTTCTGGAGGCAAGTTGTTCCACTTATTGATTGTTCTAACTGTCAGGAAATTTCTCCTTAAGTTGCTTCTTTCCTTGATCAGTCTCCACCCATTGCTTCTTGTTCTACTTTAAGGTGCTTTGGAGAATAGCTTGACTCTCTCTTTTTTGTGGCAACCCCTGAGATATTGGAACACTGCTATCATGTCTCCCCTAGTCCTTCTTTTTATTAAACTAGACATACCGAGTTCCTGCAACTGTTCTTCATATGTCTGACAGTGGAGTCTTAGTAGGTCAGCAGTGTGGAGAATTCTATTCAGAGCCAGCAGGTAGACAGGTGACAGCATTAGGCTGCTAGCAACTGGTTTTTTTAAAAAGAAATCTCCACGATCAAATCCGGTTGGAGCAATGCCTGATTTTGTAGAACTGCAGCTGACCAGCAGAGGGGAGTTGTGTATCATTGAAAGAAATTGCAGGAGGAGAGGAATGGGAATTTTTGGAGGTTTAGAAAAACCAGGCGACTGGAGGAGCAATTCAACAATTTTAAATTTTGATGAGCTGCTGCCTTGAGAGTCCTGACAACTGAAAGAGGAAAGCTGTTAGAGCAACTGGGATTTTTGAAGTCTCTTTCTTGGTGTGTGGTTCAGGTAGCAAGGTTATCTTTTTTTAAAAAAATAAAAACTATCCCACCTTTATTATTTTCATAAATAACTCAAGGTGATGAACATGCCTAATACTCCTCCCTTCTATTTTTCATACAACAACCCTGAGAGGCACTCAGAGTGTGTGAAAGGCCAAAGTCATTCAGCCAGTTTTCATGCTTAAGGGCAGGGGTCTCCAACCTTGGTCCCTTTAAGACTTGTGGACTTCAACTCCCAGAGTTCCTCAGCCAGCTTTGCTGAGACCCCTGCCTAAGGGCATTTCTATGCATGGGTCCTGATCAGGGAATTACCAAGCACTTAAATTAAATCTATTTCTGTGCTGCATTCTACATCAAGGTGATATAGAGGAGAATCAACCGGAAGACTCAAATCCAGGAAACCCCCACTGGCATTCGCCCAACATCAACCCAACAACTTTAGCATCGATGCCCAAACGAAAGCCAAATGGGTCACTGTCATAGGAAGACATATTAATAACTTTTTATTAATAACAACAGAGTTGGAAGGGACCTTGGAAACCTTCTAGTCCGACCCCCTGCCCAGGCAGGAAACCCTACACCATTTCAGACAAATGGCTATCCAACATTTTTTTAAAAATTTCCAGTGTTGGAGCATTCTCAACTTCTTCAGGCAAGTCCACTTATTAATTGTTCTAACTGTCAGGAAATTTCTCCTTAGTTCTTAAGTTGGTTCTTTCCTTGATCAGTTTCCACCCATTGCTTCTTGTTCTACCCTCAGGGGCTTTGGAGAATAGCTTGACTCCCTCTTCTTTGTGGCAACCTCTGAGATATTGGAATACTGCTATCATGTCTCCCCTAGTCCTTCTTTTTATTAAACTAGACATACCCAGTTCCTGCAACCGTTCTTCATATGTTTTAGCCTCCAGTCCCCTAATCATCTTGGTTGCTCTTCTCTGCCCTCTTTCTAGAGTCTCAGCATCTTTTTTACATCACAGCGACCAAAACTGAATGCAGTATTCCAAGTATGGTCTTACCAAGGCATTATAAAGTGGTATTAACAATTCATGTGATCTTGATTCTATCCCTCTGTTTATGCAGCCCAGAATTGTGTTGGCTTTTTTAGCAGCTGCTGCACACGGCTGGCTCATATCTAAATGGTTGTCCACTAGGACTCCAAGATCCCTCTCACAGGTACTACTATTGAGCAAGGTACCACATATACGGTACTTGTGCATTTTGGGGTTTTTTTGCGTAAATGTAGAACCTTACTTATAAATAACCCCACAAAAAAATGTTGAATCCCCAAAGCCACATTTAAATAAAACCACCCAGGAACCAAGCTTGACTTTATGGACACATCGTGCTGTTTTCCTGACCATGGTACAGATGTCTATGCCACTGCATTCTTCCAAAGTGTCTTCTTGGACAAGTGGCAAGAACCTAACGGTGGAGTGAACCAGTGCTCGGTTATTGCAGTGATGAGGCGTCCTTCACCCAGGAAAGAGCTTATAGGTAGATGGAGAATAGGCTGCCCCCCTCTTCTTCTTCTTTGAGGTGCCCCCCCCCTCAAATATTACAACACTGCTACCATGTCACCCTTATTCTTTCTTTTCATTAAATTAGACATACACAATTCCAGCAACTGTTCTTTGTATGTTTCAGCCTTCAGTCCCAATAATCTTTCTTGCTCTTCTCTGCAGTCTTTCTAGAGTAGGGGTGTCAAACTCATGTCATCACAGTATCGTCACATGACATATTGGGACTTTTCTCCCCTTCGCTAAACCAGGCATGGGCGTGGCCAGCACGTGATGCCTCCGGCCCGCTGCCGTGAGTTTGACAGCCCTGGTCTAGGGTCTCAATATCTTTTTTATATTGTGGCTAGCTGGGGAATTCTGGGAGCTGAAGTCCACATGTTTTAAAGTGGCCCAGAGCCCTGCTCGGCCTTGTAATGGGTGCAAAGCCACCACCAGCAGTGTCCCTCCCCCACTCTACCTGTACGGAGTGAGGATATTCAAGGGCGGAGGCTTATCACAACGCTGGTACATCTCCATCACGGGATTAGGGATCGAATTGCGCGACACCACCTGCTGGTTCTGGATGGTAGAGCTCTTGAAAGCTTTCCGCATGTTGATATCCTGCAGGGAGACTGGAAGACACAAACCAGGCGCTCTTTAAGGTATGCTCACGATCCTATCTCATACACAAAACACACAGGGGCACACACACACACACACACGGCCCCCTGCAAATCCTGCTGGATATCCTAAAGGTGCTTTTTCAAGAGGCAATGGGACTTTCTTTGTTTTTCTCTGAAGACATTTTGCTTCTCGTCTAAGAAGTTTCTTCAGTTCTGACTGAATGGTGGAGGATGGAAGGATTTATATTCCTTGCAGTCCTCTGGTCATTTGCACTCTTTCTGAGAGTCTTTGAGGCCACGTCCACAACCAATTGCTATATTCAGATGATTCTGAGAGCATGGATATACCTCCAAGTGGCCTCAGTGACTCTCAGAAAGAGCACTAATGACCAGAGGACTGCAAGGAATATCAGTCCTTCTATTCTCCACCATTCAGTCAGAAATGAAGAAGCTTCTTGAATGAGAAGTGAAACGTCTTCAAAACAACAACAACACCAGAAAGCCCAGTTGCCTCTTGAAAGAGCACTTTTGGGACTTCAGGAAGGAAAGATTTTCCCAACATTTTAGCTGTGTGTTGCCGGAGCCTTGGAATGCTTCTTTTATAACACGCTATGGTGTTGTTCTCATCTCTGCTTTTTTCTCCTGGAGAGTTCCCTGACTCCTACATCTTACGATTGATCGATGGGGATGCCTCTTGCCTTGGAGCCTTGGAGAGTTCGGTCCCACATTCCAGTTACCAGATTACTGTTACTGTCCAGTTACTGAACAGGCAAAACAGGACATGGACATGAAAGGAGGACAAAGGAGGGTGAAGGAGGACATGCACTAACTGTCTTTCTTGACATCCGTGACTGGAAATTACAACGGAAAACTGCAATATACATATACTGATATCTTATTAGATATCCAGCACATGCATATGAAATTCCTTTCGCCATCATCAGAAGGACTGGTTTTTCAATCGTAGGGATGTGGTGGAACATCAGAGGTTTTTACTGGTTGTCAAGCTATGCTAGGAGATGTCTCTGCTAAACCCCAGTGCCATATTTGTAAAGGCGCCTGCTTTGAAGTGAAAAGCACCATCCCTTCTGCTTCTGATTCCATTCTCAGATTAGGTCCCTTTTCTTTCAAAAGCGACCATTACAAGGGAAGCTTTTAGAGCAAAAGAGAGCAGAAGCTGGTTAAACTGCCATTATGGGTGCTTTTAGAATAACAGAGTTGGAAGGGATCTTAGAGGTCTTCTAGTCCAACCCCCTGCTCATTAGCAGGAGACCCTATACCGTTTCAGATAAGTGGCTGTCCAATCTCTTCTTGAAAATCTCCACTGATGGAGCACCCACAACTTCTGAAGACAAGCCATTCCACTGGTTTATTGTCCTCGTTGGGAAATTTTTCCTTAGTTCTAAGTTGCTTCTCTCCTTGATTAGTTTCCATCCATTGTTTCTTGTCCTGCCCTGCGATGCTTTGGAAAATAGGTTGGCACACTCTTCTTTGTGGCAGCCCCTCAAATATTGGAACAGTTTTATCATGTCTTCCCTAGTCCTTCTTTTCACTAGACTAGACCTGGCTGTCCAGTCTCTTTGTGAAAACCTTCAGTGGTGGAGCACCCATAACTTCTGAAGACAAGCCATTGTCAAGCCAAGACATTGGTTAATTGTCCTCATTGCGGGGAAATTTCTCCTTATTTCTCGGTTGCTTCTCTCTTTCAGAAGTTTCCATCCGTTACTTTTTGTCCTGCCTTCAGGTTCTTTGGAAAATAGGTTGACCCCCTCCTCTCTATGACAGTCCCTCAAATATTGGAAGACAGCAATCGTCACTAGCAACAATGTCTTGATATTTCCGGGAGTATTTTTGGAAAAAGTGTTGAGGTGGTCAATTGGGGCAAAGCAGAGATTGTTCTTGAAGCAACACACTCCAAGTTTTATTCCCCAGCCTTAACAGACTAAGATTGGGATAAGCCACAATGGGCCTTGAGTTCAGGACAGAGGTGAGATGATGACAGAGCAGCTGGGCCAGAATGAAAAGGTGAGGTTTCATTTTGGATCCTTGTCAAAAAGGGAGCAGGTCCTAACCTTTCCCAAATGTTCACGCGCCTTTATGAGTAAGAATTCTTTGTGAAGACTTGGCAATAGGATCTTTGTGAATACTTGCCAGTATTCTTTGTCAATACTCTGTCAACAGTGTGTGTGTGTGTGTGTGTGTGTGTTGTTATATAACCCCAAATTATGGAACATGCCAGGCTGTTTTTCTAGGGCATCAACTAACAGGCTAGCACTCTCCAAGAGTTCCCCAACTTGGCCTCAAGGCCAGTTAAATCAGTGTTTTTTAAACTTGGCAACTTTAAAACGTGGACATCAACTCCCAGAATTATCCAGCCAGCATGCTGGCTGGGGAATTCTGGGCATTGATGTCCACATATCTTAAAGTTCCTCAGCTTCAGAGGACCATTCCCTGCAACTTTGTAAATGAGAATTGGCTAGTTGAATTCCCTGGACTCCAGAGATGTCCTGCATACCTCTCTTGCTTATTTTTTATTTATTTATTTATTTATTTATTTATTTATTTATTTTGTCACAACAGTATATATAAGCATAAGCATGAAAATAACTATATAATATATAAGCATATATATAAGCATAAGTATGTAATAACTATATTAATTGGATATAATGAAAGGAAACAATAGGACAGGAACGGTAGGCATGCTGGTGCTCTTATGCACGCCCCTTACAGACCTCTTAGGAATGGGGTGAGGTCAATAGTAGACGGTTTTTGGTTAAAGCTTTGGGGATTTTGGGAAGAGACCACAGAGTCAGGTAGTGTATTCCAAGCACTAATAACTCTGTTACAGAAGTCATATTTTCTGCAATCAAGATTGAAGCGGTTAACATTTAAGTTTAAATCTATTGTTTGCTCTCGTATTGTTGTGATTGAAGCTGAAGTAGTCTTCAACAGGAAGGACATTGCAATAGATGATTCTATGAGTTAAACATAGGTCCTGTCGAAGGCTTCCTACGAGGTGCCGTGCTGCTTTTGACTTTCATGTTTGAATTAAAACATGAGAAGCTGGTGTAGGGTAAACTAAGCATCCAGGTGCCAGCTTCAGCTTAATTTCCAGAAATCCCCATGCATGGCTGCACCCCTGTGTTTGGCCTGGAAACAGGCTTGCCTATCCAGAGGTAAGGTGATAGGGAAGGCAGATCCTGGGGATGAAGCTAAAAAAGCATAACAGGATCCATCCTCCCTTTGTTTTGGTAGCAGTCAGCCCCCTTCAGAGTAGGCAGAGTGGGAAGGTTTCTGCTGTGGCAGCCATTTTGTGACAATTTCCACAAGTGCTGCCAGGATGACCTTCCTAATCCCAATTCACCGCCTTTCTCAATCTTTGTGCTATGGGAACACTCATTTGGGCCCAAGAGATTCCTGTTGGTCTTTTTTTTTTTGGCCAGGGATTCCGCTACTTCAGCCAAAGCCTCAATTCACCTACTCAAAAGTATGATGCTGCTCACTTACCTTCTGTGATTCTGTGGCTGAGCTAGCCGAGACCTTCACTTCACTTTGAGCTTAACTGGGAAACAAATTCAGGTGCTTCGACCACCTGAAATTAGAAATGCAGCTCTTTTCAGCACAGGGGGTTGGACTGGAGGACCTCTAGGGTCCCTTTCAACTCTGGGATTCTAAGCCTTAGCTACCTGACATAACCTTTGCTCAGTTTCTTCCCCGAGACAATTCAGCAACCAATTTTTCCAGGCCAAACGAAGCTTTATGGCATTTAG
Source organism: Ahaetulla prasina (assembly GCF_028640845.1). Taxonomy (NCBI): domain Eukaryota; kingdom Metazoa; phylum Chordata; class Lepidosauria; order Squamata; family Colubridae; genus Ahaetulla; species Ahaetulla prasina. Next base: position 24,935,038 of record NC_080549.1, on the reverse strand, counting down.
GAGCAGCCCTGATGGCAAAATAATAAAAAATAAACTTTGCAATTGTACTTTTCCACTTTCTGAGTATATCATGTACCTTTTTGGGTGGCGGCCAGAAGAGACGTAATCTTGCAGATCAGACGTAAACCCGGGGTTTGAACTTGTCTTGCGGTTGAGATGGCGTGCTGATAACGCTTTGTTCTGTTTGGGAATGTACTGTCGGAAGCCATGAAAGATGTAGGGAAGGGACTGGAAAGACGGAGGAGGGGAGCCGTGTGCTTGGGAAGTGATGGGCTTTGGGATCGAGTGAGGTTGACTCATATCTTTGGCAGGATTCTATGGGAGAAAGAAGGCTGGCAACTAATGCTTTGAAGGACCAGTCTAGAGCAGGTTTCTCGACCGTGGCAATTTGAAATTCTAAGGACTTCAATTCCCAGAATTCCCCAGCCAACGTAGACCAAAGCACCTGAGGGCAGGACAAGGAATAATGGGTGAAAGCACGTCAAAGAGAGATCTAACCTCAAAGTGAGGAGAAATTTTGTGACTGAGAGAACAGCTAATTAGTGGAATGGCTTGTTTCCTGGAGTTGTGGGTGCTCCCTCACAGGAAGTTTTCAAAAATAGACAACCTTTTGATCAGGATGGTCTCCTGCCTTGAGCAGGGGGGTTTGGACTAGATGACCTCTCAGGTCCCTTCCAGCCCTATGGTTCTAAGGTATTATGTTCTAAGGCACAGTTACATGTTGACATTACCAGATACCCAAAGGTATGGACATTTGGGGCTCTGAATAACGTAACCAGAAAGCTGGACGTATCTGCAGGGCAAAATCTAAAGAAAATGCAGCATGATGAAATTTAACGTGTGCGCCATGGTATGTGACACGCAAAGCTTGAAAGCCACAATTTCATGAGTATCGTAAAATTACAGATTTTGCTTATTTGCACTTACACTTATTTGCTATATTCCTGAAGATATTCCTCCCGAGGTGGGGTGGGGAGTGTCACAGAAGAAAATGCCAGGAGGCAACACTGACTCACTCACTCACAAACACACGCACACTCCAAAAAGAACATACCATTGGTTTCATAGATTGCTTCACCACTGGAGATCTTTAGGAAGAGACTGGACAGCCATTTGTCCTGAATGAAATAGGGTCTCCCGCTCGAGCAGGAGGTTGACTAAGACCTCCAAGGTCCCTTCCAACTCTGTTATACTGTTACCTGTCCTGCTTGTAAGTAGCCTTCAGGATGCCTTCAAGTGAACAGCTGAAGGTCTTCTTGAATATTTCTTTTTTTTTTATAAAAAAAGTTTTATTTTTACATTCATATCAAATAATTCATCCAATGTACAATTATATACAATTAGTCGGGCTTGCCCAGTCACCACCCCCCTTTTTAACTCTCTTCCCTCTTCTACCTTCTTCTGCCTTCTTTCCAAACCTTCCTCTCCTTCTCTTATCTACATCCTCTCCTCCCTCCACCCTATACCTTCCTTCTCCCTCTTCTACCCCTCTTCCTTCCTCTTCTCCTCTTTCCTACCTCCTACTCTCTCTTTTCTCCCTCCCCACCGTTCTAAAATGGTAACTGGGCAGACCTGACCCTACATTAATTATATTTATACATCTTCAATAATCCCTGTACATTCACCATCACTCCATCTCTAGCCTCAACCCCCCAATTCCCCTCCCCCATACCCCCCGCCCCCCACCCCGACTTCCCAGAACAAAATGCAGGGTATCAAAACTAACAATCATAATCTAAAATAATTCCTAAATTATAACCTCTAGTCTCTCCACATTTAATCACACTCTCAATTCCCCTCTCCTTCAGAAATATATCTAATACAAAATATTTCCTAAATTTATTCATATGCTATTCGATATTTCTTGAATATTTCTGAAGCTCCCTCCCACCAGAACTGTGACTTGGAGGGATGGTCAATTGACCAAGCCTTGTGCTTGCCTTCATTTGGAAGGAGCTTCCTGCTGAACAGTCCTGGGACCAGTTCACCTGAAGACATGACCACCTGCCTAATTTGTTAGAAAAGGAAGAAGATCAAGTCAAGAAGAGAGGGCCCCTTTTTTTCAGAGAATTTCTCCAGCTTAACCCAGCTTTTCCCACCTGACATATTCCAGATGTGTTGGACGTACAAGTTCCAGGATTCTGACTGAGGCTTCTAGAAGTTATAAGCTCATTTATTGGCAGGTGACAGGTTTTAAAAAAAACACCACCCTTTTCAAGGTATGTTTTTCTTTTCATTTCAAAAAGCTCCAGCCACCCACTGTGCCAAGTTATGAAACAGGGCTAATCACAAGAGTTTGCTGTGCAAATCTCCTGGTTTTGCGGTGTATGTTTTAATTAAAAACAAAAACACAACTCAGCTTTCTCTTTATTCCCCTTTACAAGAGAAACCCAGAAGGGAGTTTAGGGAACATTTGGAAACATTTTTTCAGAGTGATTCCACACCGCAATTTACTTAACGTCAACAGTCTTTTCCACGGGTTCTGAAGAGGCAGAGAATCTGATCTTTGAAAGCACAAATGCTTCGAGTATCAAAACAAGCAAATCCATCCCCCTCCCCTGCACTCTCCCCACCCACCCCCCGGAACTCTATGAAACATTCATCGGGCACAAACTGATCTAAGAACAACAATTCTGAACAAATCCAAGTCTTCGGTTTAGGAACTCACCACTTGTTAGACGAGTTGCATAATGACAAGTAATGGTTATGATTTCCTTGTGGATTCAGCTGGAGACATGACGTCTCTCTGCTTCCCAAGAGCCGCTCTGTTTGTGTTGGGTAGCTCACAGTTGTCTCTGCAAAACAAAAAACGTCCTTTAGCAGAAGATATACAAAAGATAACTGCCTCCTCAGCAAAGAGCCCAGACTTATTTAAATGACTTCCGTCTATTTTTGTTTGTTTGTTTGTTTGTTATAACTGCTTTCAGCCTCAGTCTGTCTAGCTTTAGAGCAGGGGTCTCCAACCTTGGCAACTTTAAGCCTTGCGGACTTCAACTACCAGAATTGCCCAGCCAGCAAGAATTCTGGGAGTTGAAGTCCGCCAGGCTTAAAGTTGCCAAGGTTGGAGACCACTGCTTTAGAGTGTCCCCTTTTGTGACTATGGGTAGTCTTCGACTTACGACCACAATTGAGCCCAGAATTTATGTTGTTAAATGAGACATTTAAGTGAGGTTTTTTGCCCCCATTTTACGACCTTTTTTGCCACTTTTGTTAAGGGAAAAACTGCAGTTGTTCAATTAGTAACACTTTCGTTTAAGTGAATCTGGCTTCCCCATTGACTTTGCTTGTCTGAAGGTCACAAAAAATGATCACATGACCCTGGAACCATCATAAATATGAGCCAGTTGCCAAAGATCTGAATTTTGATCATGTGATCATAGGACATGCTGCAATGGTCGTAAGTGTGAAAATGGTCACAAGTCATTTTTTTCAGTGCCATGGTGAAGGGCCTCTGGTGGTGCAACAGGCTAATGCAGCCTATTATTAACAGCAACTGCTTGCAATATTGCAGGTTCAAGTCCCACCAGGCCCAAGGTTGACTCAAGCCTTCCATCCTTTCTAAGGTAGGTAAAATGAGGACCCAGATTGTTGGGGGCAATAAGTTGACTTTGTATATAGTATACAAATGGATGAAGACTATTGCTTGACATAGTGTAAGCCGCCCTGAGTCTTCGGAGAAGGGCGGGATATAAATGCAAAAAAAAAAAAAAATTTGAACAGTCATTAAATGAACTGTTATAAGTTGAGGACTATCTGTACACAAGCATGCTGAACGTATGCTCTTTCTGCAACAGAGCATTTGAAATGCTGAATCTGCCCTCTGTTATGTTCAAAAGAGCATGAAGGGTCTGGCACTTTTGAATCCGACACTTTTTAAAAGGACTTTTAAATGGAATGCTCTTACCATTCTCACTGCAAAAACATATGGACTACAAATCTTGATCAGGTCAAAGCAATAGATGCAATCTACAAAGACTTTTGACTCAGTAGTACATAATAAACTTCTCCTAAAACTAAAATCCTACGGCATCTCAGGATCCCTCCACAACTGGATAACAGCTTTCCTATCAAACAGACAACAAGTGGTCAAAATTGGCAATGCTCTATCAAATCCTGTTCCTGTCAAAAGTGGCGTTCCCCAAGGTAGCGTTCTTGGACCAACGCTCTTCATATTATACATAAATGATCTCTGTGACCTTATCTCAAGTCATTGTGTTCTCTTTGCTGACGATGTCAAACTATTTAACACCACTAACAATACTTCTACCCTTCAAAAAGACCTTGACTTTGTATCTGAATGGTCTAAAACTTGGCAACTCCAAATCTCAACCAGCAAATGCTCAGTCTTACATATTGGAAAAAAGAACCTAAACACTAAGTACAAGCTTGATGGACATTACCTTACAGATGACCCCCCACCCTGTTAAAGACCTTGGAGTTTTCATATCAAATGATCTAAGTGCCAAAGCCCACTGTAACTACATCGCAAAAAAGGCTTCAGGAGTTGTAAACCTAATCTTGCGCAGCTTCCTCTCCAGAAACACTACACTACTAACCAGAGCTTATAAAACATTTGCTAGACCAATTCTTGAATACAGCTCGCCTGTCTGGAACCCATACCACATTTCAGACATCAATACAATTGAACGTGTCCAGAAATATTTTACAAGAAGAGTTCTTCACTCCTCCGAATACAACAAACTACTTATGCCACCAGATTTGAAATCCTGGGTTTAGAAAATTTAGAACTATGCCGCCTTCAACATGACCTGAGTTTAACTCAGAATCATCTATTACAATGTCCTTCCTATTGAAGACTACTTCAGCTTCAATTGCAACAATACACGAGCACACAATAGATTTAAACTTAATGTTAACCGCTCCAATCTTGATTGCAGAAAATATGACTTCAGTAACAGAGTTGTTAATGCTTGGAATACACTACCTGACTCTGTGGTCTCTTCCCAAAATCTCCAAAGCTTCAACCAAAAACTTTCTACTATTGACCTCTCCCCATTCCTGAGAGGTCTGTAAGGGGCATGCATAAGGGCACAAGCGTGCCTACCGTTCCTGTTCTATTGTTTCCTTTTGTTATATCCAATTAATATAGTTATTACATACTCATACTTATATATATGCTTATATATTGTATAGTTATTTCATGCTTATGCTTATATATACTGTGTGACAAAATAAATAAAATAAAAATAAAAATAAATAAGACGATGTCCAAGGACTGATTCATCTTTGCAAATGGACCTTTTCCTTCTCTAGCACTTCCTGAATGAGCTATTTGGATTATTTTTTTTAAAAAAGGTTAAGAAAGTAGACGCGCCCCCTTCCCTAAAGTTTTGTATTTCTTTTTGGAAGGAGAACAAATGTAACCAGACTTTGCCTGGGGTGAAAATTGATTGCTGTGGGATGAAAGCATCAATTTAATCCCAAAATAATTCATAGCAGAATTTTTTGTAACAGAGAATAAAGATTTAATTTAGGTAGGTCTGTGTGGTAACTGCAGTTTGTTTGATATTCTGTTATTAGTAGACTAAGCAGTGTGGTGGCCTAGTGGTGAAGATGCTCACCTCCCACTCAGAAGGTTGAGAGTTCAATCCTAGTTAGCCGAAGACGTTTCTCTCTTAGGGTGCAAAGCTCTACATGGCATCAGAAAAGGCATCCAGCCAGTAAATACTCAGCTCCATTCAGTCCCCCCAACTTTACCCTGAATTAATGGATTACAAGGTTACAAAAAGGCAGTTTCTCTATTATTAGTAGACCATCCAGCTGGAGAAATGATCGATGTGCTTCAATCATTTCTCCAGATGCATAACCCAGAAGAAGATGAAGATGATGATGGTGATGGTGATGGTGATGTTAGATTGATATCTCACCTTTTCTCCAGGAGCTCAAGATACTGACGTGAGTGAAGTTCATCATCATCTTATTCTCAAAAGGAGAATCCAGTGAGGTAGTCATGGCTGAGATTTTCTGGCTCACAACCATTTGCTGAACTTCTGTGGTAAACTTGAACCCGCCTCTTTGCAATTCTAATCATTATGTCACACTAACTCTTTGTAATGCTTAATTACACCAAGGTGAAAATATTCTAAGTTAAGGTGAAAATATTCAGATGCATGGAAAGTGGTCCTGCAAATTATATTTAATTAACTTTCTATTAAATATGGCTTTTTCCTGCCTTATCTAGTTGTTCAGAGTACCACCAGCTTCTGGCAAAGTTTCTCCCCTTAACAGAATAACAGAGTTGGAGGGGACCTTGAGGTTTTCTAGTCTAAGCCCCTGCTTGAGCAGGGGACCCTACCATTCCAAACAAGTGGCTGTCTAGTCTCTTCTTAAAAGCTGCACAGTGATGGAGCACCCATTACTTTCTGGTGGCAAGCTGTTCCACTGGTTAATTGTTTTCACTGTCAGGAAATTTCTCCTTAATTCTAGATTGCTTCTCTTCTTGATTAGTTACTACCTGTTGCTTCTTGTCCTCCCTTCGGATGCTTTGAAGAATAGGTTGATCTCTCTTTACTCTGTAACAGCCTCTCAAATATTGGAACACTGCTTTCATGTCACCCTAGTCCTTCTTTTCACTGGATATACCCCATTCCTGTAAGTGTTCTTCATATGTTTTAGCTTATGTACATGGGCTTGATTGCATGGCATTCTGCCACATTAATTTGCATTCCCCAGCTTCAAGTTATTCTGCATTTCCATTGATGAAGTGTCCACAGATGTATTGCTATGCACCATCGTACCAGTAGTGTTTGCAGTCTGCTGTTCCAGCGTCCCTCACAGTTCATCTCCAATCTCTGTCCCTGAACCCAGGACACAGGAGCCGTCCCCTGTCGTCATGCTGTCATCATCCATCTCATTGCCACTGAGCCAGTGTTAACAATTACAGTTGTAGATGGATTTGTTCACTCGCCAAGGCTTATCTGTGCAAAAATGCTGTTCGCAAGTATGACAGCTGAAAATTATTAATGTGCTTAATTTGACTGTCAAGACAATAACATGCATTTTGCAAACACTTAATTGAAGAAATATTCTAATAGTTGTAAATAAATGAATAATCTGCTATTTATTTTTTAGAGTTCTATATTTATAGTCAGGAGCATTCAGGAGGGTTCAGAAAATCAAAATGACTGAGTGGATCTTTGATCCCATGACCAAGGCTGCTATCTTGACTTTGTTAGACACCCCCAACCCCCCCAACCCCCTGTCCTTCCTGGTGGATCCCTGATCACAGGGCTGGTGGCTGGATCAGACGGACTCACAGGATTGCCAGCACGGCTGAAAAATGAATGGCCAAGCCTTTTTTTGTGCCACCTGGGACAGACATATTTGAGCCTAGCTGTTGTGTCTTGCCCGCTCTCACTGCAGCCGGGGTCTGCTTATCTGCTTCCGAACGCTGAAGAATGTCCTCCCGGCCCCAGCCCTGGCTCCATGCCCAGACAGGCTGAGGAGGGGGCATCTCCCGGCCCCAGCCCTGGCTCCATGCCCAAGCAGGCTGCAGAGGAGGGAGCACCCCCCGGCCCCAGCCCTGGCTCCATGCCCAGGCAAACGGAGCAGCTAGACCCCTCCCCCTCCTCCACAGCATGTGAGCTTGAGGAAAGTTTATTTCCAACAGCTGCTGATTGGAGTGACCATCGCATCAGAAGACTGGATAGGCAGAGGCAACAGAAGGAAGGGAGGGGCAGGCCTTAATGAGTGCTGAGTCATGGAGCCACACCCCATGACCTATATAAAGGATCTGCTTTCTGGCAGTCTCTGAGTCAGGCAAAGTCGAACTTATCTTGCTGAAGTCACTTTCTGGTCTCCTGCCTGCTCTGAGGACTTTGCTAGGACTTTGGGCAGAGCTGCAGAGGCAAGCCTGATTCGGATTTCCCTGACCCGGCCGTCAGCGGAGGAGTGGGACACGACATCAGCAGTCAGGGAGTGGAAGCATAGATGTTTCAGACAATCTCTGAAGAAATCCAGCGTCTTCTGATCTTTAGAGTCATTTGAGAGCTGGGAGCCTTGTGATTCATACTTAACTGTAGTTGGTCATCAACGTCTCCAAGAAAGCAGGCAGCTTCAGGGATGGCCTCCTGGGTTGTTGTTTTTTTCTTATCTGCTGTTCTTGAAAACTGGCATCATTCTGTGCCATAAATGAAGCTCATTTTCTAAGGGCATCTGCAGAGTGGAATGGGGCAACTCGCCAAGGCCAACTCATCACAGTCAACGCGCCATGGCCAATTCACCACGGCCAACTCACCGGAGAACAATTCAACAATTCAATTATTTAAAATAATTTTTAAAATATTTTAATTTTTGTCATTCACATTTCATTCTGTCCCTCCTTTTGCATCTATCTTTAATGATTCTATTCCACTATTTCTTTGATATTAGTCTAATTTGGGGCTGTCAAACTCAATTTTATTGAGGGCCGCATCAGCGTTGTGTTTGACCTGGGCGGGAGGGGGGAGGGGAGGTGCCAGCTCAATGTCACTCATGTCGGGGGTGATATGACGACCTGTGAAGGCCCGAGCGCTGCCAGTGAAAACAGGCTCTCGAGCTCCATTTTTGGCTGTGACAGCCTCCTGCAACCCTCTGCCAGCAAAAACAGAGCTCGGGAGGGCCACACGTGGCAGAGGCACAGTGGGCCGGTCCTTTGCTGTTTCCAGGGTGGCCCCACGGACCAGATCTAAGCACCCCATGAGCTGGATCTGGCCCCAGCCCCTGGGCCTTGAGTTTTGACGTCCCTGGTGTAATTTTCAATTTCACCTATATTCCACTTTGCTTGCAGCTTGACATAGAATGGTGGGGGGGGTTGGATTGGAATGCAAGGATGGGGGGAATGGCCTCCAAGTATTGTTGATTCCCGTGAGACATAACTCCCCACCCTCCAGGACACCCCGAGCAGATGCCACAGCGTGGCTGGCTGGTTCCCAAAACAAAATAATGAAGTGATTGGATGGACGTAATGGACTTTGGGTGGCCAGTGTGGGAAGGGGAAATGAGCTATGCTTGCTTTTGGAAGCCCAGAGTAGGTTTTGCTTCTTCTGTGCCAATGTGGATTTATTCAGTAAAGATTATACTCTTGGTAAAATAATGTCCCAGGAGTTTTTCTGGATTCGCCAACTGGAGAGTTGACAGTAATTCTTGTCCCATGGTGAGTTCCCCCATGAATTACCCATGCTGAATTGTGGTAGACCCTTTGCAGAGAAATGGCTAAATAGGGTAAATAGTTTCAGGAGACATAGTTTTACTAGGATGTATTTTTGATGGCCAGGCATATCTTCTCCTCAGCTGTTCACTGGGCCTGAAAGACCAAGCCTGCACTATAGAACAGATTGTCTCGGCTCTTCATTCACACTGCAGATTTCTAGGTGCTGATGCTTAATTTATGGCAATGTGAGGCATGCGGTTTCTTCTTCAATTTTCTCCTTCACTTCAGTTGGGTGAAAGAGATTGGGCCTAATTTTTGTCTCCCACAGAAGAGAATTTCAGTGGAATCCTCAGGGCTGAAGAAGCTTCTCCTTGGTGATGAAGTGACCAGGGTGTTTCTTCTGTGTCTGTGAATGTTCTGTCTTTCATGGTAGAGTCTTCTCTCTAGAGGCCACAGATCCCCGAGCCTACCATGCTTCCACTCAATCATGGGGAGTGGGCGGTAAAGAAAGTAAAGACATCATGACACCACTCAGGAGGTAACACGAGGCTGGCTCCAGGGGATTATCAACGCTTCTTTGTTGGAAGGGGTCTTCCCTGCCGCCTTGAAAGAGGCGGTGGTGAGGCCCCTCCTCAAGAAGCCCTCCCTGGACCCAGCTATTTTGGGTAATTATCGTCCGGTCTCCAACCTTTGCTTTGTTGCGAAGGTTGTAGAGAGTGCTGTGGTGCGGCAGCTACCCCAATACCTGGATGAAGCTGTCTATCTAGACCCATTCCAGTCCGGCTTCCGACCCGGATACAGCACGGAGACAGCTTTGGTCGCGTTGGTGGATGATCTCTGGAGGGCCAGGGACAGGGGTTATTCCTCTGCCCTGATCCTATTAGACCTCTCAGTTGCTTTTGATACCATCGACCATGGTATCTTGCTGCGCCGGTTGGGGGGATTGGGAGTGGGAGGCACCGTGTATTGGTGGTTCTCCTCCTATCTCTCCGACCGGTCGCAGACGGTGTTGACAGGGGGGCAGAGGTCGACCGCGAGGTGCCTCACTTGTGGGGTGCCGCAGGGGTCGATCCTCTCGCCCCTTCTGTTCAACATCTATATGAAGCCGTTGGGTGAGATCATCAGTGGCTTTGGGGTGAGATACCAGCTGTACGCTGATGATACCCAGCTGTACTTTTCCACCCCGGGCCACCCCAATGAAGCTGTTGAAGTGCTGTCCCAGTGTTTGGAGGCCATACGGGTCTGGATGGGGAGAAACAGGGTCAAGCTTAATTCCTCCAAGACGGAGTGGCTGTGGATGCCGGCACCCCGATTCAGTCAGCTGCAGCCGCGGCTGACTGTTGGAGGCGAGTTACTGGCCCCAAAGGATAGGGTGCGCAACTTAGGTGTTCTCCTGGATGAACGGCTGTCTTTTGAAGATCATTTGACGGCCGTCTCCAGGAGGGCCTTCCACCAGGTTCGCCTGGTTTGGCAGTTGCGCCCCTTCCTTGATCGGGATGCCTTGTGCACAGTCACTCATGCACTCGTTACCTCTCGCTTGGATTATTGTAATGCTCTCTACATGGGGCTCCCCTTGAGGTGCGCCTGGAGGCTTCAGTTAGTCCAGAATGCAGCTGCGCGGGTGATAGAGGGAGCTTCGCGTAGCTCCCGTGTAACACCGCTCCTGCGCAGACTGCACTGGCTGCCTGTGGCCTTTCGGGTGCACTTTAAGGTTCTGGTTACTACCTTTAAAGCGCTCCATGGCTTAGGGCCTGGGTACTTACGGGACCGCCTGCTGTTACCTTATGCCTCCCACCGAACCGTACGCTCTCACAGAGAGGGACTTCTCAGGGTGCCGTCCGCCAAGCAATGTCGGCTGGCGGCCCCCAGGGGAAGATCCTTCTCTGTGGGGGCTCCTACCCTCTGGAACGAACTTCCCCCGGGTTTACGCCAAATACCTGACCTTCGGACCTTCCACCGCGAACTGAAAACACATCTATTTATTCGCGCGGGGCTGGCTTAAATTTTATTGGTTTAAATTTTTATTATTAATTTTAAGGGTTTTTTAGTTTTATATATTTTAAAGTTTTTAGGCCATTATATAATAAGTTTTTTAATTTGTATTTTAATTGTATATTGTATCGTCTGTTTTTACTCTGGCTGTACACCGCCCTGAGTCCTTTGGGAGAAGGGCGGTATAAAAATCGAATAAATAATAATAATAAATAATAATAATGAAAGGCCCTTTTGACATGCATTGCATTAAAAGAGAGATGATGTTTTGCTGATTATGGTGATCATTGTTGAAATCCATCCCTTTGGATGACTCAGCGAAACTCTTCCAAGGGGGCTTTTCCTAAGTCCTCGCCTTACAGCCATTCGTATAGTGAGTTTTTGAAGTTACAACAGCACTGCAATACGTGACTTATGACTGTCCCCATGTTTACAGCTGCTGCAGTATTCCCACAGTCATGTATCAAAATTCAGATGCCTGTCAATTGGCATTTATTTACAATCGTTGCAGCATCCCAGGGTCTCCTGACCACCATTTGCAACCTTCTCAACTGGCTTCTGACAAGCAAGGGTCCATGGGAGAAGCTGGATTTGCTTAACAACCACATGATCCACTTAAGAACCGCAGTGGTTTGCTTAACAACCAGGACCAAAAAGGGTCATTAAAATTGGGTGTGGCTCATTTAACAGCCTCCTTGCTTAGCAACGGAAATTCTGATCCCAGTTGTGGTTGTATTACCTGTAGGAGGGCTACTGTCTCCACTTAAGGGGAAACCAACCAAGCCCCACCTCCATGTGAAATAGTTGAGAAAGTCATTTGTTTTCTCAAAATCGGTCAGCCACCCAATTGTTGGAGAGAAACGTTTGAAAAATGATTTGCAGCCCGGAGGATAATGAATTTTTCGGTGTGCTCTCCAAACCAATAGGCATAGTGTGTGTGTGTGTGTGTGTGTGTGTGTAGGTGCATGTGTGTGTGATTCACAAGTCAAGTGTTCTGGCACTGTCGTGTCCCACTCCTCCGCTGACGGCCGGGTCAGGGAAATCCGAATCAGGCTTGCCTCTGCAGCTCTGCCCAAAGTCCTAGCAAAGTCCTCAGAGCAGGCAGGAGACCAGAAAGTGACTTCAGCAAGATAAGTTCGACTTTGCCTGACTCAGAGACTGCCAGAAAGCAGATCCTTTATATAGGCCATGGGGTGTGGCTCCATGACTCAGCACTCATTAAGGCCTGCCCCTCCCTTCCTTCTGTTGCCTCCGCCTATCCAGTCTTCTGATGCGAGGGTCACTCCAATCAGCAGCTGTTGGAAATAAACTTTCCTCAGGCTCACATGCTGTGGAGGAGGGGGAGGGGTCTAGCTGCTCCGTTTGCCTGGGCATGGAGCCACGGCTGGGGCCGGGGGGAGTGCTCCCTCCTCTGCAGCCTGCTTGGGCATGGAGCCAGGGCTGGGACCGGGAGGTGCCCCCTCCTCTGCAGCTTGTCTGGGCATGGAGCCAGGACTGGGGCCGGGAGGCATACATTCCTCCGTGTTCGGGAGCAGATAAGCAGACCCCGGCTGCGGTGAGAGCGGACAAGACACAACAGGCACCAAGATTGAGAAATCTGAAGAGCTTTCACTAAGATTTTGGCCTGGGGACACGGAACCTTCAGAAGAGACGCCTGGCTGCCTTTCCCCATTTCCTCCTGTCAAAGAGCAGAAGCTCCGGGCGGCTGGTGGAGAGGAGCTGCAAGAGGCCCAGAAGGACCTGCCGACTTCTCTGAGTCCTGGTTCTCCCCAGACCGCGTCCGTTGATGGGCCCTTGCTCTACACAAAGGGAGAAATTCCCAAATTCAGGTGGGTCTTTTTTCAGGGGAACCTAAGGAGGGATCTTCTAAAAGTGTGGCAAAAGACACCCCCATTTCAAATGGGAGGGTAGCAAAGCACACAGAATGGGTTCAGTTGCTTTTGCCAGTTAGGGTTGTACACCAAGCGGCTGGGGTCATACAGGTAGTCCTCGACTTACAGCAGTTCATTTAGTGACCATTTGAATTTACAACGGCACTGAAAAATGTGACCCATGGCCATTTTGCACACTTACGACTGTTGCAGCATCCCCATGGTTATGTGATCAGAATTTGAACGCCTGGCAACTGACTCATATTTATGACAGTTGCTGTGTTTGTTTCTTTGTTTGTTTGTTTACATTTATACCCCGCCCTTCTCCGAAGACTCAGGGCGGCTTACAGTGTATAAGGCAATAGTCTCATTCTATTTGTATATTTTTTTTTTACAAAGTCAACTTATTGCCCCCCCAACAATCTGGGTCCTCATTTTACCTACCTTATAAAGGATGGAAGGCTGAGTCAACCTTGGGCCGGGCTTGAACCTGCAGTAATTGCAGGCTGCTGTGTTCTAATAACAGGCTCTAACATCCTGAGCTATTCCGGTCCCAAGGTCATGTTGTGATCCTCTTTTGCGACCATCTGACAAGCAAAGTAATGTGGAAACCAGATTCACTTAACAACTGTGTTACTATCTTAACGACTGCAGTGATTCACTTAACAAATGTGGCAAAAAAAAGTCATAAAAAGGGGCAAAACTCACTTAACAAATTCCTCGCTTAGCAACATAAATTCTGGGCTCAGTTGTGGTCGTAAGTCGTGCTCACAGGCACTGTAGTTTGGCTTTCTCTTTGTACATAATGGATAGTGGGTAACCTACCACCCAAAGGTCTTAAACGTGCACATGGCAGCTCAGTATTGCAGCCCTCTACATCAGGGGTAGTTAAGATACACTTTTGTATCTCTGTTAGTAGTAAAATTTTCTAACCGCCCACCGGTTCCACAGTAATACTCTGTGTATCGTTGTCTGCGCATGTCTCTCATGCATCGTGGATTGGGTTTTGGGGGGGGGGCAGCTACCAGCTCCTTGTCTGCTACAGCTGGGTGGTCTGGGGGGAGATGAGCGAGCTATTCTGGGACGAGGCTCTTGTTTGCGGTCGCACTATAGCGCCATTTAGTTTCACTTACGTAACGTGAATTAAACTTATGCGCGGGCAATACAAATAGTATATTTTTAGAAATTTAAATTGTCACGGGGAATTTTATGAAAACTTAATGAAAATGTTTTTAAATAATGCTATGATTTTTTTAAAAAAAATCTATTAAATTAAAAAAAAGGAAAGTGCTTCAGTATCGGACAAAACCCCTCCCGCCCACCATGAAAGATGAAATGCCCACTAGTGGGCGGTAGGGATCAGGTTGACTACCATTGCTCTGCATGATGACTTCAGGCCACCAACCCTGAATGGCCTAATGTTCACATTTCCTCATCCCAATCTTTAAAAAAGAGGGAAAATGAAATAATAAGCCTGTGGAGAAGAGCTATCCTGCTCCCGAACCCCTGAAGAAGTTGAAAACTTTCTCTTAAAATATTTCCCTCGCCTTTTCAGGAATCGTACCAACTCATTGGAGTTCCTTCTGCAGCCCTGCAGAAGGCTGAAATATTGGATAGTGGCCTCCGATCCCCACGGCTTCATTTGACTGTTGTGTAACAATAGAAATAGCGCTAAACTTATGTACCACTTCCCAGTGCTTTACAGCCCTCTCTAAGGGGTCTTCAGAGTCAGCCTATGACTTTGCAATAGCAACAGCAGTTAAGATTTTTATACCGCTTCACAGTGCTTTACAGCAGGGGTCTCCAACCTTGGTCCCTTTAAGACTTGTGGACTTCAACTCCCAGAGTTCCTCAGCCAGCTTTGCTGGCTGAGGGACTCTGGGAGTTGAAGTCCACAAGTCTTAAAGGGACCAAGGTTGGAGACCCCTGCTTTACAGTCCTCTCTAACTGGTTTACAGCCTATTGCCCCAAACAATCTGGCTCCTCATTTTACCCACCTCGGAAGGATGGAAGGCTGAGTCAACCTTGAGCCGGTCAGGATCAAATTCCCAGCAGTGGGCAGAGTTAGTCTTCAATATACCAACCTGCCTTCCATTGAGGACCTGTATACTGCACGAATCAAGAAGAGGGCCGTGAAAATATTTACAGACCCCTCGCATCCTGGACATAAACTGTTTCAACTCCTACCCTCAAAACGATGCTATAGAGCACTGCACATCAGAACAACTAGACACAAAAACAGTTTTTTCCCGAAGGCCATCACTCTGCTAAACAAATAATTCCATCAACACTGTCAAACTATGTACTGAATCTGCACTACTATTAATTGTTTCATAGTTCCCATCACCAATCTCTTTCCACTTATGACTGTATGACTATAACTTGTTGCTGGCAATCCTTATGATTTATATTGATATATTGACCATCAATTGTGTTGTAAATGTTGTACCTTGATGAACATATCTTTTCTTTTATGTACACTGAGAGCATATGCACCAAGACAAATTCCTTGTGTGTCCAATCACACTTGGCCAATAAAAATTCTATTCTATTCTATTCTATTCTATTCTATTCTATTCTATTCTATTCTATTCTATTCTATTCTATTCTATTCTTTAAGACTTGTGGGCTTCAACTCCCAGAGTCCCTCAGCCAGCAAAGCTGGCTGAGGAACTCTGGGAGTTGAAGTCCACAAGTGTTAAAGGGACCAAGGTTGGAGACCCCTGCCTTAGATCAAATCTTGGAATTTTTCTTATTTTTCAGAATTCTGGGAGTTGAAGTTGCCAAGGTTGGAGACCCCCTGCTCTATTCTGTGTTTCTCAACCATGGCAACTTTAAGATGTGTGGACTTCAACTCCCAGAATTCTGAGAGTTGAAGTCCACACATCTCAAAGTTGCCAAGGTTGAGAAACATTGCTCTATTCCAAAGTAATTGACTGCCTTTTCCAAATGTCTGTTTTTAGCTTTTGAACATGGAAAAAAGTTGGATTGGAGTAGGAGGCAAGGAATTATTTCAAAACAAATAGAGGCTAGAATTCTAACCACAGAAATGTAATTTGAACCAGTTGTCCTGAAAAATCAAAATTCTCACCATCTATAAAACAACATTTTTTCCTACGTCACTTCTACCTCAAGGGAGAGCAACCTTTTTGGCAGCCTGGAATCTAATATTATTTGAGTCCAGAAACAAGAGCATTGGGAAAGATTTCTTGGTTTTGCTTAACGATACCATGTGAAGTATATTTTGTGAATTTACAACACTGTTTCTTGCCAGGGGCATCCAAGAGATGTATGAACAGATGATCATCTGTAATTTGTGTAAAACCAATCTGTTTTACACATATTATGCATAAAACATATATAGAAAAAGCATGATACTGCCATGGCAATTTTTTAATACATTAAAGGTAGTCCTTGACTTACAACTGTTCATTTAGTGACTGTTTGAAGTTACAATGTCACTGGAAAATTGGACTTATGACCGTTTTTCACACTTACAACTGTTGCAATATTCCCATGATCACATGATCGAAATTCAGACACCTGGCAACTGAGTCATTTTTATGATGGTTGTTGCAGTGTCCTGGGGTCATGTGATCACATTTTACACCCTTCTGACAAGCAAAATCAATGGGGAAGGCGGGTTCATTTAACAATCATGCTACTAACTTAACAACTGCAACCATTTATTTAACAACTGTGGCAAGAAAGGTCATAAAATGGAGCAAAAGTCATTTGACAAATGTCTCACTTAGCAACATAAATTTTGGGTGCAATTGTTGTCATAGGTCAAGGACAACCTGTACACAAAATCAGAGGGACCGATGCAATTTTGAGCAACTGTAATCACAGGTGCTCCAAGCCCCACCCCCCAGTGCAAGGGATCACCCAGAAGGGTGACCACCCTTATCCAGAAGGAAAACCAAAGTTACACAAATGCCATTATTTCATCAGAAGAGTTAGAGCAAATGGCCATACATTTAACATTTGATACATATGAGGGTTCTAGGAAGCAGACAAATTGCTCAGAGGAGAAAGGAAAAACCTTTGGAAAGAACAATTTTTACACAAACTTTACACTTCTCTGTTGAAAAAAAGTCACAAAGAACATTTAAGCATTCTTTACAAAAGTAAAGGGTGTCACACAAGTTGGTTGTGTAGGAATGCAATCAGACTTCATGGAACACGCTTAGATCATGCTGGGATAATTTCACCTCTGGGAGACAATGGGATCCGAAGGGCTTTTCCTGCTGATAAATGTTGAGATTGAACATTGCAACCCCAGGTGTGTATGAACTGGGGAAGGAAAATACAGGATTGTGGCTCAGCTTCCCTAACAACTTTTGATAAGCTTCTGTTTTTAGTTTCTTGGCTTAACAGGTGCACCACAAGCTGTACAGCAGAGACAACTAGCCCAGAAATACAAGACTGCAAAGGGCAGGGTTGAATGGTTTGATCTTCTTTGGTTTGATGGGATGCTTGGGGAAATTTTAAAGGGCAAAAGCCTCTTTGTAGAGAAGGGGTCCCCAAACTTGGCAACTTTAAGACTTGTGTACTTCAACTCCCAGAAGTCCACAAGTCTTAAAGCTGCCAAGTTTGAAGACCTCTGTTGTAGAGGCTTAAGGCACTTCTTATAGGCTGGAACTCCATCCTGCCTGAGATACATCTGACTCCAGGGGTGAAATCCAGCAGGTTCTGACCGGTTCTGGAGAACTGGTAGCAGAAATTTTGAGCAGTTTGGAGAACCAGCAAATACCACCTCAGGCTGGCCCCAGGAGTGGGGTGGGAATGGAGATTTTGCAATATCCTTCCCCCTCGAGTGGGGAGGGAATGGGGATTTTGCAGTATCCTTCCCCTGCCACGTCCACCAAGCCACCTCACAGAACTGTCATCCTCACAGTAAAAAAAATAAAAATGGATTTCACCCCTGTTGTAATTCCCTCCTGAACCAAGCTCAGAAGAGATCTGGCAATTCAGACCTTGAGTGGGTGGTCGGTCCTGCCAGTTTGATTGTCTTTGATGGCAGTAACTCTTACGGTGGTTGGTTGATTGATTTTAATTACAGTGTATACTTGTTTTTGTTGAATGCCACCCAGGTTTGTTGTGGAGCTGTGTGGCCTTACACATTTCTAAAATTAAAAAAACAAACAAACATAAAATACATTTACTTGTCTGGGGAGTTTTAAGGGGAAAATGAATCCTTTTAGTTTCTAGAAGCCTTAAAACTTCCATTTTGCCCCTTCTCTTCCTATAATGGGCCAAGACATTGTGATATCATTAGTAAAACTGCCTGTTGCCTTCAGCAAAAACAAGGGGGGGGGATGCCTTCCCCACCCCCCCAGCCCGCCTGAAAAGGGTTGCATTTTCTGCCTTAGGACTTAGAATATCTGAATGTCATCAATGGTTTACTCCAGAGGTCTCCACCCTTGGCCACTTTAAGACTTGTGGACTTCAAGTCCTAGATTCTGGGAGTTGAAGTCCACAAGTCTTAAAGTGACCAAGGGTGGAGACCTCTGGTTTACTCAACAAGTTCCATGGCTATATCTTAGATCCCTGAGCAGGAGACATATAGAAAACCTGCAGAGATTTTTTTTAAAAAAAAGAAAAACCTGGAATCAGTGGATTGTTGGCAAACTATACAGCAACAGATGGCACATATTTTTAATGTGTGCTTTATAACTTGCCAGAGTACAAGACTATAAAATCTCTGCATTAAGGGGTGGAAACTAGTGATATTTACTGCTGGGACACAGTGGGCATCCATGGAGAACCCAATGGAAGCATCTGAAGAAAGTTCAGCCATCCGTTGGGTTATTCCCTATTGCAGTTTCTCAACCTCAGCAACAAAGACAGGTGGACTTCAACTCCCAGAATTCCACAGGCAGCACAGCCTAAGTCCACATATCTTGAAGCGGCTGAGAAACTCAGCTCTACTGCTCTATAACTGATTCTCTAAGGAATCAAAATACCCCCAAATATGGATCATATCTAACCTTATTACACAGAAGGAATGGTGTTCCACAGGGCCAGATTCACTGACCACTCATTGTAGTTCAAAGCAAACTGTTGACTGACACATGGGGCATGTGGGGGATGGGAGGTGAGATAAAATCCTTCCTTTTTCGACCATTGAAGATTTCCTTCTCCAGCCCCCAAATCCTAAGATCAAGTTCTGTCCGCTTTTCTTCTGGGCTTTAGAACAGCTTCAGGAGGAGTGGATTTGGGATGAATCCACAGAAGAGAGGGATGGTTGAAACTTCCATCAGTGGTTCTTTGGGAGATATGAAAATGGACCACACTTTTAACTGATGGCTGTACACCCGCATTTAGCATCAGTACAGGGTCGTATTTTTCAACAGTAGATGCTTTAAGATGTCTGGACATCAGCTCCCAGAATTCCCCAGCCAGTGAATTGTGGGAGTTGAAGTCCACAGACGTCTTAAAGTTGCTAAGGTTGAGAAACAATCTTAGGACAATGGTCTCCCAATTTGGCAACTTTAAGATTTGTGGATTTTAACTGCCAGAATTCACGGTATAACTGGCTGGGGATGTCTGGGAGCTGAAGTCCACAAATCTTAAAGTTGCCAAACTGGGAGAACCCTGTTATAGGGTATGTAGGACTGGCCCAGTTGTTCTTCCCAGTTAAACTCAACTCTCATGAGTTCACAGCATATGGTCAGACACCACATGGACATGAGGTCTGAGCCACCGTTAGGGGACTGGGAGGTTATCACTTCCATGGTGCACAGCAGGGATCAGCATCAGTTTAGCCATGTTTGGGATGGGATCCCAACCATTTTTTTACCCTGTAATCTATTTATCCATCCAATTTATCCATCCATTTTTTTCCTGTAATCTATACAGTCAGAGGGAAATATGTGGAAAGGAAAAGGGAACAGAGCTGCTAAGGCAATCTAGTTTTTGCTAGTGTTAAGGGAGATGAACGTATTTTTTGATTCTTGTTCAGATGACACAGCTGACTAGGGAAAATAACATTAGTCTTCAACTACACGTAGTCCTCCACTTACAACCATTTACTTAGTGACCATTTGATGTTTTGACAGCACAAAAAAACAGCAACTTATGAAGACCCTCACACTTTTGATTGTCACAGTGTTCCCATGATCACAATTGGGGCATTTTGTTATTGGCATCTATTTATGACACTTGGCGTATCCCAGGATCATGTGATTGTCATTTGCAATTTTCCCTGTTCAGGTAGTCCTCGACTTAAGACCATAAGTGACCCCAAAATTTCTCTTGTTAAACGAAATACTTAACTTTTGCCCCATTTTACTGTCTTTCTTGCCACAATTGTCAAGTGAATCATTGCAGTTGATAGTTCTTAAGTGAATCTGGCTTCCCCATTGACTTTGCTTGTCAGAAGGTTGCAAAAAGGGACCAGGACACTGCAACCGTCGTAAGTATGAACCGGTTGCCAATCAATTGACTGTTGATCATGTGACTATAGGGATGCTACAAAGAGCGTAAGTGTGGAAAATGGTCGTAAGTTCTATTTTTCAGTGGAGTTGTAATTTTGAACGGTCCCTAAACGAACTGTTATAAGTCGAGGTCTACCTGTAGCTTCTGTCAAGCAAAATCAATGGGGCAAGCTGGAGTGGCTGAACAGCGTCAAGATTCACTTAACAATGCAGTTATTTACTTAACAGTGGCAAAAGAGGTTGTAAAATTGGGTACAACTCCCTTAACAACTGCCTTGTTTAGTGATGGAAAGTCTGCTCCCCACTGTGGTCATAAGTCGAGGACTACCTATAGATGGTAATGAAGAATGCAGGTCCTGAATAAGGTCAAAACCCAGTAAATCTCCATTCCAGGAATGATTTGGGAAACTGGGAAATTAGAAGCCAATTGGGAAAGGAGCTGACACTTCGTTACAGCTCACGACAAGAGACCTTTGACAAGCCTCCATTTACCTGGACGCTGTCAACAAGCCAGGTTAATGTTTTGCATTTTTTTTCTCCCTCCTGGGTTGTTTTCAGACCCTTAAGAAAGAGAGAAAATGTTCCTTCCCCAAATGGAAGGGCCATGGGCTCCTTCCTCTGTAATAAGGTAATTAGAGCCTCAGTTTCCTCATCTGCAACCTTTGGTATAAATGTCCGCTGGTTTTTTTTTCTTCCAGCTTCCTTTCTTGAAACAATTACATTGGAAACCAAGCAAGCCCTGCAATGAAATCCCCTCCCCCCCAAGTAAGAGAATCGGAGCTTCATCTTTCGGGTCTCCAAAAGAGCAGCATCAGTGTTTTCAACTGGGTCTCTCAACTGTATCCATAAATGAGGAATTATTCTTCCTTTTGAGATTCATTTAATATGCAAAAGAAATCAAACAAAGAATTCACAATTCAACGGAACTGGAAGGGGAGAAAAAAAACCTAATTATTTGTTTGGGGACAGATTTTAGGGAGACAGGAGAAAAGGGCTGAACTTGCTGGTTGAAAAGAAAACTTTTCAGAAAAGGATTCAAAATCCACCCGTTCAGCTCTTGTCCTTCTGTCTCCATCAGTATATATTAATTTATATATTAATTTATATTTCTGGGAATTTGGCAGCTTCACAATTCGCTCCGGATGGAGTTTCCAGTGAATTTAAGCTCACTGTCAGCAAAATAACTAAGTTTGGCTACAGAATCTATTTTGGGGGGGAGAGGAAGTAGTCCGACACAATCTATTAAAATGTCATCACAGTCATCTATGCATAATCCACTAATGTGCTAACTGGAAAAAAAAATCACAGCTGGGACATAAATGTGGGAACAATGAGAATGTTCAGTAGGAAAGAAAGAGGCAAAGGAATCTCAAATTCAACTTGAAAGCCCAGAATTTGATCAGGACCAACCAACAGAGTGATTTTCTGTTATCATACAAGAGGTGAAGTTCTTCTTTCAAAAGATCTCGGCTCAGACGGGGATCAGAAAACGCTGCTGGTGACAGGATGGGTAACCAAGCCAGAGTTTTACAATGTAGCTCCCTCTGTGGTTGGAGAACCAGGGAGGAGTTCTCCATTTGGGACCATCTCTGAACCCAACATCTTGTCTTTCCCCGAATCCAGTCGTTTCTTCTTGAGCTGACACTGATGGATGAAGGGAACAAACGCAAGAATGAGACCTCCAATTATTGGAGGAACTCCAGCAAAGTAGAAGGCAAGCTGGTAATTTCCAAAATGGTCATGAAGGAGTCCTAAAAAAGAGGAAAAGCAAGTAACATATAATGAAAAGTGAAGTTGGAGAAGGCTTCTGCCCTTGAGTTATGAAATCTTAGCAACTTCATTGCTGTTTTTTATACCCAAGGATATAGAGGGAAAAGAAAAAGAATTCTGGACTTCAATAACTATTTGGATTTAAAATTTGAACTAAGAAACCAGGATTCTACCTTCGTGGCAGTTCTCAGCTGCAAGGACCAAGCTAAAAGGATGTTGGCCAGATCAAGCAAGAACCTTTTATCTATGGAGATTCTCAGTCATCCAGTTCATGGTTATCCCAAAGGTGCTTTTTCAAAAGGCAACTGGACTTTGTTCAGTTCTGACTGAAGGTGCAAATGGAAGGATTTATATTCCTTGCAGTCCTCTGGTCGTTAGCACTCTCTCTGAGAGTGGTTGAGGCACTTGGAGGTTTCTCTGTGCCCTCAGAGTCACCTGAATAGTGCAAATGGGTCTGTGTGGAGCCTTCTTGGAACTGCTGTATGAGCAGCTCTTTCCACTCTTTCGACTTCTGACCTGTGCTGCTAGACTACAACAATCCTCTTCATCAGGTGAGACATCCACTGACTTAGCTGGCTGAGGGATGGAAGTTGTAGTCCCACATACAGGAATGGCTGAGTTAAAATATATCAAGTGGCATTTCATGACCTCTGAAAAAACTTTTCTGGTCTTCACAGCTAAATGGCTCTGCTGTTAAAGACTTCCTTATTCTTCTTGTAAGGGCTGAAGATGGCAAGATGGGAAGAAAAGCCAGACATAACAATGTCAAGCTAAGAAAAGAACAGCTAAGAATCCACTGATTTAGAAAGGTGAATGAAAAAGAACTAGGATTTAAAACTTGGATCCTAACACACATGTACACACAGAGGAGTTAATTCCTGTGTTCTACAGAAGGCTAATATCGTTTCTGTCTTATTTACAATAAAAGCAATTTATCTGACTGAGCTGTGTATCCTTGAAGTTTCTACAGTGAGCCACTGGGTGACAAGTCAGGTTTCCGGAGAAAGGAAAATTATTGATGGTTCTGATATAAAATCTGACAATTTGCCATCAACTCCTTGATTCTTTTTTAAAAAAATGCCCTGGTTTTAATTGGAGGCATTCTGAATTAAATGATTTTTTAAAATTGTTCATAGCATCAAGCAGTTCTGAGCCTTGAATTCAATGTAAAGTCTTTCATTTAGACTTTATTTGGGCTTTAGACTTTATATAAATAAAGTCTAAATAAATAAATAAAATAGACTTTATTTAGCTTTCAATGGGATTTAATAAAAAAAATATCGTTAAATGTTACTTATTCTAAATTCAGATGACCAGTTGGGAAGGAGGCAGTCTGATTTTTCAAGAGTACAAATTATTCCCAGAACAAGAGGTACAATTGGCCAAGAACTTTCCAGCTGCAACACTTCTTGTGCAAAATCTTTTGATCTTTTTAATCTGGGAAAATGAGACTTTATTGAGCAACATTTGGCTATTTTCTAAGCAGTAAAATAATCTGGGCCTCCTGATAGTTGCCAAATTATATAGTTGCCAAATTATATATTTACACAGTGGCCAACAACATTATTTATTACCACTTATGAACCTCATTACAGGGTTTTAGAGGTTTTTCTTATACAAGTTGAAGCACAAAAAAATTGATGGAGGTTAGTATTAGCCTGAGAAATGAATAATTAGTTTAAAACTACTTCTGTTGGCTGGTGGGATAATGCATTCCAAGCTCACTTTTAGATGTTTTGCTAAATTACTAGAGGTATTGGTAACATCTTCCTGCCCAAATCGTCAAGCTAGAAAATGCTCTCACCTGCAATTGGTGGGCCAACTGACATGGGAATGGCCATGAGTCCCAGGAGATAGCCAATGGCTTGAGAAGCCTCCATGGGCCCAACCAGCTCAAAGGCAATGGGGGCCATAATGGTGATGAAGAGTCCATCACAGAGTCCAAGGAAGAGGCAGACGACAATCACCCCCCAAAATGCTTGGCACTGTAGCAACATCATGCACATGACACCCAAGATGATGAAGGACGCAACCTGAGGAGTCAAAACAATGAAACTGTTTAGACAACCAAGACAAATGTGGAGGAGTTACCTAAACAAAGGGGCTGAGAGCATCAGTGAATGGCACACTTAACAAGTGATTTGTGGAAGTGACGTCTCTCTCTTTTTCTCTCTCCCTCATGCAAGTATTCAAACTCACACAAGATTTCTGACATCTCATCCCTGAGATTTCATGCGAAAATGCAACACTGTCATTCTTGCTTGAGAACGTGTGGGATTCTGGTACTCTCACCTGCCATTTCAGCACATTTTGACATCGTCACCTGAAGTCACTGAAATCTCACCATTTCATCCGTATTCATTTTCAAACTGGACACTGACATTCTGCAAATGCTACTTCAGATTGTTGCAGAAATCTTACCATATTTGATTAAACAAACAAACAAATACAATGTCTTCCCCATCTCTGGTTAAGGAGGATGAACACCTTAGGCTATATCCACAGACGATGTTTAGAGAGTATGGTCCACTTTCTAGACTTTCTAATCTGGGGGGGGGGAGGGCAGGATTCCCCCAATCTTTTCATGGATGCTCAATTCTACATGCAAGTTGGCTGGGCAACCATTGGGTTTAAAACTCACTTTGAGTCTAGACGTGTGTGGTTATGCCAAGATGATTAAACTTCTTTGTAAGAATATAAATATTATCTTCCACTTTGGTTTAGTTAGCTCTTCCATTCCTAAGCCCCTGAACATCTCCCTTCCTTCCCATGTCTCATTTTCTCTTCTGGTTTTCCCAAAGGTCCTCTCCTTGGTAGCAAATTAGCCAGGGCGCTTAAGATTTGACAACTGGACTACTTTGGTTCAATGTCTCAGGCCCCACAGCATTCAGAGACAATGTGCTCTAGATATTCGAGATGCTAAGTTTCAAAAGCTAAGTTCATAAGGCTAAATTTCAAAGAAGGTTTTGGAAGCAACCAAGAGGAGAAAGTTGGAAGGTGATAGCAACTCTTTTGCCATCCCCTTGCTCTTAGCAAAGTGCTTGCGTGCTAACCCCATTATAGGGATTCTTAAAGAGTTGTTTCCATCCATTAAATATACTTTTCCTCTATTTAGATCATCTCAAATCTCTGTCATGCTTCCAACTTTACAACATAGTCTCCTTGGCAATGAATGGAAGGTCAGCTCTAGGCCAAGGCTGAAGTTTTGGAAAGCTAATTTTTCCCTTCAGACTTTTATAAGGTTCACAAATGGCTTATTTCTACTGATATTTTTTTTAACGAATTACATAAAATAACCTGGTCCTTCCAGCCAGCGAGAAAGACTCCCACTATTGTCAGCCTGCAGAACATCCCGAGCTCAGATCTGACTTTGGGAGTTGAGGCCACACAAATCCTCCACTATCTGAACTAAAGATGGCTTGGAATAAGACCATTTCTGCTGGGCCTGTAGAAATTTTGTGGTATCAAATGTCAATATGTGTCCCTAGGTTGGTTGAAGATCTACATAATCCTGCTTCTTTCCTTCCATTTAATCATGTCTGACTGCCTGGATAAGCTCCTGCAGTGTTCTTGTCAAGGTTTTTCAAATATAGTTCATCTTTGCCTCCTTCCTAGGGCTGAGAGAAGGACTGACCCAAGACCACCCAACTGTCCCTCTGCCTAGGACTGGACTAGAATGCATAAGTAGACTGACACCTTAACCAAACCCCTGGCTGGCTCTTATACAGTACTGCATGCTCAGCTTAATTAAGTTTCTTGGCTAATGTTATCTGGTTACTTATGGTAGAATGGACAGTATAAATGGGAAATTGTGAGAATCAGTTCATTTGAAGAACTTCACTGTTTCTCTGTACCCAGATCAAAAACAATGCAGCATTAAAAGGCTCTTCTGGTCACCAGGTCTGGTCTGCACTTCACAGCTGCTTTTATTACCTTCCTATCTTCCTTTTCTCTGAGAGTTCAAGAAGACATAGATGGAGGGAACATCTCTCTAACTTTACTTCTGCAAGAGTCCCATGAGGTGATTTGAGTAGACAGTCTCCCAGTCAGGTCTATCATGACTCTAGACTAGGCCCAGCATCTTAATCCCTCCCCTGCATTGCCTTTTGAATGAATAATAAATGTGCTATCTCTACTCTGATTGATTGACATGAAGACTAGCCTATTGGACAGTCCAACCGTCAATCTCTTCTCTCCTTCTATGCCAGTGAGAAAACAGGCTACCAAAATAATATTACCACAACATTGGGTAAAATGGCAAATCCAACTAGATTGTGTATGCTTATGCACATATTTTATTATTTATTTATTTGTAATATTTATTGGCTGGCCATCTTACCACTCTGAATGAACATGTGTAAATATGACAAACATATAGTTGCACTTTTGCCTCACCACACATTTATTATTTATTATTTGAGGACCCAGATTGTTGGGGGCAATAAGTTGACTTTGTATATAATATACAAATGGATGAAGACTATTGCTTGACATAGTGTAAGCCGCCCTGAGTCTTCGGAGAAGGGCGGGATATAAATGCAAATAAAAAAAAAAAATTATGAGACTTTTAGTTGAGGTTTAGGACTTTTGTAGGGATCCTGTCAAGACTGATTCACACTTTCATCTACATTTTTCCTTCACTCACAGCTTAACAATAAGAGGGAGGGTGGTGGCTGGAATGCAAGGGAGGTAAAATGGTATTCAAGCATCCATCAGCACCTAGGAAATTGCTGGCATCCCAAGGACAAACCCTGCAGATGTCTCAGTGGGGCCGGCTGGTTTCATAACGAAATGGACAGAAGTAATTGGTGGACGTAATGGACTGGGGGGGGTATGGGAAGAGGGGGAATGCTTGCTTTTGTGCGAGAAAAAAACAGAACTGGTTTCGCTTTTTCTGTGCTAATGTGGTTTCTTCATTAAAGTTGTATACTCTTAGTATTCTTTCTTTCTTTTATGTACACTGAGAGCATATGCACCAAGACAAATTCCTTGTGTGTCCAATCACACTTGGCCAATAAAAAAAAAAATTCTATTCTATTCTATTCTAAAATAATGTCCCAGGATTTCTATTTTCTGGATTCATCAACTGGAAAGGCTCAAATGAAATTGCAAAAATAATAGTAATTCTAACATAATTTTTAAAAAACTGGATTCAGGAGAGGGAGAGGAGAAAGGAAAGTGAAGGAAATCCAAGCATATCTTTATTGTCCTGGAGGCTGGCCATTTTATAGAATAGAATAGAATTTTTTATTGGCCAAGTATGATTGGACACACAAGGAATTTGTCTTGGTGCATATGCTCTCAGTGTACATAAAAGAAAAGGTACGTTCATCAAGGTACAACATTTACAACACAATTGATGATCAATATATCAATATAAATCATAAGGATTGCCAGCAACAAGTTATAGTCATACAGTCATAAGTGGAAAGAGATTGGTGATGGGAACAAGATTGGTGATGGGATAGCAAGGTGATAATGCTAATATTCTCTTCTGGCATATTAATATTTCCAAAAGAGTATTTATTTGTTTCTGTTCCCTTGAGTTCACAGGCCCATAAGAAAAAAAAAAGAGAACTTCATTTCCCAGCAGACAGTGGGCTCTGCTCTTTTTTTTATTATTTACATTTATATCCCGCCCTTCTCCGAAGACTCAGGGTGGCTTACAGTGTGTAAGGCAATAGTCTCATTCTATTTGTATATTTACAAAGTCAACTTATTGCCCCCCCAACAATCTGGGTCCTCATTTTACCTACCTTATAAAGGATGGAAGGCTGAGTCAACCTTGGGCCTGGTGGGGCTTGAACCTGCAGTAATTGCAGGCTGCTGTGTTCTAATAACAGGCTTCTTTACAGCCTGAGCTATCACGGCCCCTGTTCTGAATTGTTGGAGTAAGTAAGAGAGCTTTCTATAAAGTTCTGACAGTGTTTCCCAGCCTTAACCATTTTAATATATGTGGACTTCACAAAAGACCCCAACCAGGAATGGCCAGGGTATTCTGGGAGTTGAAGTCCACGTGACTTAACAAGGGGAAAGGCTGGGAAACACTGCTGTGTAACCTAAACACTATGGTGACTATGCACAGTTGTTTGCTCAAACCTTAAAAGGAGGCATGTGCTAAGCCTCCACAGAACTCAGGGCAATAAGAATCTTAGAGAGAGAAGATAACATACAAATGCAATCAGTAGCCACTTCTTTACTTCTTGCATTTTCTCTTTTATTTTCTCTTTTATTTCTTTACTACTTATTCACTACCTTTTTTTACTTTCCTTTCTTTCTCCTTTAAATATTGTTTTATCTTGCAAAAATGTTTTTAATAAAAATAAATAAATCAGGACATAAGAGACGAAGGAGACACTTAGAGCAAACTTAAGCTGTGTCTTCTCTGACCTTCATTAAAGCAAATTTGTGCTCTGCAGAAGGATTCCAGAACAGACATTTTCTGCCTTTTTAAAAATGTATCTTTTAAATTTAAAAAATAATTACACATAATCATAAGTATGGCTCTGTAAACCTTATTGGATACACAATTTCCAGATGTCAGACTAAAATATACAGGAGAAAGCAATAGCAACAGCAATAGCACTTACACTTATATATTGCTTCATACTGCTTTATAGCCCTCTCTCAGTGGTTGACAAATGTCAGCATATTGCCCCCCAACAATCTGGGTCTGCATTTTACCAATTTCAGAAGGATGGAAGGCGGAGTGAACCTTGAGCCAGTCAGGAACAAATTCCTGACAGCAGGCAGACTTAGCCTGCAGTACTGCATTCTAACCACTGCATCACTACAATTCCTGAAAGCAATACTCTATAGCAGTGTTTTTCAGCCTTGGTAACTTTAAGATGTTTGGATTTCCACTCCCAGAATTCCCCAGCCAGCATCATCTGCAGATTTTGTTTAATTAACTGCAAAGAAGCGACTGGATTGAAGTCTTGCACAGATGCTCTATTTTTGTATCTGTGGGCATCGAAGCATCTTTGGACCATGGAATGCCAAGGATGGCACAACCCTAAGGCAGAACTTAAAAAATGCCACATTGACAAAGTTCTACTCCATGAAAAATGGAATCTTCTTAAACAGAATAACAGACTTGGAAGGGAACTTGGAGGTCTGCTAGTCCAACCCTCTGCTCAAGGATTTCAGATTGTCCAATCTCTTTTTAAAAATCTCTAATGATGGAACATCTACAACTTCTGGAGGCAAGCCACTGATTAATTGTTCTCACTGTTAGGAAATTTCTCTTTATTTCTAGGTTGGATTTCTCCTTGTTTGGTTTCCATCCATTGCTCCTTGTCTGCCTTCAGCTGCTTTGGAGAATAGGTTGAGCCCCTCTTCTTTGTGGCAGCCCCTCAAATATTGGAAGACTGCTATCATGTCACTCCCAGTCCTTCTTTTCATTAGATTAAGCATACCCAATTCCTGCAACCATTCTTCATGTTTTCCCTCTAGCCCTTTCATCTTAAGTCATTTCTCCCCAGCAACAAGTGTGGATGGTGGAGAATGTCTCACACACAGACAAAACATTCTGGAGGAAGTGTAAAGTAATCAGTAATCGAGAATTTGAAATAAGCAGTTATCTCCTACCTGCAAATATATCTTCTTCAATCCAGGGATGAGATCACCGATGTGTCCGGAAGCCAGCCGTCCAATTCCTGACATTGCTCCTATGCAAACAAGCACAATCCAGGATCTTTCCTTTTCGTTGAATTTCACTTCCACGAACTTCACCTGGAAAAATGGAAAAGAGGCCTTAGTCTTGCGTTTCTTCTAACTTCTTCTTCAGAGTTCCAGATTGGCAGAGCCAGTTGTGCATCTTGATAAAAAGAGACATTTGCACACTGTTCTGTGTCGTTTCACAAAAAGTTGGACATGCATAAAAAGGGGATGATAACCCATGATTTGTGGTCTCCCCTTTGTATATTTTGGAGGGTATGGAGTGGGAATTTTAGGCCTGCTTTGTACTCCTTAAAACAGGGATCTCCAACCTTGGCAACTATAAGACTTGTGGACTTCAACTCCCAGAATTCCCCAGCCAGCATGCGGGAATGATTGTTGTCATTTCGTAGGGCTCAGGAATAGAGCGGGAGTAGTTTTTTGGGGGGGGAGCCCCAATCCTCTGGACCTTCTGGAACATCGTTCATCCAAACATCAGGTTGTCTGTGCCCCTTGTTGGCCTTTTGTGATGCCCTGAAGACCAGCTTTGGATGTGTAGATAAGCCTATATCGTGGCTAGATTAACTGTTGTGTGATTTTTCTCAGCTGCTATAATTAGTATTTTTGATTTTGTTTTGTTGCTTTTAACTCACTTTTAAGGATTGCGTTGAATATGGGCAGCCATAGAAACTGAATGAATAAGTACAGGTAGCCCTCGACTTACGACCACAATTGAGCCCAACATTTCTGTTGCTAAGTGAGAAAGTGGATTTTGTCCCACTTTCCGACCTTTCTTGCCACAGTTGTTAAATGAGTCACTGCAGTTGTTAAGTTAGTGACACGGTTGTTAAGTGAATCTGGCTTCCCCATTGACTTGGCTTGTCAGAAAGTCGCAACAGGGGATCACGTGATCCCGGGACACTGCAACCGTCATAAATGTGAATCAGTTGCCGAGCGTCTGAATTTTGATCACATGACCATGAGGCTGCTGCAACGGTCATAAGTGTGAAAACGGTCATAAGTCACTTTTTTCAGTGCCGTTGTAACTTTGAACAATCATAAATAAACTGTTGTGAGTTGAGGACTAGCTGTAAATATTGGGAGACAACTTCAGGCAAGGCCTCCCGCTAAGATCATTTGAAATGGACGCCTGTTATTTCATCCGAGCAGAGAGGGCTGGGCCTGCCACACAGTCAGGAAACTTCACTTTCGTAACTCTGACCTTTCAGGATAGCCACCTGGGCTTCCCAAGTAGAAGGCCATCAGCCCTGCGAGTGGCTTCAGCAGAAGGGACAGCTTGCTCCCACAAAGAGCACACCTGGGGAGCTGCTTCCTTAAAAACCAGCCCCATCACTTTGGAAACCTCTCTCTGGAGTAGGGGTCTCCAACCTTGGCAACTTTAAACCTGAAGTCCTCCAGGCTTAAAGTTGCCAAGGTTGGAGACCCCTGCTTTGGAGGACTATCTGGATTCTTAGTCTGCTCTCCCTTCTGACATTTTTTTGTTTTGTTTACATTTATACCCCGCCCTTCTCCGAAGACTCAGGGCGGCTTACAGTGTATAAGGCAATAGTCTCATTCTATTTGTATATTTTTACAAAGTCAATTTATTGCCTCCCCAACAATCTGGGTCCTCATTTTACCTACCTTATAAAGGATGGAAGGCTGAGTCAACCTTGGGCCGGGCTTGAACCTGCAGTAATTGCAGGCTACTGTGTTCTAATAACAGGCTCTAATAGCCTGAGCTATTCCGGCCCTTGTCTCCTTCTCTCATTGTCTCCTTCTCTCCCACAGGACAAAGAGCTTGCAAGCCCCATCTCCCTCCCCCTCTCCAGCTCACCAGATGCATGTAAGGGACAAAATATCCCAGGATGGCAGTCGCTATGCCAAAAGCCCAAACTCGGTACGTCTTTCTTCTGAAGACTCGCAAGTTGAAATATTTCCGCATCTGTGACATGCATTGCTGTATCCAGCTCCGGGTGTCTAGTTTGACCTCCCTATCTCGAGGACTTGAGACCGAGGGCAACATCGGGCGGAAGGTCAGGGACAAGAAGATCTGGACCAGCAGGAAGGCGCTCAGCATCTGGAAGGTGCGAGGAAGGCCAAGGGCCTTTCCCACGATTTTCAGGAGGAACGGGAGACCCACGGAGAAGAGGCAGCTGCCGGTCGTCACCAGTCCATTGGCCAGACCGAGTCGTCGCTTGAAGTAGTGGCCCAGAATGACCAGGGACGGGTGGAAGGCGAAGGAGCTGCCACAACCAAAGAGGATTCCGTAGGTGAAGTAGCGGACCTCCAGGGACCTGTGGAAAAGAAGAGGACCAAAATAGGGTTTGGTAAGAAATTCCAGTCTGTCTCTTTAGCGTTTTTACCTTTTAGAATGTAAAATTGGAGCAACAGAAGACTTAACAGAAGACTCTAGAAACAGTGCAACAAAGATGATTCAGGGACTGGAAGTTAAAAGATATGAAACAGTAACTGGGACTATCTAGTCTAATGAAAACAAAGATTAGAGGTGACATGATGGCAGTGTTCCAATACTTCAGGGGCTTCCACAGAGAAGAGGGAGTCAATGTATTCTACAAAGCACCTGAAGGCAGGACAAAAAGTAATGGATGGAAAATAAACAAGGAGAGATCCAACCTAGAAATAGAGACATTTCCTGACAGAAGAATTAACTGGTGGAATAGGTTGCCTTCAAAAGTTGGAGGTGCTCCATCACTGGAGGTTTTCAAGAAAAGCCATTTCTCTGGAAAGGTATAGGGTCTCCTGCTTAAGCAGCAGGTTGGACTAGAAGACCTCCAAGGTACCTTCCAGCTCTGTTATTATTATTATTATTATTTTATTTTATTTTATTTGGTTTTTTGCTATGTTGTTCCAGTTCTCCGTCTCTCCATCTTGTAGGAAGTTGTCCAAGTGGACATGTGTAATTGTAGGACCATTATCCTGTCATTATCCGACTCTGCTACTCTACTCTACTCTGCAGGTTGGTTGCTGTGCCATAGAAACACAGGAAAAGAAGAGATCCTTTATTGGGTGTTGATTAGAAGCGTGGAATTAGGTGGGACCATGATGGAAAAAGGTATTGTTTGTTTATTTATTAGAGGTTTTTAAATCCCACCTTTATTACTTTATAAGTATCTCAAGGTGGTGAATGAACCTAATACTTCTACGTTTTCCCCACAAAACAATCCTGTAAGGTGGGTTGGGCTGAGAGAGAGTGACTGGCTCAAAGTCACCCAACTGACTTTTGTGCCTAAGGTGGGACTTGAACTCATGTCTCCTGGTTGCTAAGGCAGCATTTTTACCACTACACCAAACTGGCTCTTTGGTTTTGGTTGTTTACTCTTTTGTGCTTTTAAAATTGTCTCTGTTTTGCTGATGCACGATTTCACCTGCTTTTCTTAAAATATACAAAAGTAAATAAATACCAGTGATTTCCCAAGGCTAAGAGACATATCTGTCAATTCTAAATGCTCTCTGATTTAAACCACTTTGATTAATAACACTTATCAACTCCAAGAGCCACGGAGAGTGAGAAGGTGAGAGCAAGAGGAAAAAGTATAACTCCGTTCAGATGGACAGAGTGATTTGTATTCAATCTCTGAAAAAAACCCAAAACTTATTTTACTATGTTGTGCAAATGTGATATTAGGTTATGTCACAATATCATTTACTTTGGCACATCATCTCACACAAATAGAACATTGGTGAAATTCAAATTTTTTTACTACCGGTTCTGTGGGTGTTGCTTGGTGGGGGTGGTGTGGCTTGGTGGGCGTGGCAGGGGAAGGATATTGCAAAATCTCCATTCCCATCCCACTCTGGGGCCAGCCAGAGGTATTTGCCGGTTCTCCAAGCTACTCAAAATTTCCGCTACCGGTTCTCCAGAACCTGCTGGATTCCACCCCTGGAATAGAGCTACTGTGACCTGTTAACCTGGGCTGGTTGAGGGTATGGTGGAAAATATAATGTTGTTGTTTTTTTTATAAGAAGTTCACCAGAGGAAGGAATTACAGGTAGTCCTCGCTTATTGACAAGGAGGTTGTCAGGGAAAGAGGATTTTCAAAACCCACAAAAGGAAAATCACTGAGTGTGTAATTCTTGAAGTCAGAAACTTGTAGGATTCTCTCCATGCTATTGAGTCTCTTCTGGAGAAGCTGTCTCTGCTTTTCTTATGCCAACTGCGTGCCTTAAATCTCACCGAATTTGATGGGACAATTGCTACTACCACTGAACAAGTCTGTGGTGCATGGGTTTTAAATAGAATCTGAAATTAATAGCAAACAACTGCTATGTTTACACAATCCCTCAACTGCAAATAATTTGAACTGAGTTGTTGGCTCTAAAAATTAGCCCAATTAGGGAGGATTGCACAAACATTGCACCATTTTTGAAATAGAATCACAAGATTATTAATATTTATTTTCATATTTTTCCAGGCAATTCTTCAGTTGAGCAATTAGACTATAATTTATTTTAAGTCTGAACAATTTTAACTGTGCTTGAGGAAAGCTGTGGAAAGTCCAAAGAACAGCCAAAGACAAAACTAGAGATGTTTCAAAGGGATAAAAATGAGCAGGAGAGGAATCCAATGTTTTGACCAGAGCCATGTACTACATAGGAGAAGATAATGTGAGATAAATGTATTCTCCTCCCCAAAAAATTTTTGCTTAACATCCTGATATTTAGAGCACATAGCCAAATCTAGTCAACAAAGATATTTGTCTTCATTCCAGCTTATAAGAAAACACAAATCTCCTTTCTTTAAAAAGAAAGCATTTTATTAATGGTGTCAATTTGGAATAGCATTGCTTTTAAAAGCTAAACAATCTGGATGAAAACATTTTGGACAGGCCAGCGAGTGTCATAAACCAGAGAGAGCCAAGCAGGAAAATTCAAAAGAGAATAAGTTGGCTTGAGACAACTTTGCTGGTAGTCCAATTATCTCCCCAGTTTTTAAATCGGCAAACATCCTTTCCAAGGGATAAAGATTTCAAGCCAGACATGCAGCATTCTGTTACTCTACCCTGCAATGAGAAGAGCCTTCCAGGAATCCTTGCTGTTGCCCGTTTCTTGACCTGGTTGGCCTCAGGGGGCTGATATCAGGAAAGGGCAGCCAAGGGAACCTCCTGGGGATTTCTGTAGGCCAGCCATGGTCGCCTGATCCCCATCCCCAGCCAGAGGATGCACCTGACCTTTTAGTGGAATGGCAGGAGCAAGGAGGGAAGATTGTGAGGGGGGGGGGAGGAGGATGCACCTTGAATGGCAGGGCAGGAGCCACTGAGAAAGAAATAAATGAAGAAATAAAGGGAGGGAGGAAGGAAGGAAGGATAAAGAAAATGAGGACAGGGAATGTAGGAAGAAAGAGGGGAAGGGAGGGAATGAGGAAGCAGAAAGGAAATGGGAAAGACAGGGAAGGAAGGAAGGAAGGAAGGAAGGAAGGAAGGAAGGAAGGAAGGAAGGAAGGAAGGAAGGAAGGAAGGAAGGATATCAGAAATGGGAAGGGCAGGGATGGATGGATGGTAAAGAAAATGAGGACAGGGAATGTAGGAAGGAAGAGGGGGAAGGAAGGATGGATGGATATATGTAGGGAATGGGAAGGGAAGTAGGGAGGAAGGAAGGAAAGAAGGAGGGAGGGCAAAATAATAGGAAGGAGGGAAGAGGGGGAGCCATGGTTTTGGAGCTGAGATGGTCCTGGTGTGAAGAATGTCCCCTTCCAGAAATCCTGGGGGTTGTTGTTCAGTCAGGACATTGCACTGACATTTTATAGAGCTCATCTGCTTATTGGCAATTTTGTCCTTCATGAGCACCACGCCTGGGAGATGCCTAACTAAGGCTTGTGTGCCTCTGCCTGCAGGACCCTTGGAGGGTTATGGGGGGAGATGGGGCTTGCTTTGGTTGGAGGGCAAAGGGTTCAGAGATTGGCAGAGCCCTTCAGGCCAGATCTTTGCTGGTGAGCCTTTGGCCCTTCCACCCTCCACTTCAGAACCTTACTTGGTGAAGGAACTGGAGAGGAGGCCAATGAAAGCTATGGCAGCTCCCGAGGCAGCAGTGGTCCGGCATCCGATCCGATCGGTGAAGATGCTGACGATGGGAGAGCAAAAGAAAACCATCCCCATGCCGATGGATCCAACCAAGGCTGTAGGAGGAGAAAAGAAAGGAAAAGGGGTGTCAAGCAATGGTGGTCACCCCGTTTAACCTGTTAGGAGGTGAGGGAGGAGCCCAGGATGGCTGGTGGCTTGGAGAAGAAAAGCAGGCTGGATTTGGGAGCAGAAAGAAGAGGTGTTTGTTAGGGTCCCATCCTTGGAAGCTCAACCTGTGAGGTAGTCGAGGTTGAGAAACCTGGGCCTTTTCCGTGGCTGGGAGTGGACTCAAACCTGAATCCTGCTTGCCAATCCAAAACCTTCACTGCTATGCCACTTCAAGAGTCCTAGTCTTTTTTTATTTATTTACTTATTTATTTGAACCATAATTTATTTGTTTATTTGTACCCTATGACTATCATTAAGTGTTGTGTTGTACCCTGATGAAGGTATCTTTTCTTTTATGTACACTGAGAGCATATGCACCAAGACAAATTCCTTGTGTGTCCAATCACACTTGGCCAATAAAAATTCTATTCTATTCTATTCTATTCTATTCTATTCTATTCTATTCTATTCTATTCTATTCTATTCTACTTACTCTACTCTACTCTACTCTACTCTACTCTACTCTATTCTATTCTATTCTATTCTATTCTATTCTATTCTATTCTCTCATGAAAAAAGTTTCCCAACTTTAAAAAAAGCAGCCGCTGGCTGTAAATATGGATTTCTTCACTGCAAGGTGAATTCCCTGACTGGTAGATCCAACCCAGTATCTGGGCTTGGCCCAGATCTCCACGGGCCTTCAGTTCACGCCCAGGCAGCATTGGATCAGAAGGTACAAAGCCTTGCCTGATGCTGTACTTTCCCCTTTCTTTCCACATTCACCAACAATCCTGAAAAACCCTTCATTTCTTTCTTTCCAAGCAATGCTCCCACTAAATGAGACGACCAAACTTCTGATTTTTTTTAAAAAAAACTTGATTGGTTTGTTTTTCCAGAAGGAGAAAAGGGAAAAGGAAGTTATGTTTTATGCTTATCCTCTCCCACTGCCCCCCCTCCAATCGACTGTAGTCACGACAAAAATATCCCCTTGAAACAACCGCTCATTACATCACCGTGAGGGAACTTCAAGCGTGATCGTGAGAAAGCGTCTGCCCCGGGGATTTGGCATTTCCCCTCCCCCCCCCAGTACAGGAAGGGGGCACAATAGCTGGACAGCCAGCCTGCTGGTCCAAAGACTGCTGCACATCCTCAGCCCTGGCTGGAAACGGCCTCAGCCTTCCCCTTGACTGGGTTTGGCGAGACAAAGCAACGCACCAAGATAGGAAGGGACGCAAAGCGGGACTTAGAAATGTTCCTTTTACAGGTACTCCTTGACCTACAGCCAGAGATGAGCCCAAGATTTCTGTGGCTAAGCAAGGCAGCTGTTATATGAGCTTTGCCCCATTTTACGACCTGTCTTGCCACTGCTGTTATCTGCTTGTCAGAAGGTCACAAAATGGGATCACATGACCTTGGGACACAGCAACCATCATAGGTATGAGTTAGTTGCCAAGCATCCGAATTTTGATCACATAACCATAGGGATGCTGCAACCGTGTTTAATGTGAAAAATGGCCATAAGTCGAATGGTCTTCGGTCACTAAATGAACTGCTATAAGTTGAGGACGACCTGTAATCACACAGTCGCCCCCTGCTGGACTACTGAACCATCTCGACTGAAAAAAACAAGCACTGAACTACCTATCTTGGAAAGTTATTATGGGATGCCTTCTGAATTGGTCCTGATCTTAGGAGAGATTTGGAGAAATGAGTTGCCATCCAACCAGAAGGAAAAACAACAACAATAATAAAATGTTTCTATTTAGGCATATAATCTGGAGTGGAAATTTGATTGTACAGTTATGGGCATCTTGATTTTTTTTAACTCCTCCATGGCCACCTCTGCATGTGGTATCACCCTGCTTACTTTATGACAATGTTATTATGGGCTTGCAGAAAAGGGATATACTAACTGTCCACAGGGTATCTTGCAGAATATTGGGGAGGGGGGGGAGAATCAACATAATGGGCATGACGGTGAGATCAGAGCAACACACAAAAAGAAGGACACTTGTATTTTAATGACGCTTTTGTAACTGCCATCTTGACCCTACATACTGCTAAGTCTAATTGCAGGTTGAGTTGCTATATACTAAAATGGGTTGGTCCTTCCTGAAAGCCATTTCTAGTAGAGCTGAAAGAGAGAGCATCCAGAGTGGTAGTAACTCTAAGTACTTCATGTAGACTGAGCATGTGACCTTCATTTGCATTCCTGGTCACTCCTCCCTCGCCTGGTGCTTCCCCAGTTCGGCGAAGGTCAACGATGCATAGACTTGTGTACTATAAAAGAGGAGCCCCTCCCAGACTGTGGACTAGACCTTAGTAAGGGTGGGGCTGGATGTTCTCTTCTACTAGAAATGGCATTCAGGTAGGATCAACACCAGGGGTGAAATCTAAAAATTTTCCCTACCGGTTCTGTGGGCGTGGCTTAATTGGTGGGCGTGGCTTGGTGGTCAGATGACTGGGTGGGCATGGCCAATAACAATAAATAATAAAAATAATAAACAAAGTATACAAAACTATAAGAGGTACCAAAAACCAACTTTCACACTTTACACAAACACAACACAACACAACTGACTCACACACAATGTAAAAGCAGCTGCACTTCACCCAAAATGGCCCCTGCAACAAGCAGGAACCTCACACTTTCAACCAATTATACAACAATTAAAATGTGGAAACTTCGTCACTGGAGACTGGAGACTTTCAGAAAGAGATTGGGCTGGCATTTGTTGTGTAGGGTCTCCTGCTTGGACTAGAAGACCTACAAGGTCCCTTCCAACTCTGTTAATCTGTTTAAAAAAATAATGACAATAATTTCTTCTGCCGAGTGGGACAGAATAAAAGAAAGAGTTGATGTGTGGTCTTTAAGAGAGGAATGGAGATCGGTATTCTGTAGTTGTATTTATTGCAGAGACCAAGATCTTTGGGACGTCCATATTGTAGGGGTCCTGAAAGTATTAGCATAACTAATGCAAAACGTGTGTAATCCCTTATGCTCCAAAGCACCTGAGGGCAGGACATGAAGCAATGGGTAGAAGCTCATTAAAGGAGACCCAGCCTGGAAACTAAGGAGAAACTCCCTGACAGTGAGAACAATTAATGAATGAAACAGCTTGCTTCCCAGAGTTCTGGGGGCCCCATCGCTGGAGGTTTTCAAGAACAGGTTAGAGAGCCCTTTGGCAGGGATTTGGACTCCAAGACCTCCAAGGTTGCTTCCAGATCTATGATTCTATGACAACTATCTGGAACGGCCAGGGGTGAAATCTAAAAATTTTCCCTACCGGTTCTGTGGGCGTGGCATAATCGGTAGGCGTGGCTTGGTGGTCAGATGACTGGGTGGGCATGGCCAATAACAATAAATAAAATAATAATAAACAAAGTATACAAAACTATAAGAGGTACCAAAAACCAGCTTTCACACTTTACACACACACAACACAACTGACTCACACACACACAAAATGCCACATACAGCTTTGTGAGATTTTGTGCGTTTGTGTAGTTAGAGTGAAACACTACAGAAACACACTGAATTTCAGAAAGCTGCATAAATATTTTATTTTTTTATTTTTATTTATTTTTTTAGATCAGTGGGTCTCCAACTTTATTAGCTTTAGGTTTGTGGACTTCAAATCCCAGAGTTCCTCATTCAGCAAAGCAGGAAGTCAAAGCAGGCTGTAATCAGTAGTTGAAGTAAGCATTGCGTTGCCAGCTCGAAAGGAGCAGTATGCAGTAATTATAGGTGAGGAGGGGGAATTGGCTGGGCATGGGTGGGGGCTCTTGTAAGTGGGGGCTGTTAAAAAGTGATTTTAAAAGCCTGCTAGGATCAGGAAACTCCTCTGGGATCGCTCCTCTGACGATCTCAGCTGAAGTTCCCTCATAGCAGCCCAGAACCTCTTAGAATAATTGTTTTAACATGTGGGAACTGGTGATGAGAAACTCAGCTGGGATGGCCAGAGGAGCCTTTTAAAGCCCTCCCTTTTCCTTTTTTCCCCCCTTCGGCTGAAGAGGTTTTTTTAAAGTGTTCTGATAATCTCTGCTCAGCCCCACGATCATCAGAGGTTGTTTTTTTTTACTTTTAAAGGCATGTTTCGGCTGAAGAAAAATGTTTAAAAGTAAAAAAAAACCTGCTGATGGTGCGGCTCAGCAGAGGCAGGGGGCGGGGCCAGGGATTTTTGCTACCGGTCCTCCGAACCAGCAGCTGCCATCGCTACCTAATCGGGGGAGCCGGTGCAAACCGGGAGCATTTCACCCCTGATCAACATCCATTCTCCCTAGAGCTGGAGCGAGAGCATCCAGAGTGGGACATACCAAAGCCAGCCTGTCCCTTTAACAGGTGGGTAACATCTGGTCCTAAGTCCCCCCGGCATTATGGACCTTCTGGAGGACCTTCCTCCCAAAGGCCGCTTCCGCCGAAGTGAAGGTGTCCAACTTGTAATATCAAATAAATGGTGAGGGGGAGGACCAATGGAGGCCTGTGTCACCCATGCCACTATGGTAGAGTGAGCCATTATTCGGCTAGGAGTTGGGAGGGCCTGTATTTCATATGCCTTGGCCCTGCAGGACCTCAGTCACCAACCCACCATTGAAGGAGTGACCTGTTGCCTAATGTTGATGGTTGGAATGAAACAAATTACGATTCTGTCCATCGGAATGAAGACGTACATTTGATATAAATACAGAGGGCCCTTCTGACATCCAAGGTATGCCACCTGCGTTCAAGGGCATGTCATAGCTCTGGGCAGAAGTTTGGTAGCACCAACTCTTGTGCCCTGTGAAACCAAGTATTAATCTTGGGAATGAAAAAAGGGTCCAGCCTCAGTACAACTCTGTCCTGGTGAAAGATGCATAAGTCTTGCCTTATTGATAAGGCCGCCAGTTCTGAGATCCTGCAAGCCAAAGTGTTGGCAATGCCACCTTGAGCATTAGAAAACGCAGTGTGGCTGACCTTAAAGGCTCAAAAGGGATGCCAGTGAGGGCCTGCAGTACCCTAGTCAGGTCCCAAGTGGGATATCTGTGGATGACTGGAGGACACAAATTAGTGCCCCCCTAAGGAATCTGTATACTGTGGGCTGTCTAGAAAGTGATTCCCGTGTTCCTAGTGATAAAATGGAAGACAATGCTGCAACCTGTCTTTTGATGATGTTGGGTGTCAATCCAACCCCTCCTGTGGGAACTCCAGGATCTGGGCCACCGGGGCCCTTGATGAATCAATCTGTAGCCTGGAGCACCATGTGCAGAAAGACTGCCAGGTCGCGTTGTAAATCCTAGATGTGAATTGTCATCTGGATGCCTGACTGGTGTGAATAACCCTGGGAGAGAAACGTTTGCTCCTCAAGGCCCACCACTCAACCACCAGGTGGTCAGTTGTAGCCACTGGGGTTGTGGGTGGACCAAGGCCCCGCTGACTGAGATGAATTCTGTTGTCTAGAATTCTCCAAGGCCGTTCTACCAATAGACACATCAGGTCGGTGAACCAGGGCCTCCTGAGCCAATGAGGAGCCAGAAAGATCACCTCCACCTTTTCCTCCAACATCTTCCTGATGAATGCTGGAATCAGGGGAAGATGAGGAAAGGCGTACAGACGACCCAGAGGCCAAGGGGATGGAGGGCATCAATCCCTTCTGCTCCCCGTGTCCAGTATCTGCAGAAGAAGTGAGGGAGCTGGGGATTCTCTGGGGATATAAACAGATCCAGGACCGGATTCCTGTATTCCTGTATTCAAACCCATGGGTCTGAAGTTATAGTCTCCCACTGTTGGAAATGGAGGCTGAGCCGACCACCTATGGGTGGTGTGGTCCGGCAGTCACTTTGCACGGCAGTTAAGGACAACTTCCTGCCCCTTGAAAGAGCTGCTTGCCCTGAGGTTGGTTTCGGTTCCTGAAGTCTGACCTGTCAGGGTGTCTCTCCTGTCGGTTGGGATACTGTCATTGAAAGTGTTGATAGTCATGGCCAGGTTCAGGGGCCCAAAAGGGCTGTTTCCTATAATAATAGGAAGAACGGTGTTTGCCCCATTGATAAAGGGAAGGCATGGCTTTGCCCTTGTCTCTGGTGTCCACTAGGATGGGATCCAGGCTTTCTCCAGATAATTTGTCACCCGTAAAGGGAGCTGAGGCTAATTTCCATTTGTTCTTATTGTTGGCCTGCCAGTGCTTAAGCCAGAACAGGCAACGAGTGGCAATTGATGATGCTATGGACCGTGAAGCGAACTTAGCCACATTCAATGTTGCATCAGCTGAGAACTTAGCAGCCGCAATTAATTTATTTATATCTTGGAGTACCCTCTGATCTTTTGGTGGAATGCGCTCCTGCAGCTGGCGAAGCCAGAGCAGGGAGGCGCAATTAAAGAATGAAGCCGAAGTGGCAGCCTTCACTGCCCAGGCAGCCGCCTGATGGGACTTACATAATGACACCTCAGCTTTCTTGTCTCAAGACAGTTTATTGCATCCATTGGAATCAGAGCAACCGATGTCAGTGCTGGCTCTGCTGACTGCTGGCTCTGTAAAGAGCAAATGACCAGAATCCCATCCCCTCCCCCCCCCCCGGGATGGGGTCAGGTTCTGTGTCTGTCTTAGATTCCACATTTGTAATGGATTGAAAAAGAGCTTGAAAAGATCTGGCTTGAAAAGGCCTGCAAAGGGAGAAGGTTCTGCATCTTTCCCTTCATCCTCAGAAAGGGCCATCAGGTCCTCCTCCTCAGCCGAGGAGTCTCCACTTCTAATTGAATGGGCCACAGATGGAATACTCTGAGGCACCATCCAATCCTCTTGCAGCACAGGTTGCCAACCTGGAGGCTGATGGAGTGGAACACCTGGAGAAGGTTGGTTCCTTTGCTATAAGCCAATGTGCAGGCATTGCTGACATAGTTTCCTCCTGTGGGCGGAACCCCGCTGCAGTGGGAGTAAGGGAAGCGCTGGGGCCTGAAGTGGATGACCGTGCAAAAATAGTTGCAGGCAAGTTGGGATTTGCAAATGCAAAGGCCTCTGACCTGTCCAAAACTTCTCCTAAAGTGGGAGAGGAGAGCTCCTTGGCACCCTTTAGCAACCAGGCATCATAAGAGGCAGGCTGCAGTTGAGCCGGATCATTTATGGGATCCAAGGGCTCCTGTTCCTGAGGGTGGGAAAATTCTGTCCCTCCTCTGGGGCTTTCACCTCACTCCTGGCTTTCTTTAGCCTTCTGGAGCTTAGCCTTTTGATGCCTTTCTGCGTCTTTTTCAGCCAATTTGGAGCCCCTATTGCCACTTGAAGT
Source organism: Ahaetulla prasina (assembly GCF_028640845.1). NCBI lineage: Eukaryota > Metazoa > Chordata > Lepidosauria > Squamata > Colubridae > Ahaetulla > Ahaetulla prasina. The sequence continues at coordinate 24,891,711 of NC_080549.1, read as the reverse complement.
AGCTGCTTGAAGTAGCTGCTCTTGGTAATTGCCCCTTTGGCTGCAGCTCTTTGGCTGTAAGCCCCTTTTTCTGGCCTGGGGAGGAAGTAGGGCACTCCCTCTTGTCCCCTTTCTGGGCCTGCTGGCTGGTGGAAAGTGTATGCAGCGCCATCACCCCCATTTAACACAGGCAAGCCGCTCGCGAAGAGCTGAGGCTGCCGCAGCTCTAATTAGCACTCCCATGCACTCCCACCACTTCACATGTGCCCAGGCAGTCTGGGCAGGGGCTGATTCCACCTTCCACCATCTGGTGGGAATGCCTGGCTATCATTATTCCTTTTACCTGTTCTTCTTCTTCTAGCTTAATACTCAATAAGTAATTGTATAGTTTTTAAATCATTTTTTCATCTGTTCCTGTGAGTATCTCATCCAGCTCTTTCATTTCCAAGTAAAAATCATATAGTTTAGCATCTTTTTCACATCTTGTTTGTAATTGCGTAGAGTATACCAATGCATTTCAATCCCTTGTTCTTCTATTTCTTGTTTGTTTTTCAATTCCCCCTGATCTGTTAGTTTATCTTTATACCTGAGACTAGTCCCCATATTAATAATATTTGGATCGGTGGTGAAATCTGAATTTGTTTACTACCGGTTTGCTGGCTGCGTGTGCCCGCATGCGCAGTGCACACCATGCACCAAATGCAAGGAGCATGCGCATGTGCAGTGCGCACCAAAAGGAGGCATGAGGTAAGTAGAACAGCGCGCCAGGAGGGGGGTGATCAGTTGTGCCGCACAATCTTTTTTTTTTAAGTTTTAAAAGCATTTTTTTTCCAACCTATCCGACCGAATGTTAATTCTCGCTTTTTTCCCTTGTCATATGAATTCCATTACTATTTTATTTAATTGTTCAAATTATTTCTTTTCCACCTTTATTGGTATTGTTTGAAATAAAAATAAGAGTCTCGGTAATATATTCATCTTAATTATTGCAATCCTTCCCATTAGTGATTAACTGTAGATTTTTCTATTTTTCCAAGTCTTTCTCAATTTGATTTTTCAGTTTATAATAATTATCCACTTCAATCATTACGCATCTTGAAGTTAATTGGATTCCTAAATATTTTACTTTCTTCGCAATCTGAATGTCTAGTTTCTCCCTTAAATCTCTCTTCTGTTTTTCTCTAATATTTTTCACCAATATTTTTGTTTTTTCTTTATTAATTTTCAGTCCTGCCACATCTCCATATTCTTCTTTTTGATCTATTAATTTGGGTCCTGTTATTTGAGGTTCCTCCAAGATAAATACTAAGTCATCTGCAAAGGCTTGTAGTTTGTATTCTTCTTTTTTGATTTTCAATCCCTTTATTTCTTCATTTTGTCCTACATTTCTATTTAATACTTCTAACCTCAATACAAATAATAATGGGGATAAAGGGCATCCTTGTCTTGTTCCTTTCATTATATTAAACTTTTCTGTCATATCTCCGTTCATCATTACCTTTGCTGACTGTTTGTTATAAATTGTTTTTATCATATTTATAAATCTCCCCCCCAAAGTCCATAAATTGTAATTGTTTTATCACAAATTGCCAATTCACATTCTCAAATACTTTTTGCGCATCCAAGAATATCATTGCCATTTCCTTATCTGAGTGCACTTTGTAATATTCCAGAGTATTCAAAATTGTTCTCATATTATCTCTAATCTGTCTTTTAGGTAAAAAAACCATTTTGATTAATGTGTATAAATCAGGGGTGAAATCTAAAAATTTTCCCTACCAGTTTTGTGGGTGTGGCTTAATTGGTGGGCATGGCTTGGTGGTCAGATGACTGGGTGGGCGTGGCCAATAACAATAAATAATAAAAATAATAAACAAAGTATAAAAAACAATAAGAGGTACCAAAAACCAACTTTCACACTTTACACACACACAACACAACACAACTGATTCACACACAATGTAAAAGCAGCTGCACTTCACACTTCACACAGCCACAAAAAGCTCAAAAACCAACTTTCACACTTTACACATACACAACACAACACAACTGACACACACACACAAAATACCACATACAGCTTTCTGAGATTTTGTGTGTTTGTGTAGTTAGAGTGAAACACTACAGAAACACACCAAATCTCAGAAAGCTGCACAAATATTTTATTTTATTTTATTTATATTTTTTAGATCAGGGGTCTCCAACCTTAGTAACTTTAAGGTTTGTGGACTTCAATTCCCAGAGTTCCTCAGCCAGCAAAGCCAGCCAGCATTAGTTGCTCAGTGATGAAATAGATTAGCTAAGCAACTGATTCTGTCTGGTGCTGAAAGGGAAACTGAGGCTTTCGGGCTGGGAAAAAAGCCATGCGTTCGATCAGTAATCAGGTAAGTGCCTTAGAATCTCTTAAAGGGAGGTTTTCTACATGTTTTCTACAGAAAACATGTTTTTTAAGGTTCTGCTGATGAGGAACTCAGGTGAGATCACCAGAGGAGCCTTAAAAAAATTTTTTTTTAAGTTTAAAGGCTCTGCCGATCTCAGCTGAGGGGCGGGATTCTCAAAGGCTTTTTTTTACTTTTAAAGGCATGTTTTGGCTGAAGAAAAACCTGCTTTTAAAAGTAAAAAAAAAAACCCTCTGCTGATGGTGCGGCTCAGCACAGGCAGGGGGTGTGGGGCCAGGGATTTTTGCTACCGGTCCTCTGAACCAGAAGCCGCCATCGCTACCGGTTCGCGTGAACCGGTCCGAACCAGGAGCATTTCACCCCTGGTATAAATTCATTTAACAACTTTTTAAATCTAGTCACCATTATTGATGCAAATATTTTATAGTGAGCATTCAACAATGAGATCGGTCTGTAATTTTTAATTTGTTGTAAATCTGTATCTTCTTTAGGTATAAGAGTAATATATGTCTCCATCCATGAGTTTGGTATCTTTGCATTTACTAAGTGTTCATTAAATACTTCCAACATTACATTGCTTAATACATCTTGCAGTATCTTATATAGTTCTGCTGGTAATCCGTCCGGGCCCGGTGTTTTCCCATTCTTTTGTTTTTTGATTGCTTCTATTAATTCCATCATATTTATTCTTTCTTCTAGTGTTTTTTTTTATGATTTTCAGGTATTTTAGGTAGGTCTTTTCTCCAGCTATTATCTCTTGTTTATATAGTCTCGTAATACTTTTGAACTATTTTTTTCTTTTCTTCTTTTCTATAACTTACCACTCTTTTTTCATCCGTTAATTGGTTGATTAGTTTTTTCTCCTTCTCTTTTTTCATTTTATCTGCCTGGCTTATTTGCATTTTCAAAAAAAATTGTTTAGAAGATCTTAATTTATTTGCCAAATCCTCTTGTTCAATTATTCATTTCATGTTTTTTTCAAATCCATTTGTTTTTTAATTTTCTTTGTGCATCTTTTTGCAATTCCTTCTCCAGCTTTTTATATTCCTCTTCTGACTTTTTCTGTTTTTGACTTTTCTTTTTATTCTTTTTCCCCAAGTATGTCATTGTCAGCCCTCTAATATATGCTTTCACTATATCCCATACATTTCGAAGTGTCTCATTCTTGAAGATGTTGTTGTAACGGATCAGTGTGAAGGATTAATGTAAAGGATGTGAAAGTCTATTGCAGGATTTCCCAACAGTATGGCTGGCTGGGGAATTCTGAGAGTTGAACGCCACATGCCTTAAACTTGCCAAGGTTGGTCTACTGTTTATACAAAAACTTTATGGTCATTTTCAAACTATTTGCTCAGGGTGGGGGAAGATCACCAAACCGCCTTCTACTCGATCACTTTCCATTTATCTGAAATCCTAATTTTCACTGTTCTTTAATGGGCTGTGGCCCAGTAGTGAGGGTTAGTAGTGGGGGCCTGGGAGTTGGGGACCCCTATTCTAGACAACCAATATTTCCCTCAGTCAGATGTTTCCCAACTGAAAGAAGCTAAAAACGTGCTAAGCTGTCTTTGAGAGACTTTGACAGAAGATGAAAGGTAGTGCTGAAATCAGCAAGAATGCTTCCAAACTCTGCAAATGTTCCAACTTCTTGTGCCTCAAATGAGTTGGCTAGTGAGTTCAGATCTCCAGTCAAAGTGGCATCTACTTCTTTTCAAATATGGGGAGAGCATCATTCAAAAGGGAAACAAGGATACTCTTCCAGATGTGCTGTGTCCATCTACAGCCGTCTTCTTTGGAAGTCTAGCGATAAATACTTGGATAAGGAAAGGAAAAACAGTGAGCTGAAAGTTAAAAATGAGTCAGCTTCCTCCAGCCCACATCATTAGATACACCGAGAGGGCTGGTGCTTGTAGCCAAACTTCTTTGGAGGGCAGAAGGTTTGGAGATGAAGTCCTTTTGAGCAAACATCTACTTGGGAGGTCTCCTGTCCAAGAATGATTTTGAAGCCGCAGCACGCAGGTGGAATTTAAGTTACAGGGACCCCTTTTTCATTTCTCTTGAAGAGAAATAATGCCCCTTGCTTCTCTGCTCCAAACAAGCCAGGTATTTGGCTTGGCAAAGTCAACATTATCTGGGTTTCCTTTCCCACATCTCTGAAAGACAAATCTGAGGAAACTCAATTTTCCCTAGAGAGCCAACTAAGAATGAAGCTGACTTGGAGTACGGTTTCTGTTTTTTTAGAAAAAAATTGGCTGACAAGCTGAAATCTGGGAATAGCAATAAAAAGGTCTGTTGTTTGTCGAGCTGTCGGAATTGCCATGTGCAACTGAGCAAAATTGCCAAACACCACCGGACTGCAGTTAAATGGCCTTTTTTCAGTTTTATGAAATCCTATCAACTCGATGTTTGTAGTAAATTTCAGGCTCAGACTGTTCTGTTTCAGGCACTCTTTGCTCTGCACCATAAATATTCACGTTTTGTGTAAATTTTCAACCCTCAATTTAGACTGATCTATAGGAACTCTTGATGCCACCTGGCTGAATTTATTAATCATGGGGGTGCATTACTTGATTTGCTTGCAACAAACAAACATGGCTTTTCTTTCTTCACTTGCAACAAACTGACATGGTTTTCTTTGTCTTGACTGCCACAGAACATGGTCTCTTTTGCTTTGGTTGAAACACACTAACATGATTTCTCTTGGTTTGCTTGTAAAAGACTAACATGGGTTTTTTTGTTGCCACGGACTACAATGGTTTCTCCTGCTTTTGCTGCAAAAGATTAACAGACTTGTTTGGGTTGCAATGGACTAATATGGTTTCCTGGACATCAAGTGGGCAGTTCCCTGGAGCACCCAGATCAATCACATATTAAGTTATCCAGACCAGTGGAATTTTCTTTCCACTATCTGAAAACAGACACTGTCAAAATAAAAAAGTAGAGACTCTGGAAAGAGTGCAGAGAAGAACAACAAGGGAGAAGAAGAGTCACAGGAACTGGGGATGTCTAGTTAGTGAAAAGACGAACTAGGGGTGACATTATAGCAGTCTTCCAATATTTGAGGGGGTCAAGATATTCTCCAAAGCACCTGAAGGCAGGACAAGAAGCAACGGATGGAAACTGATCAAGGAGAGAAGCAACCTAGAACTAAGAAGAACTGTCACTTCCTAACAGTGAGAAGAATCAACCAATGGAACAGATTGCCTTCAGAAGTTGTGGAAGCTTCATCACTGGAAGCTTTCAAAAAGAGACTGGAAAGCCACTTGTCTGGAATGGTATAGGGTCTATTGCTTGACTGGGAGTTGGACTAGAACATCTCCAAGATCCCTTCCAACAAATGCTCTGTCTTACACATTGGCAAAAAGAATCAGAACACAAAATACAAGCTAAGTGGACATGACCTTGTAGATGACCCCCACTCTGTCAAGGACCTTGGAGTACTCATATCTAATGATCTAAGTGCCAAAGCCCACTGTAAAAACATCGCCAAAAAGGCATTAAGTTGTAAACCTAATCTTGCGTAGCTTCTTCTCCGATTACACTACTAACCAGTGCATATAAATCATTTGCTAGACCAATTCTCGAATACAGCTCATCTGTCTGGAACTCACACTGCATGTCGGACATTAATACAATTGAGCGCGTCCAGAAATATTTCACTAGAAGAGTCCTCCACTCCTCTGCTCGCAATAAAATACCTTATGCCACCAGACTTGAAATTCTGGGTTTATAAAATTTAGAACTACGCTGCCTTCGGTATGACCTGAGTATAACTCATAAAATCATCTGCTACAATGTCCTTCCTGTCAATGACTACTTCAGCTTCAACCACAACAATACACAAGCACACAATAGATTCAAACTTAAAGTGAACCGCTCCAATCTCGATTGCAGAAAATATGACTTCAGTAACAGAGTTGTTAATGCCTGGGATGCACTACCAGACTCTGTGGTCTCATCCCAAAATCCCCAAAACTTTAACCTAAGACTGTCTACTGTTGACCTCACCCCATTCTTAAGAGGTCTGTAAGTGGCGTGCATAAGAGCACCAGTGTGCCTATCGTCCCTATCCTAATATTCCCTTTAATTGTATTCATTTTATGTATTCAATTCATGCTTATACTTATATATATAATTTAATATGTATTTGACAAAATAAATAAAAATAAGTAAATAAAAATCCAGGGGTCTCTTCAAGGAGATAGTTGTAAAAAAAAATTGAGATGGCAGCCCCACCCGCCCCATCTAAACCTTTCCCCCATCACACGCTTGATGCCCATCAACAGGGGCAAGGCTCCAGTTGCATGGATGGTCACCATTTTGAGGCAACAAAGAAACAAAATGGAACCTGCAGAACTAAAATAAACACCAAAGGGAGAGAACATGATTTTCTTGGCAGATCTCAGCATAGTTTTCCCTGGGCACACAAGTGTTGTGCAAGCAGAAGAAATCATCCCTGTCCGGTTGCTCGTTTGGAAAGCTTCAAACCCGGCGGTTGCCTTGTTGTGACATCCTTCCCTTACAGAAAAGGATGCTATCTTCCTCCCACAGGGAAGTGCGGGAAAGTTGCTTGTTCACTGAGGTCCCCCTCCTGTGGCTGAAGCTTTCTGGGCCAGGTGGAGACCGACATGGCTAAAGTCCCAAATCCTGGAAATGTCAACACTATGACGGCTGTGAACATTCATCTGTCGAGAACATTCCAGGGCTGTAGTGTTGACATTTCCAATGATTTCTCTCTCTCTCTCTCTCTCTCCTCCCGCCCTCCGAGATCAAGTGGATGCTGGCTTGTTCCCAGCTGTGTCTGCAGGAGGGCCAGAAAAGTTAAAATAGTGGCTGCACCTGTGGGACTGAAGCTCACCCTTTGTGGAGCATGAGACAATGGTGGTGACCGTCTTGGCTGTTTTGACAACGCTTTGCAGATGTCCCTGCAAGCGCCTTGGTGGTTAAGCCCGACTCACAATACATCACAACGTTTCAATTATCTGATTGAATGTTATCCTTGTAGGGCCCTAAATCTCTATGTAAAACAGACTTGTGAATCTGCTTGAATGCTCAAACATGCCCAGACTACTCGTCCCTTTGTTCATACAATGTCCTAGTTTCTGTTCATTTCTCCCCAGGTTAGTGAAATCAAAAGCAGCAGCTTTGCCACAGGAAGACTCCAGTTATGCACCTCGTTTTTTCCTCTAGGTATACATGTGAGTTTCCAAGCACATGAGGGACCAGGACCTCATCAAACGATTCTGAAGGACATCAATCAGACCTCTTGGGGGATTTGATCACCTGGGTTGAGGTCCTCCTGCATTTTGCACAAAGAGAGACTCTCTTCCTTGACCATTTAAAGCCATGAATCTACATTGATTTTGTTAAACCAACAAGTCCTTCCTTTTAACAGAACCTTAATACACACAGAATCAATTTTCAGAATGTTAAGCTGCTGGTTTAGGAAGACAAGGCCTTGGTGAGTTCAAGGCCAATTTATGCTATCCAAAGCTATTTCCCATAACCCTCCCGCTGTTTCCTGCTCCCCCATCAATCAAGAGAAGAACAGGAATGTCATCAGAGTGGTCAGAAAAGTCGAAATAGGAGCTTCATCACTTTTTAAGGTTTTAAGAAGAGACTGGAAAGCTATTTGTCTGAAATGGTATAGGGCAGGGGTGTCCAAACTTGGTCCCTTTAAGACTTTTGGACTTCAACTCCCAGAGTTCCTCAGCCAGCTTTGCTGGCTGAGGGACTCTGGGAGTTGAAGTCCAAAAGTCTTAAAGGGACCAAGTTTGGACACCCCTGGTATAGGGTCTCCTGTTTGAGCATGGGGTTGGACTAGAAGACCTCCAAGTTCCTTTCCAGCTTTATTCTGATTGACTTCTGGATGGCCCCAGGCTGGGAAAAGCTTAAATACTGAACCCAGCAAATGGATTTTCACAGCGGGCTTGTTGCATGATTTCTGGCTAGCAAACGCTGCCATAAATCGTCTTGCTCCCTCTTAATTCTAATTGCTCTCTAATGCTTTCAGAAGATACCGCCTGGTGAAGAAATACTACCACAAGGGAAGAAATAGGGAACAGAACTTGGGAGGGAATTATTTTTGTTGGCGTGATATTAAACGCTTCTTCACATAACGTGAGCCACTTTTATCATCTGCAGGCAATAACAAGGAAATAATGGAACAAAGCATTAGCGGCCGCTGCAACCTTTGTGGGGTTGGCTGGCTTAATGGGTTTTAACAGACCCAGCCAATAAAAATAAGACACAGTTGAATGAAGAAGATGCATTATTTTTGACTTTTGGTAACTTAATGCCAGTTTTTCAACCATGAACATCAAAATACATTGCAAATGCAGGAGGAATAAATGCAGGTAGTCCTCCACTTACAGCAGTTTGTTTAGTGACTGTTCGAAGTTACAACAGCACTGGAAAAAAGGGATAGGATCGTTTTTCACACTTATGACCGTTGCAACATCCTTGTGCAAAATTCAGACACTTGTACAACTAGCTCATATTGATGACGGTCGCAATGTCCTGGGGTCATGTGATCCCTTTTTCTTTTTTTTTTGCATTTATATCCCGCCCTTCTCCGAAGACTCAGGGCGGCTTACATTGTGTTAAGCAATAGTCTTCATCCATTTGTATATTATATACAAAGTCAACTTATTGCCCCCCCCCAACAATCTGGGTCCTCATTTTACCTACCTTATAAAGGATGGAAGGCTGAGTCAACCTTGGGCCTGGTGGGACTTGAACCTGCAATATTGCAAGCAGTTGCTGTTAATAATAGGCTGCATTAGCCTGTTGCGCCACCAGAGGCCCTTGCAACCTTCTGACTAGCAAAGTCAATGGGGAAGCCAAATTTACTTACCAACCTTATACCTAATTTAACAACTGCACTGATTCACTTAACAGCTGTGGCAAGAAAGGTCATAAAATGGGGCAAAACTCACTTAACAAATTTCTCATTTAGCAACAGATATTTTGGGCTCAGTTATGGTTGTAAATAAGTCATGAACTACCTGTACTTTCCCAAACCCCAAGTTTATATCTACCTATTACACACATTCCAATAGACTTGATCAGAAACACAATACAGATGAGTCCTCAACTTATGACCGCAGTTGGGACCGGGATTTCCATTGCTAAGCAAGGTGGTTGTTAAGGGAGTCGTGTACAATTTTACATCCTCTTCTGCCCCAGTTGATAAGAGAATTGTTGCAGTTGTTAAGTGAATCACGCAGTCATTAAACAAACCTGGTTTCCTCCATTGACTTTGCTTGCCGCAAGCCAGCTGTGAAGGTCACACCTGTAAGGTCGTACGGTCAGTTATGACCGTTACAGCATCCCCATGGACATGTGATCCAATTTGGGGCATTTTGGCAACAGGCATGTATCGTTTCCAGCATCCTGGGGTCACATGATCTTTGCTGCTAGCAAGTGTGGGGTTCGCTCTCTGTTTAAATCAGGGGTGTCAAACTCAAGGCCCAGGAGGCAGAGCCGGCTTAGATCTGGCCTGCGGGGCCACCCTAGAAACAGCAAAGGACCAGCCTGCGATGCTTCTGCCAGCAAAAACAGGCACCTGAGCTCCGTTTTCGGCTGCCACGACCTCCTGCAACCCTCTGCCAGTGAAAATGGAGCTTGGGAGGGCCGCGTGCTTCATCACTGGAGGTTTTTAAAGAAGAGATTGGACAGCCATTTGTCTGGAATGGTATATGTCCTCCTGCTTGAGTAGGGGGACTAGGAGATCCCAAAGGTCCCTTCCAACCCCTGATGTTCTGTTATCTCCCCACCACCCCATTTTGCCCTTTAATCAAGCAGGGGTTCAAAACCCAACAACCTGTTTTTAACCAGGGTGAATATTGGACAGACTGTAAATGAAACCATACATCATGCTCAGTTCTCAGTGGGCTGTCTTGAGCTCTCCACCTTCTCCTTGGCCCAGTTCTGGTTTGCTCATCAGAGTGAGGGCTTCCAAAAATCCAAGACAATCCTACCTTGTTAGAGTTCTTAAAAAGTAGGTCACCACAATCATCCACGAAGGCTAAGCTGGGAAACAGCCGTCTTGCCTAACTTCTCAGCACGCACTTGTTTATTTATTTATTGGGTTTACAAGGCTGTACAATTCAAGAAAAACACGGGGCGCTGCAGAATTATGAAAAATAGATAAAAACAACCAGCAACAGGGAACAACTATGTGACCTAGAAGAAGCCAAAGCCAAGAGGCAGAAGGGATCTTTGAAGTCTTGTTCTACAAGCCAGATGTGCCAATTTAGGAAGCCTTCTTGAAGCTAACCTCAAATCTTGGTGATTTCAGGAACACTTTGGGGTCTTTTTCAGAATAACAGGACAACAGATGCCTTGCTGTTCTCTTTTTCATGGTTTCCCTACTTAGCTGGCAAACTTGAGACTTCATGGTGGTCCACCATCAAAGGATGAATCAGGCCAAGCCCTACTTAGCATCCAGGCTCACACAAGGCCAGCTTGCTGTTGTCACCTTCTGGCCACTTAGAAACTTAGAAGAGCAACTGGTTGGACATTTTTGACAGGGAGAAGGTTCCCCCTGCACTCCAGTGGGCAGCTTTCCTCCTTCAAAACAAAATAACAGAGTTGGAAGGGAACTTGGAGGTATTCTAATCCAACTTCTTGCTCAAGCAAGAGATTGTTATTTAATGTTGTAAAAATGGGGATAAAAAATGGGATGGGAGTCTGACGGATGCTCATGTCGAGGGAGTTAACTAGAAATAACTCAACATAGAGTTTTTTTGATACAAGATGAGTGGCAAATAAATTGAATACATACATACCTACATGGTGGGAAATGGTTATGTGTGCATGAGAGAGAGAGAGAGAGAGAGAGAGAGAGAGAGAACACGAGTTCTTTTCAATAAATTATGTCCCACCTCGTCCTGCCAAATAAGCTAAAAGCAATGATGTTAAATTAATGTTTTCTTCCTCCTGGGAAGGATGAACAATCACAAAGATCATTTGATATTTTAATGGCTTTGGAGCCGGACAAATTGCACTCAGGAGTTCCATCGTGCTGGATCAACAGTCCACATTCCTCTCTAAGCAGCAACCCTTTCGCCAAATACAGGAGAGGGAGAGAGGCTGAGAGTTGGCCGAGCACCTAATAATTAACTCTCTTGCTTGACCATCCCTCTGCGAAAACACTTGCTGTCTGCAACACATTCCAGAGAGTATCTCCCGTTTCCTCCCAGCTCAGGCCCTGAAAAAGCTGGGGCCTTGGGGGGATGATTAACCAACTACCTATTGATGGACAAACTTTGTCAGAGACCAGGAAGAACCACATATTATTTGCCTCTCTCAGTCCCCGTTCAGTAGTGGCTGAAAGTTCAAGGCCTCCAAACTTTGATCTCTGGATCTTCGCTAAAAGGTTCACTGTTCAGCACAGATTCAACTGGAGCCAATATGGCCAAAGGGCCCTGTTGACTGGCTCAGGATGGAGCTGAGTTCCAGCCCTTTCAAAGGAGGCTGTTTGGCCTTGAGATCTGACCATCTCCCATTGAAATTAGTTCTGCATGTGCTGAAGAATTATGTTAGTGGAATCGTTTGACTCCAGAAGTTCTGGGCGCTCCATCATTGGAGGTTTTCAGGAAGAGATTGGACAAACATTCGTCTGGAATCGTCTGAGGTTTCCTGCTTGAGCAGAGCGATGGACTAGAAGACCTCTAAAGTTCCTTCCAACCCTGTTATTCTATGTTCTCTGTGATGGATTTCCGCATGCTAAATTCTGGGTCTCCCTTGTTGGATTGAGAAGCTTCATCGAAGAAAAGAAATAGACAATTTTGGGGGCCAAGGAGGAGGAAGAAATAGGGGGAAAGTTGTCCCCCTCAGTTGTCAACCTTTAATTACATCTGCTAATGTGGTTTGTGCAGGAACAAAACCCAAATGCACCTTCCAACTTGTCCCTGGGAATCTTTTAATTTTTACCCAGCTCACTGGAAGTACCGACTCAACTTGGGCTGATCTTTATTATTATTATAAATCCGCTGAGATTTTGTTAAATGGGAAACAGCAAACTAAAGGAAATCTCTGGGATGCTGTTAAGATTGGAAAGAAGAAAACAAAGCAAAGCAGAACAAAAGCAACAGCCAATTGAAAATACTACATGGCTGCATCCCTGAAATAAACAGCAGCTGTTTTCTTCATTTTTCCTTCATTTCTATTATATTTATTTTTGATTCTCAACCTTGGTGGAACAAGGTGCTGATTATAAATGCACATGTTGCATATGCCCAGAGGAGAAAACTCTGTCTGTTCACCACAATTGCTCATGCATTTAAACCCATATCTTATTTTTAATTTCAAACTTGAAAATCTGCAACAAAATCTGATCTGGAATATCTGGATTAAATAAATACTGACTGCAAAAAGGAAGGAAGGAAGAAAGGAAGGAAGGAAGGAAGGAAGGACAGAGAAAGGAGGGAGGGAAGTAAGGAAGGAAGAACAGAAGAAGGGAGGGAGGGAGAGAGAGAGGAAGGGAGGGAAGGGAGGGAGGGAGGGAAGGGAGGGAAGGAGGGAGGAAGGAAGAAAGGAAGGAAGGAAGGAAAGAAGGAAGGAAGGAAGAAAGGGGGGTAGGTAGGAAGAAAAGAAGGAACAGAGGGAGAGAGAGAGGGAGGAAGGGAAGAATGGAGGGAGGGAGGGAGGAAGGAGGAAGGAAGAAGGTAAGAAGGGAGGGAGGGAAGGAGGAAGAAAGGAAGGAGGGTGAGAGGGAGGGATGGAGGAGGGAGGAGGAAGGAGGAAGGAGGAAGGAAGAAGGAAGAGAGGAAGGAGGAGGGAGAGAGAGAGGAAGGAGGAAGGGAGGGAAGGAGGAAGGGAGGGAAGGAGGAGGAAGGAAGAAAGGAAGGAAGGAAGGAAAGAAGGAAGGAGGGAAGAAGGGGGGGTAGGGAGGAAGAAAAGAAGGAACAGAGGGAGAGAGAGAGGGAGGAAGGGAAGAATGGAGGGAGGGAGGGAGGAAGGAGGAAGGAAGAAGGTAAGAAGGGAGGGAGGGAAGGAGGAAGAAAGGAAGGGAGGGTGAGAGGAGGGATGGAGGGAGGGAAGGAAGGGAAGGGAAGAAGGAAGAGAGGAAGGGAGGGAAGGAGGAAGGGAGGAAGAGGGAGGGAGGGAGGGAAGGAGGAAGGGAAGGAAGGCAGGAAGGCAGGAGGAATGGAGAAGGGAGGGAGGGAGGGAGGGCAGTTCTTATCCAGAAAAGATGGCACAACATGTATAATGTCTAGTGTTATGTTGCAAATTTCATGCAGATTAGCCATGTCTCAGAACATCCCTAGACACTAACAACCTAGATGTTCTAAAGGATACCGATGCAAGCACCTTTTATCGTCAGGAACTAAAATTTGACCTCATCTCATATTTGTGACTACCAAGGGCTTTTCAAACATGATGCAAGAGATTTTACACCAGAATTAGCTCTTCTTATCCCAAGGAAAGGACTTTGGTTGCACTTTGTGGATCCAAAGGAGCTGCAGGTGGGAGGGGGGGGCATTAGCTGCATTTGCCCCCAAAGGCATTGACTTCATTAGGGGCAGGGTCTGAGCAGAGTCCCATCCCGTCACAGATATCTGCTCTCTCCAATGCAAATGCTCCTTCCCGTTTTTGGAGCACCCTCTTGGCCAACACGCTGACCTCCCCCTTGCAGGATAGAAAACGACGGGGCACCTTCCCCTCTTTAGGGCACCAGGCTCGATATCAAGGGCGGGACGGATGTGGTGACCCCACCTGGAGCCACTTGGGGGATGCAGTGCTGGGAAGAGCCCGAGAACGCTCACAAACTGGGCTGCAGATGCCAGAATAATGGGATCTGCAAATGCCAGGACTGGAAAATGTCCCTTAAGGAGAAGGGCAGGAAAGGCCAGGCAACTGATGGCAGAGAGGACCTGTTTGAAGGTAGTTAAGGAGAAAAAAAGGTCCTGGCTTTCTGCCCAGGTGAAGTGGAGGGAGACAGCTTCTCAAGATCGGAGGAAGACATCCTGGACTGGGGGTGAGGTGGTCTTTTAACCACCTGTGAGTTGTTTTCTTTTTCTCTCAACGGGGAAATGTGCCAGCCAAGGGGAGTTAGCCTTGCCTGCACTCCGCAGATCAACAGTTGGCAAGTCTGTTGAGGCACCAGACATGATTTTGTGAATGGCAACAGGTAACCAGATAAAAAGATACGCCCATTCTCTTCCTGTACTGATGTTATTACCTAGTTGGGTTATGAAATGTCTACAAGAAAATCACCAGGTTCAGAGGACACCAAGGAACCTACAATTTTTATACTCCTTCTCTTCTCCTCCACTTTGCAAGCCCCACTCCCTTCTAGACTGACAATGTTATCTAGTTGGGTAATAAAATGTCTGCAACAAAACCACCAAGCTCAGAGAGCATCAAAGACCACACAGATAAAAATAAAACAACTGGGACGATTATGCAAGATTTAGCAGTCCCACCCATGCTTTCCCATCCACCCTTCTGTGGTTGGCTGGTGAAGGATGCAGGATACAGGGCTCTGAAGCCGTTGGCCACATCCTGAAGAGCTGGAAGTTCTTCTGTGCAACTTCTGGAAAACTGGTTGTTGGTTGCAACTCTCAATCTCCCAATCTGCAGCTGCAAGCAATGGCTTCTTGTTGCCAACAGCCCACTCCAAAGATTCTTCTTTTCCACAGCCAAGTGGAGATGCTTCATCAGTGCTTCTCTATGATGTAACGCCTTTCATCTTTCAGGTCTGCTTGTACCTGTTGATTGGGTTGCCATGGTGCTGCATCCCCGTCTTTTCCAGTGTGGATTTGGGAGAGAGGAAATGGCTGCTTAGCACTCTTTGCACCACCTTTGAAACTGTGGGAACATTAACACAATCGTGGCTGTCCCTCAGGGTACGGTATGGTCAAGAAAGGTTTTGATCACGCTGTTGTGGCCGCCATTTTGATTTTTTTGATCACACTCTGGGTGTGGCAAATAAAGGTACCAATGCAGAAATGTGGGAAACAGGATCCCCTGTTGATAGCTGGAGCTGAGAACATCAGGACAAAAGCAGGAATGGTTTATCTCTCAGAGTTATTTCTCAACATTGCCAAGGTTAAGATGTGGGGACTTAACTCCCAGAATTCCCCACCCCACATCTTAACTTTGCAAAGGCTGAGAGAAATTGATCTATCATAATGACTTGAGTGGGCACCATTAATCAGCCTGCCAACAAAATAACCAATAGAGAAAAGCCTGTTTTCAAGACCAAAGCTGTTAATGAAAACCTCTTTAAAGGCGTCAGCAATTTTAAAAAATAAATAAATTTGGTGGCTAGGGAAGGATGACCCCTTATTAGTTAAGTTGCCCTTTATTCCAGTATTCTTCATAGCACAGTTAAATCATTGTCATCATTACAAGAAACAGGTGAACTTCAGTCCCAAGTCATTGGCAATGTGACGTCTCTGTCCCCAAATTACCCATGTTGTGCAGCTAAAAACATCATTTCTGGGGGCTGTGCAGGTTGAGCTGCTGCAACTGGTGGCCAGAGAAGACATCCAAGGGCTAGGATTGCACGGTGGGATCTGCTGACCAGCTTTTGCAAATCTTTCAGGCTGGCCTTGCTCCGTTATGATTTACTAGTATCAGAATAATACAAGTCATGGTGTTCCCTCTGACAATCTATGGAAGCCACGGGGACGCAGTAATTAGAATGCAGCATCGCAGGCTAACTCTGCCGACTGCCAGGAGTTCAATCTTGACTGGCTCAAGGTTGACTCAAGCCTTCAATCCTTCCAATATCAATAAAATGAGGGCCCAGATTGTTGGGGGCAAGATGCTGATACTGTAAACCACTTAGAGAGGGCCGTATGAAGCAGTATATAAGTCTAAGTGCTATTGCTATTGCTAAAGTTGGACTGAATTCTGGTATTGGAGGAGAATCTTGAGAATACCATGGACAGCCAGGAAAACAAGCAAATGGATCATTGAACGAACCAACCCAGATTTTTCACTTGAGGCATGAATGACCATGCTAAAATTGTCCTCACTTTGGACGAGGCAAAGACCCAGCTCCCTGGAGAAGGTTCTAATGCTGGGAAAGGTAGAGAGAAAAGAGTAGCAAAGGATCTCCAGCAGCAAAGTGAATGAACTTTGTTGATGGATGCACTGCTTGAAAACCTGAAAGACTCACGTTAGGGGCAGATCATCATGGAGAATATCTGTGTGGTTGTCAAGAGTAATCCTGATCTGATGGTCTTTAAATCACCTTTTTCTTAGATGTTCTCTCTTAGCCTCGCCCACCATACAGGAAAATAGGAGAAGACCACGCTATGAAACTCTTGCAGGAATGGTGGGAGGAAGAATAAGGAACAGATATACAACATTTGCACGTCACTGATCTGTTATGATAAATGATGAAAGAGTAACTTTACGATCAATCCTCACAATTATGCCCTTTGCAGGTACGTAAAGTAAAAGAAAACTGAAGAAAGGCTATAACCACAATCGCAGTTTCCATTAATGACTGCTTTGCTTAACAGCCATGTTGCCAGTGCCAGTTGTGATCATGAAATGAAGACTGCCTGTAAAACAAGGCCATAGGTTTTGGTATATTCATTGTCTCTTACTTGATGGATCAGAAGGGTAGTATAGTAAGAGCCGTGGTGGCGCAGTGGTTA
Source organism: Ahaetulla prasina (assembly GCF_028640845.1). Lineage (NCBI taxonomy): Eukaryota > Metazoa > Chordata > Lepidosauria > Squamata > Colubridae > Ahaetulla > Ahaetulla prasina. The sequence goes on along the minus strand of NC_080549.1, from coordinate 24,874,712 downwards.
GAATGCAGTACTGCAGGCTAACTCACTGCTCACTCCAGCAGTTCGATCCTGACCAGCTCCAGGTTGACTCAGACTTCCATACTTCCGAGGTCGATAAAATGAGGACCCAGATCGTTGGGGGCAAGATGCTGAAAATTGTAAACCACTTAAAGGGGGCTGTAAAGCACTGTGAAGTGGTATATAAGTCTAAGTGCTATTGCTATCCTTCTGTCCAAAACCTACTAGACAATTACATCAATACTTTCCATGTGGCTATACACACACCAGCACGTTCTTCTCACCAGGAGTGACTCTACTCCCTGGAGAATGACAGCACTTGACAAACCCTAAGCGATAACTCTTAAAGAAAGTGGGTCACTGTGCTTAGTTGCTTAGCACCTCTCACGGAGGACTGGTGGCGTGGGAGTAACAGCTACAGTGTTTCATGAGAGCATTACATCTGCCTTCTCCACTGCTACTCAGAGGTATTATTTAACAGAATAACAGAATGAGTGGGAAGGGATCTTCTAGTCCAACCCCCTGCTCAAGCAGGAAACCCCATTCCATTCCAGACAAATGGTTGTCCTGTTCTTCTTAAAAGCCTTCGGTTTTGGAGCACCCACAACTTCTGAAGGCAAATTGTTCCACTGGTTAATTGTTCTCACTGTCAGGAAATTTCTCCTTAGTTCTAGGTTGCTTCTCCCCTTGGTTAGCTTCCATCTATTACTTCTTGTCCTGTCTTCAGGTGCTTTGGAAAAAAGATTGACCCACCCCACTATTCTTTGAAGCTCCTTCTTGCCCTCTCCTGCCGCATTCTAAGGATCTAGTTCAGTTTCTCAATTTTAATAAATTAAAGATGTGTGGACTTCAATTCCCAGAATTCCTGAGCCCAGCCATCCTCCAGAAATCTGTTGAAGTTGAAGTCCACAATTCTTGAAAGTGCTGAGATTTAGAAACATTGAGCTAGCTGATATTGAGACTCTAGAAAGAGAAGAGCAACAAAGATGATTAGGGGACTGGAGGCTAAAGTACAGTCGCTGGAACTGGTATGTCTAGTTTGATGAAAAGAAGGACTAGGGATGACATGATAGCAGTCTTCTAATATCTAGGAGCTTGCCACAAAGAAGAGGGAGTCAACCTATTCTCAATAGTAGAAAGGTAGAAAAAGAAGCTATATAAGGTTGGGAGAACCACCTTGAACTAATGAGAAATTTCCTGATAGTTAGAACAATTTATCAATGGAACGACTTGCCTTCAGAAGCTGTGAATGCTCCAACACTGGAAGTTTTAAAAGAGATTGCACAACCATTTGTCTGAAATGGTATAGGACTAGAAGACCTCCGAGGTACCTTCCAACTCTGTTATCTTGTTCTGTTCTTCTTAATCATCAGTGTCTCCAAATACTCAGTTCCAGAGAGTGATAAACTTGTAAGATATTTGGTTTGAATGCAGCGTGCCTTGAGTAAACAGTTGTACTAACAACTCTCAACTCTATGATTGGACAGTCAATATTTGCCAGTTGAACTACAACTAATGCTTGCTTACAATATCTGTTCTTGATCCTTGGGATGACCAAAGTCAGAATCATATTTGTAACCCTTGCTGATAAACAAAATTAATTCATTACCGAAGCAGCATCATTGACGTCAGCTTGACTTTTTGCATCCTCACTCTGCTATTTTTCTGTGCTTCTCATCTCAATGGGTAAGCAATGGAGGGAAAAAGGAGGAAGAGATGTGGATAGGATATGAGTTGGGAGAATAAGATGTTATAACTCCTGAACTAGACAAGAAACAACGTTTGGAAACTCATATTACTTCATTAAGAACTTACTATTAATATTTTGCTTTTCTCTGACGGGTCCATTCTAGGCTTTTCAATACTTTTCATCTTCTTGAAGCAAGACTTGATGGCCAAAACTGATTAATAATTGAGGACATGCACAGTTTTGCCTTTCAAAGTTGCTTGAAATTATGGTACTTAAATTAATAGCAAATAAAAAAAGAACATGATATTCCAAGTAAGCACTGCTTTGCATTTTAACTCACACATGGCTCCAGGAGAGGAAGGAAAACGCTTGCCAAGATTGATTCCAAATGCATAAAGGAGATGGTATTCTGAGCATGTGCAATTTCGCATTTTAACCTGCTTAAATCTAAGCTGGATGGGGAGGGAGAACTGTGAACGTTTGCCAAATTTGAAGTCAAAACCTTACTGCATTATTGAGAAATAATATGCATTATTGAGAAAAATGATGGTCAATTCTAGTTTTAAAACAAAGAAGCTGCTCTTGAGAGCATCCAGAGCTTTGCATGTTAACTTTCCTGAAATCAGAGCAAGAAAACATGATAAATTGTTTGTGTAAAATAGGATAATGCTTTTAAAGCAAAGGTTCCCAAATGTTTAGGCCTCAGTCAGAACCCCTTTACGTTCCTAAAAAATAATTGAGAATCCCAAAGAGCTTTGGCTGATCTATCTATCATCCATTAATCCATCCATCAGATCTACTAGTGAATATTTATCAACATTTACTGTGTTAGAAATAAAAACTGAGAAATGTTATTATATCTATTTTAGATATAATAAAGACCCCATGAGAGATTTTTGGGGACACCCCCCCCCCCTGGCCATTCATTGAGGAACATTGTTTTAAAGTATCATAAAATGAGAATCAGCCATTTATCCATTTACAAGAAAGTAACCGTGGCTGCAGCTGCTAGAAATGGCATTGCAGAAATTGTGCCAGTTGTCGTCTTGTTATATACACAAAAATGGAAAATCACAGCTGGCATTTGTTTACCTGTGCTGGTTTTCAGACGCATTGTAAATGGCAAAGTATACGTGAAGATCCAAGCCATGTGGCTTTTGCAATTGACAGATGGAAATTTTGTCAATGCACAGATTTTCTAAGTGCCGTGCAAGATTTTTGGGTACGGCACTCTGTGTGCCAATAACCACTGGGACCACCACGACTGGTTGATGCCACAATCTTTCCATTTTGACTTTTAAATCTTGATACTTTGCTGTCTTAGAACACAGAATAATAGGTTTGGAAGGGACCTTGGAGGTCTAGTCCAACCCCCTGACTAAACAGGAGACCCTATAGAATAGAATAGAATTTTATTGGCCAAGTGTGATTGGACACACAAGGAATTTGTCTTGGTGCATATGCTCTCAGTGTACATAAAAGAAAAGATACGTTCATCAAGGTACAACATTTACAACACAATTGATGATCAATATATCAATATAAATCATAAGGATTGCCAGCAACAAGTTATAGTCATACAGTCATAAGTGGAAAGAGATTGGTGATGGGAACTATGAAACGATTAATAGTAGTGCAAATTCAGTAAATAGTCTGACAGTGTTGAGGGAATTATTTGTTTAGCAGAGTGATGGCCTTCGGGAAAAAACTGTTCTTGTGTCTAGTTGTTCTGGTGTGCAGTGCTCTATAGCGTCGTTTTGAGGGTAGGAGTTGAAACAGTTTATGTCCAGGATGCGAGGGATCTGCAAATATTTTCACGGCCCTCTTCTTGATTCGTGCAGTATACAGGTCCTCAATGGAAGGCAAGTTGGTAGCAATTATTTTTTCTGCAGTTCTAATTATCCTCTGAAGTCTGTGTTTTTCTTGTTGGGTTGCAGAACCGAACCAGACAGTTATAGAGGTGCAAATGACAGACTCAATAATTCCTCTGTAGAATTGGATCAGCAGCTCCTTGGGCAGTTTGAGCTTACTGAGTTGGCGCAGAAAGAACATTCTTTGTTGTCCTTTTTTAATGATGTTTTTGATGTTAGCTGTCCATTTGAGCTGTCCATACCATGTGTGTCCAACTTTGGGAAGGCTTGTGGACTCAACTCACAGATTTCCCCAGCCAGCTGTGCTGGAATTCTGGGAGCTGAAGTCCACAAGACTTAAAGTTCCCAAGATTGGACATCCTTACCCTGGCCTATAGCATTTCAGACAAATGGCTGTCCAATCTCTTCTTAAAAGCCTCCAGTGATGGAGCAGCCACAACTTCTGCAGGCTAGTCATTCCACTGATTGTTCTCACTGCCAGAAAAGTTTTATTTAGTTCTAGGTTGGATCGTCTCCAGTTCTTTGTCTTCTGTTCTACACTATCTCCTGTATTGCCACATAAATTATCCTGACTTTCTTCTTTTCAACTGATCTGTTGAGAGCCAAATTTTTATTTGTTTGCATTTGGAAATCCCGCAGCATTTTAACCCAGACCATTAGTATAGACTCTTTTGTATTAGATTTATTGTATTATTTGTATTAGATATATTTAGTTTGCAATGGATTTTTTTATGTGAGATGTATATGTATTTTTTTATGCTTTTAAATTTCATGTTCCTCCATTCTCCTTATGGTGGTTTTTGACTATAATAAAGGTTGATTTGATTTAACCTATTCATTTCTGACTTTTTTTTTCCAACTCTATGTTCCCACCAATTTTTCATTATTGATACATGATGACCTTATCAGTCCAGCTGTGTCCGATTCTTGGCGATTCTATGGGCCACGTTTCTCCAGATCTTCTGAACTTGCACTATTTCTTTGAGTTGTTCTATGCTCTGGCTGATGACTGCTTTCAATCAGAATAGAGTTGGGAGACCTTGGAGGTCTTCTAAGCCAACTCCCCACTCAAGCAGGAGATCCTATACCATCTCAGACAAACGGATGTCCAGTCTCTTCTTGAAAACCTCCAGTGATGGAGCACCAGTGGTGGGTTGCTACTGGTTTGCTCCAGGTCGGGTGAAACTGTAGTGGCAGCAGTGGTGGGAGACTCCGCCCACTTGCCCGGACATCTCTGCACATGTGCAGAAGCGTCACGCGCACGCACGCCCACGAGCAAACTGGTAGCGAACCAAATTGAAACCCACTACTGTGGAGCACCCACAACTTCTGAAGGCAACTTCTGTTCCACTGGTTAGTTGTCCTCACTGTTAGGAAGTTTCTCCTTAATTCCAGGTTGTTTCTCTCCTTGGTTAGTTTCCATCCATTGTTTCTTGTCCTGTCTGGTGCCCAACCACCGTGTTCTTTGGTAGCCTGGTTTCTTTTACTGCTAACTCTTTCCAACAGAATTGCTTTCTCCAGTGAATGCCCCTGCATAACATGGCCAAAATAAATGTGATTTTTCCTTCGAGTGACATGTCTGGTGTTAGGCATACCAATACTTGCTTGTTAGACACCTTTGCTGTCCAAGGAATTCGCAGGAGCCTTCTCCAGCACCACAACTTAAACAAGTCAACTGATACATGATAATTTTTATACAGTATTCCAGTGAATCATGTTGGCCACTGTGTTATGTCATTGTTTATAATATTTTGTGTGATCTTGTTGCACAAACTGAGTACACAAACTATTGTTTCTTCTGCTTCTTTGCACAATCGACACTTAAATTATTTAACGGTTTTTCAATTCTGGTCTTGCTTGCATCTGTTTGAATAGCTTCCTCTTTATTATTATTGTTATATGCTTCAGCTCAGCATTTGATATTTCTGAACAACTATTAGGAACCCCCTCCCCCTTACTGACGTGATTCTTTGCCCCCCTTATCTGATGTTCACTGACATCTCTTGGAACAAGTTTCCTGTTTTTGCATGTGAACTTACTGACTGTGGTATTTATCATGCCAGTTAGATTCTGGTTAAACAAACAATGGCGTAGGGCAAAGTTGATTCAGGTCTATCTTTACAAAGGTTATCCTTTCTCTCCTTCATTAAAGAAAAATCAAGGCCATGTGCTGACAAAAAGAAGAAAGAAAAAAAAAGAAAAAAGGAGACGAAAATAAGAACAAAGAAGAAAGAAAAATGGAATGAAGAAAAAGAAGAAAAACATTAAGAAAAAACATGCAACTTCTTTCTTTTCAATCTTGCAACTGTTATCATGCTGCCTCCCAAAGTATGGAGCTAGATCCAAAGGCTGGGAAGGTTGAGGAGCTTTTCTTGGGGGCTCAGCAATGGAGGGATGGACGAAAATGTGAAGGAGGAGGAGGAGGAGGAGGAGGAGGAGGAGGAAGGGGAGGAGGAGGAGGAGGAGGAGGAAGGCAAGCTGACCTCCGGTAGTTTTCGACAGCCTCCCACCAGCCACCGCTACCGTGAAGCATCTGGCAAAGAGGTGGCAGCTGGGAGGCTTCTCGCAGTCTCCACAGGCTGCCAAAAACTACCAGAAGTCGCCAAAAAAGCCACTCATCCCATTGCCTGCTACGTTGCCCTTGTACTAATGCATCCCATTGCCTGCTGCGTCAGTCCGAGCGTGACACAAAGAACAAGGCGGTGACGGCAGCGGCTTTTTCGGCAACCTCCGATAGTTTTTGGTGGCCTGCGGAGGCTTTTTCTTTTTCAATGCGGGCTGTGAGAAGCCTCCCAGCCGCCACCTCTTTGCCAGATGCTTCTCAGCAGTTGTGTGGGCAGCCGGAACAAGCGAGCAGCAACTGGGCTACCGGTTCGGGGGTGTGGCCAGCCAGCAGTCGCTACCGGTTTGGCGACCCAGGCCAAATGACCACTAGCAGTTCGCCTGAACCAGTGCAAACTGGTAGAAACCCACCACTGGTCTGCACCCTTTGGGTTTTAGCTCTTCCAATTTCTATTTCATACTATTTTCATAAAATCTTCCCCTTTATTATCTCTGTACCTGGCTGTGGAAAGGACAGGAACACCAGACTGGGCCAAGTTTCATTTCATTTCCAGAAAAGTGTCTGTGGAGATTCTCAGTCATCCAGGTCACAGTTATCTCAAAGGGCCTCTGGTGGCTCAACAGACTAATGCAGTCTGTTATTAACACAGCTGCTTGCAATTACTGCAGGTTCAAGCCCCACCAGACCCAAGGTTGACTCAGCCTTCCATCCTTTATAAGGTAGGTAAAATGAGGACCCAGATTGTTGGGGGCAATAAAAGTTGACTTTGTATATAATATACAAATGGATGAAGACTATTGCTTAACACAATGTAGGCCGCCTGAGTCTTTGGAGAAGGGCGGGATATAAATTCAAATTAAAAAAAAAAGGTGCTCTTTCAAAAGGCTGTTTTTTTCTCCTTGAGGAAGCAACCGTTTTATTTCTTATCCAAGAAGCTTTATTTATTCAGGCAGGAACCACCATTCTTCTAGAACCGATGAAGCTTCTTGGATGAGAAGCAAAATGTTTTCTTTTTCAATGCGGGCTGCGAGAAGCCTCCCAGCCGCCACCTCTTTGCCAAATGCTTCTCAGCAGTTGTGTGGGCAGCCGGAACAAATGAGCAGCAACTGGGCTACCGGTTCGGGGGTGTGGCCAGCCAGCAGTCGCTACCGGTTTGGCAACCCAGGCCAAATGACCACTAGCAGTTCGCCTGAACCAGTGCAAACTGGTAGAAACCCACCACTGGTCTGCACCCTTTGGGTTTTAGCTCTTCCAATTTCTATTTCATAATATTTTCATAAAATCTTCCCCTTTATTATCTCTGTACCTGGCTGTGGAAAGGACAGGAACACCAGACTGGGCCAAGTTTCATTTCATTTCCAGAAAAGTGTCTGTGGAGATTCTCAGTCATCCAGGTCACAGTTATCTCAAAGGGCCTCTGGTGGCTCAACAGACTAATGCAGTCTGTTATTAACACAGCTGCTTGCAATTACTGCAGGTTCAAGCCCCACCAGACCCAAGGTTGACTCAGCCTTCCATCCTTTATAAGGTAGGTAAAATGAGGACCCAGATTGTTGGGGGCAATAAAAGTTGACTTTGTATATAATATACAAATGGATGAAGACTATTGCTTAACACAATGTAAGCCGCCCTGAGTCTTTGGAGAAGGGCGGGATATAAATTCAAATTAAAAAAAAAAGGTGCTCTTTCAAAAGGCTGTTTTTTTCTCCTTGAGGAAGCAACCGTTTTATTTCTTATCCAAGAAGCTTTATTTATTCAGGCAGGAACCACCATTCTTCTAGAACCGATGAAGCTTCTTGGATGAGAAGCAAAATGTTTTCTTTTTCCTCAAAGAAAAAATAGTCTAGTTGCCTTTTGAAAAAGCACCTTTTGAGATTACCGGAAACGGTTTCAACCCAGGCGCCTTACAATGGGCTTTTCCAAAATTGCATTTCAGCAGGTTCTATAATTCAGAAAAAGGAACACTTCCTACTGTGGCTAGACCCGAAGAACTAAAATTATGTATTTTGCAATTAAGTAAAATAAAGTCTGCAAACATCCAAGCCAAACATATTCGGGGTTATAGCACCATCTCCCACGAATTGGCGCATGGAGTCAGGCGCCACTGATGAATCAGGAGAACATTTTTCCAGAGAGTTGGCAGTGGAAGAAAAGGAAAGGAAAGGCCTCAGATGAGAAGCTGCTGTGAGATGTGAAAAAATCCTGGAAGCAACTATTAAAGGGTAAAAGAAGAACAGCAGCGTCCCCCCATATCCTGTCACTAAGGGTGCAGGCAGGAGAAAAAGCTCAAAACCACTTGGGTGAAGACTTTTGTTTTCTCAGAATGATAACTCAAACAGAAAGTTTGTGCTAATAGAGCTCTCTTGACATTTGGGCATGACAAGGTCTATGTTCTGTCCCCCTCGCCTCAGTCCGAGCGATGACTTAATTAGCTGGCAACTATCAGTTCTGGCAGCAAACTAGCGAGCATCTGCCAAGTGTCTCTGTTATCTCTCTTGATGCCGATGAGTCAACCAGGAACAAACAGTACTTCAGCTCTAGTTAAGCAGTTGATTTGCTTGCCACGAAGTGGTATAGCAGCCCTGCTGCTTTTATATCTTGTGGGGTGTGGCTCCATGACTCAGCACTTCCTAGGCCTGCCCCACCCCTGCTTCTGTTGTCCCCGCCTCTCCTGCCTACGAAACCTAGGGTCCAGCCAGGCCTGATTGCCATCAGCCGGGTCTGGAGGCGTGGCCTGGGGGAGGGAAGAGTCAGGGGACGGAGGCCTCGTTATCTCCTCCACCTGGCTTGCCTCTGGCTCCTGGAGCTGAGCCAGGGAAGCCGGTGCTCCAGAGGTAAGTCCTGATGGCCCTTCCCCTCACTTTCTGAGTCACTTACTGGCAGGGGGCCCGGCTCGGGGGGCACAGACACAACAGTCTATTTTTTGTTTTCGTTTTTTGTTGTCATGTGTTTTGAAAACCAGGAAAGAGTAATCTGGCTGCCCACATGTGCTGGATAGGATTCACACATTATGCGGCGTCTGCCGGGACTCACTGTATAAATGGGACATAGCATCCTCCCCTCAGTGTGACTCACCTCAAACAGTAGATCACACTGTGACTAGCTGAGAGCATATATCAGGCCCAATACCTGATTTTTTATTATTTTTATTTTTTATTATTATAAATGATGCTATGCTTCAATAGTTAGATGCCCTAGACATTGATATTTGAACATAGATCTTTTTAATATTTATATTTTATTGGCTTCTACTAATCTAGTTGAAATGTTAATATACGTTACTAGTCCATGTAAATGATATGCCTTACGCTAAATAAATATGTGTATAAATAGATAACCTTAGGCTCCTTACTAGATGTTGCAAAAGACTTGGATTTAACCCAGCTTTAACCAAGACCTTTTCAACCAGCAACCCTGGGATAAAACTCCCCTTAATGAAGCCTTTTCACACTGCATGTTCTGTCCATGAGCCACCAAGAGTCACGTTTCAGACTTTATTTACTTACTTCATCTTTTTCCTATCTATTTCACCAAATCGCATGGGGAACCTGCAACTTTTAAATTGTTTTAAATTGTTTTCATTGTCAAGATATGTCATCAAAGCTGAAAATCTAGCAAAGGTTATTCTTATCTTCAAAAAGTTGACTAACGCTCCTATGGAGAAAGGGGTCTAGACCCCTGAACTAGACTGTTCTTCCTTGAGGAAGAAGAAAACATTTCATTTCTCATCTGACCGATCCTCGCACTTACAACCACATAATCAAAATTTGGGCATTTGGTGACTGGCAATGTGTATTTATGACAGTTGCAGCATCCCAGCGCCACAGGAAGGCCGTTTGCGAACTTCCCTGCCGGCTTTTGACAAGTAAAGTCAAAGGAGGGGAAGCCAGTTTTGCTTAAGGACTATGAGACTAACAACTGTAATGATTTGCTTTACAAGGGTGGCAAAAACAATTACAGAATTGAGCCTGGCTCACTTACTCGCTTAGCAATGAAAGTTCAGGTCTCAGTTGGGGTTCTAAGCCAAGGGCTACCTATGCTACTTTTTCTTCCTCAATATTCCTTGCTTTTAATACACTGGATTCTTTGCTCAGCTGCATCGTTTCTTTCCTGTTTCTTTCAACCTTCCAGGTACCAAGAAGGAGATTTTTAACTTCTGAGACATGAAACAGAGCCCAGGAATTCTACCAACAGGCAGAGAAAGCACACAAAGGAAATACAACTACAGTAGGGATATCAAGCTGGTCTTCTCTTTGCAACCCACCCAGCCCCCCCACCTGCCTGTCCAAATGCCCCACTTGAATAAAACAAGCTCTTTTGTCTATAGTGGGAACATTTGGTTCAAGAAGGTTTAGACCTCATTATTCAGCAAGAAACTAAATCTCTCCCGGCTCTTTGCATGCCAGCTTCTCTCGAGCACTTCAATGAAGGTTCTCTACCCTTTAAAAAGTAAGCCAAGAACTGGACCCTCCTTGTATGCGACAGCAGCAGGCGAGAATTCTGGTATATTAAATTTGGGGGCAGGAGTGGAAAACAGGCCCCTATAATCTGCTTGGTGCATTAAAGCTGATTAGGTCTGATGCTAATGATTAAAAAGAGGGGGGAAAAGAGGAGGTGTGATTTAGGAAGGCAGGAGGAAGCTTTCCAGAGGGGGGGAGCGCCAGCAGGGTGCTGCAGGAGGCATCTGACCCCGATCCCTCTCCCCCCACCCCCGGGAGCAGCCCACGGAGAACTACAATGCTGATCTGGCCCTCAAAGAAATCCAATTTGACACCCCTGACCAAGAAGAATAGAAGTGACCAAGACCAAATCACATAAAAGACATCCGAGTCTGGGGCAGAATGGTAATCTGAGAAAGCATCTCAAATAAAACCCTCCCTAATACTCACAAACATAAAGGGAGGGAGGGAAAACTCATTCAGACTTCCAAATATCCCATTTTTCTAACCTTATAGTAAAAGTAATATTAGTCTGCCTGACTTTCCTATCCTAATTTGGTCTTCCTTGAAGAACTGACAGGCAGGCAGGCAGATTTGCATTGCTTCAATACCAGCCTCAGAAGCCTGAAAATTCATATCCTCAACCAGAAGGGAAGCCAAGTTCACTTGATCACTTGGGCCCACAGGATCACTGGGTGACCTCCTGCAGGAGGGATGTTCCTGCCCAGCCAGGAGCCTTGCCGTATCCTAGGAGCTGGACTTGAACGAAACCCCCTCCATTTCACATGAAAGGCCAGAAGAGTTACTCTCAAGCAGGGAGGGTATCTAGAAATAGATTTATGGGACCGTCTGCTGCCACCGAATGCCTCCCACCGACCCGTGCGCTCTCACAGAGAGGGACTCCTCAGGGTGCCGTCGGCCAGGCAGTGCCGACTGGCGACACCCAGGGGAAGGGCCTTTTCTGTGGGGGCCCCCACTCTCTGGAACGAGCTTCCCGCAGGTCTTCGCCAACTTCCTGACCTTCGAACCTTCCGCCGCGAGCTTAAGACACATCTATTTATTTGCGCAGGACTGGACTAGAATTTTAAATTTTTAAATGTTTAAATTTTAAATTTGGTTTTAAATGGGTTTTATTATTTATATCTCTATTTTAAATATTCGGCCTATGTAATAAGTTTTTTAAATTAATGTTTTACCCTGTATATATATAGAATAGAATAGAATTTTATTGGCCAAGTGTGATTGGACACACAAGGAATTTGTCTTGGTGCATATGCTCTCAGTGTACATAAAAGAAAAGATACGTTCATCAAGGTATATGTTTTTTTATATGGCTGTAAACCGCCCTGAGTCCCTAGGGAGATAGGGCGGTATAAAAGTATGAATAATAAATAAATAAATAAATAAATAAATAAATAAATAAATAAATGCAGTAATCGAGTTAACTGTGCCAGTAGTCCTTAGCTTACAACAGTTCAGTTAGTGACTGTTCAAAGTTACAATGGCACTGAAAAAAGTGACTTACGACCGTTTTTCAGTTATAACCTTCCCAGCATCTCCATGGTCACGTGATTTACATTCGGATGCTTGGCAACTGACTCACATTTATGATGGTTGCAGTGTCCCAGGATCATGTGATCCCATTTAGAATAGAATAGAATAGAATAGAATAGAAATCTTTATTGGCCAAGTGTGATTGGACACACAAGGAATTTGTCTTGGTGCATATGCTCTCAGTGTACATAAAAGAAAAGATACCTTCATCAAGGTACAACATTTACAACACAAATGATGGTCAATTTTGTCACCTTCTGACAAGCAAAGTCAATGGGGAAGCCAGATTCACTTAACAACCGTGTTACTAACTTAACAACTGTGGCAAGGAAGGTCGTAAAATGGGGCAAAACTTACTTAACAAATGTCTCACTTAGCAGCAGACTATCTGTACTGTGTAAATCCAGCCACCAAGTTGAACAGTTGGCCACTGCCTTCGTTCCCACAGTAGCAAGCAGGAATGTCACTGCCCAGAATTCTGGGCTACGGTCTAAAAATCCATTTCTCTCCATGTCTGTCCCACATCTAGGAGGTTTCCAAGGATTTCCCCTCAGCCAGACAGTTGTCCAGGTGTGCCCTACGTGCATTGCGTGCAAAATCACTGTTCCCTCTGGGCCACCTGCCCTTGACACATCAAAGCCACTGTCTAGCCTGATTTGTCAACAAAGGAGGTGATGAGCAAAGGGGCCTCTTCCATCTCCTGGACAGAAAGGACATGGGGTGGGTCAGAGTAAAAAACAGGAGCTCAACCGGAGCTCAAATGTCACCCGACAGGACCAGGATCCTCCCTGGCACGTGACTCGCTCCACAGTCCAAACAGGTTGGCTAAATGGAAGTGGGAAAAACATCAACTGCGACTTCACGTCAAAGTGGGAAGGAAGGAAGCCAAAATAACAATAATAATACCATACCTCTGGGATGAAAAAAAGACACAAGAAGGCATCTGGGATACAGATAGTCCTCAACTTACAACCACAGTTGAGCCCCAAATTACTGTTGCTAAGCAAGACAGTTGTTAAGTGAGTTTTGCCTTGGCAGTCTTCTACTCCAACCTTTATACCATTCCTGTCCAATCTCTTCTTAAAACCCTCCAGGGTTGGAGCAGCCACAATTTCTGAAGGCAACCTTTCCCACTGGTTGATTGTTCTTACTATTAGGAAGTTTCTCCTCAATTCCAGGTTGCTTCTCTCCTGGATTAGTTTCCATCCACTGTTTCTTGTCTTGCCTTCTGGAGCTTTGGAAAATAGGTAGACCCTCCCTCTTCTTTGTGGCAGCCCTTCAAATACTGGAAGACTGCTATCATGTCCCCCCTGGTCCTTCTTTTCATTAAAATAGACATATCCAATTCTTGCAACCGTTCTTCATATGTTTTAGTCTCTTCCTGCAAATGAGAAGGAGCATCCTTCTCGCGATCCTTCTCCTAACCCACTGTTGTGTCTTGCCCGCCCTCAGAGCAGCCGGGGCCTTCTTATCTGCTCCCGAACACGGAGGAATGTATGCCTCCCGGCCCCAGTCCTGGCTCCATGCCCAGACAAACTGCAGAAGAAGGAGCACCTCCCGGCCCCAGCCCTGGCTCCATGCCCAGGCAAACGGAGCAGCTAGACCCCTCCCCCTCCTCCACAGCATGTGAGCCTGAGGAAAGTTTACTTCCAACAGCTGCTGATTGGAGTGACCCTCGCATCAGAAGACTGGATAGGCGGAGGCAACAGAAGGAAGGGAGGGGCAGGCCTTAATGAGTGCTGAGTCATGGAGCCACACCCCATGGCCTATATAAAGGATCTGCTTTCTGGCAGTCTCTGAGTCAGGCAAAAGTCGAACTTATCTTGCTGAAGTCACTTACTGGTCTCCTGCCTGCTCTGAGGACTTTGCTAGGACTTTGGGCAGAGCTGCAGAGGCAAGCCTGATTCGGATTTCCCTGACCCGGCCGTCAGCGGAGGAGTGGGACACGACACCCACTCTTTCATACGAAACTAAATGAGATCTGAATAAAACAACAGGTCAGCATCCAAAGCAGGACTTTTAGGATTTCTCTTTCCTTTCTTTTCTTTTTTGTAAAGACAGCTCATCTTAACCTTCCGAGTCCCCTCTGCTCCAAGAGGCTGTGAGAAGGGTGCCTGATCCTTAGCCCACCAATTTAGCTTTATGCAAGCCCAATTTCTCAACCTTAGCAACTTTAAGATGTCCAGATTTCAACTCCCAGAATGCCCTAGCTGGCAGGCTGGAGCATTCTGGGAGTTGAAGCCCAGACATCTGAAAGTTCCCAAAGTTGAAAAACACTATGCTACACCATTAAGAGGGGATGCACTGCTGACTGAATAGTCTTTGCTATTCCACAGTTCTGATAGGCCACAGCTGAAACATACCAGCTATTCCTCATTCTGTGGAAGATCTAAAATGGGGACATTGGTGCGTCCTTTACGAAGGGGCTGGTGGTGGAAGCATCTCCTGGCAATTGCCTGCAGTTTTCTTGGCAAGCTTTCAGAAGTGGTTTGCCCTTGCTTCCTTCCTAGGGCTGAGCGAGAGTAACTGGCCCAAGGCCACCCAGCTGGCTCCATGCAAAACGCAGGACTAGAACCCAGGGTTTCCAGCTTCTGGCATTAATCACTACAGCAAACTGGTTCTATAAAATAGATGTTGCGGGTGCTCCATCACTGGAGGCTTTCAAGAAGAGACCGATTTGTCTGAAATGATATAGACTCTCCAGCTCAAGCAGGGGATTGGACTAGATGACCTCCAAGGCCCCTTCCAACTCTGTTACTCTACATACACACAGTATGTGTGCTTATACTGAACTATCACAGACCTGGCAAAGGAATGCCAAGGAAAGCCCTGGGTCACAGCCAATCTGAAGGGCCAACTACGATCCTGGCAGGTCCAGTTCTTTGGGGAGACCACAGCCAGAAGGAAAGATGACCGGTATCAGGCTGACCGCTAGTCACGGCTCCTGCCTCAGATGTAACAGGTGGCCAAGGCGAAGAGACTTCGCACACCCTGCAGCTGTTGTTGGATGTTACCAGCTCAAGAGGATAAACACTGTTTTCATATCAGTACGGCTAAGGACTTAATGAGATGAGACAGTCACAAGGGAGGGAAGATCGCCTCGGCATGGCTGAGCCCTGGTTTTGGGCCAAGTGGAAAGGTAGTCCTCCACTTACAACAGTTCGGTTACTGACTGCCTGAGGTTACCAAGGCACTGAAAAAAGGGACTTATGACCACTTTTCATACTTACGACCGTTGCAGCATCCCCATGGTCGCATGATCGAAATTCAGACGCTTTGCAATTTATTTATATTTATGACGGTTGCAGGGTCCCAGGCTCATGTAATTCCTTTTGCAACCTTCTGACAGGCAGCATGATCAAAATTCAGATGCTTGTAAATTGAGCAGAGGGCTGGACTAGAAGACCTCCAAGGTCCCTTCCAGCTCTATTCTATTCTATTCTATTCTATTCTATTCTATTCTATTCTATTCTATTCTATTCTATTCTATTAATTTCATATTTATGAATGTCGCAGTGTCCCAGGGTCATATGATCCACTTTTACAACCATCCGATAAGCAAAATCAAGGGAGAAGCCAGATTCATTTAACAACTGTGTTACTATCTTAACAACTGCAGTGATTCACTTAACAACTGTGGCAAGAAAGATTGTAAAATGGCACAAACCTCACTTAACAACTGTTTCACTTTGGGCTCAATTGTGGTTGTAAGTTAAGCCAGTTCTTTGTGTTTGCCTTGCCTGTTCACGTCTTCATCCTGAAAAGAAAACCAATGTTCCTGACCCCTGGCTGAAATCCATCTCTTTCTCTGCCGCAACTAAAGGTCAGCTGTTGTTGCAGATGTTGTTTTCTTAAAACTGAGGCAGGCAAGGAGCAGAGACCTACTTTCAAAGCACTCCACTGAGAATAGCCAGCTCTTATTTGCTGAGACAGCCCTCAGTTCCACTTCAGTTGTGTTCCCTACTGTTGGCCAACAAAACCCTTGGCTTACAAGCCTTCCATCTTCCAACTGAAAAAGCTAATACAATCCTTGGTTGTATAGAATCAAAATCACGTGAATTATTAGTACCACTTTATAAAACCTTAATCAGACCACACCTGGAATACTGTATCCAGTTTTGGTCACATTAAAAAAAAAACGTTGAGATTTTGGGAAAAGTGCACAAAAGAGCAATTAAAATGATTAAAGGTCTGGAGACTAAAACATATGAAGAACGGTTGCAGGATTTGGGTTTGGCCAGTCTAGAGAAAAGAAGGGCTAGGAGCAACATGATACTATTTTAGTATCTGATAGGCTGCCACAAAGAGGAAGGGGTCAATTTATCTTCCAAAGCACCTGAAGGCAGGACAAGAAACAATGGATGGAAACTAATTAAGGAGAGAAGCAATATGGAATTAAGGAGAAACTTCCTAACAATAAGAATAATCAACCAGTGGAATGTCTTCCCTCCAGAAGTTGCCGCTGCTTCATCACTGGAGCTTTTAAAGAAAAGACTGGATAGCCACTTGTCTGAAATGGTCTAGGCCAGGGGTCTGCAAACTTGGCTCTTTTAAGACTTGTGGACTTCAACTCCCAGAGGTCCTCAGCCAGCTTTGCTCAACTCTGGGAGTTGAAGTCCACAAGTCTTAAAAGAGCCAAGTTTGCAGACCCCCGGTAGTGGGTTCAGTGGTGAAATCTTCCCCGGTTTGCCACCAGTTCGCTGCCTGCACATGTGCGGTGTTGCCAAACACACAATGTGTGCGCATGCACAGTGTGTGCCAAATGCACACTGTGCATAGAAAAAGGAGGCTTGGGAAGGTAAGTAGAACAGCGAGGGACTACAGCAGGATTTCCTGATTTCTAGCAAATTTAAATTGCACAGCACAGCTGATCGTTGGAAATACTGGTTCAGACCAACCGGTAGCTTTTATCACTATCGGTTCGCCTGAACTGGTACAAACCAGTAGGATTTCACCACTGAGTGGGTTAGATTAGAAGACCTTCAAGGTCCCTTCCAGCTCTACTCTGATTGATTGATCTCTTGATAGAATAGATATTTTAATATTAACCAATTAGTTTAAGGAGCAAAACCTTTATTATACAACCAAATGTGAATCGTAGTGGTTCTTTTCCCCCCCAATGTTATACTCAACCTTGGGTGAAAAAGCCAAATAATTTTATGCTTGTAATAGTGACATCTTAAATTACAATTAATACCTATAGAGTTTTTTCCTTCTCTCTCTTCTCAATACTCTAAGCTATCTAAATAATAGAAAGTTAATATTCTTTAATCATATTATATACGCATCACTCTACTGAAATAATACAATGTATCAAGATTTATAATAGCATAACAAAAAGCAAAGAAAATTCACTAGGTAGCTTTAAGAGGATTGACAGCCCAGCCATCTACATTTGGGGAGGGGGGTCACAAAGACCTCCGACAGAAATCTCTCCCCCACTCCACAGCATTCCAGGCCTTTGGCCACTGGCTGGTTTGGAGGGGGGTGGGCTGCCAAGGAGAGGATATCTTTAAGGCCACTAATTTCAGATGCCACGGAAGAGGAATAGAGAAAGCAGGGCTGGCCAATATGAAGAACAGTTGCAGGAACTGGGTGTGTCTAGTTTAATGAAAAGAAGGACCAGGGGTGACATGATAGCAGCCCTCCAGTATTCGAGGGGCTGCCACAAACAGGAGGGGACCAACCTTTTCTCCAAAGCTCCTGAAGGCAGGAGAAGCAGCAACAGATGGAAACTGATCAAGGAGAGAAGCAACCTAGAACTAAGGAGGAATTAGAACAATTAATCGGTGGAACGAGGTGCCTCCAGAGGTTGTGGGCTTTTAAGAAGAGACTGGACAGCCACCTATCTGAGATGGTAATAGGTCTCCTGCCTGAGCAGTGGGTTGGGCCGGAAGACCTCCAAGGTCCCTTCCAACTATGTTATTCTGTATATCCACACAACATTCAGATTAGCAACACATATTTCCTGTTGGGAATTAACTCTTTCACAGCATGGCAACAAAGCTCCAGTTTGCTAAATAAAAAGCTAAAATACAAATTCCAGAGACAACAAAGAGTGTGCCATCTTTTGCCAAAGGCAAGAAACCACAGGTGGCCTCCTGGGGGGATGTGAAGGCCAAGGTTCATGCAAACGGTCACTAAATGAACTGTTGTAAGTCGAGGACTACCTATCTATTGTATGTAGTATATATAAGTTCCTGGCTTTGCTGCCAACATGCCAGCACATCCAACAGGCAAGAAACACTTAACTCCGTTTATACCAGGAACAGTTGCCAGGAAACAGCTGAGCTGGAGCATAAATTTCTATAGTGCCTTTAATGAAAGCTTTGTCCCAACATCATGTCACTGTCCTGGTGTTCAGCATTAATTAGCTGCTGCTACCTTCTTCTTAGCAATATTTCATTAGCTTATATAACAGCTTGTTCACGCTTCGCCTTAAATGCAATTTCTTTTTGGCTCGGCACAAGATAAAAAAGCCCCCAGCTGTTCTGTTTTTTAAGCCACAGGTTTTGGCATTCTGTTGTCTGTGAACCGGGCTGCCTTGGCTTGTTTTTTTTTTTTTTTTTTGTTTACATTTATATCCCGCCCTTCTCCGAAGACTCAGGGCGGCTTACAGTGTGTAAAGCAATAGTCTCATTCTATTTGTATATTTACAAAGTCAACTTATTGCCCCCTCAACAATCTGGGTCCTCATTTTACCTACCTTATAAAGGATGGAAGGCTGAGTCAACCTTGGACCTGGTGGGACTAGAACCTGCAGTAATTGCAGGCAGCTGTATTTTAATAACAGGCTTCTTACAGCCTGAGCCACACCGCGGCCCCTATGTTAAGAGGGCATGACTTATGGAATGTATGAGCCAACTGATCCACTCCGGTTTTTTTTTTCTCTCACTTCTTTCTCTTTCTTTCCTTTCTTTTCTCTCTCTCTCTCTTCCCCTTTATTTCTCTCTTTCCCCTTCCTTCCTTCCTTCCTTCCTTCCTTCCTTCCTTCCTTCCTTCCTTCCTTCCTTCCTTCCTTCCTTCTTTCTTTCTTTCTTTCTTTCTTTCTTTCTTTCTTTCTTTCTTTCTTCTTGCTTGCCTACCTGCCTGCCTTTCCACCTCTCTCCATCATAGGGGGACTATATATTAGTGCCAGTCAGAATAGTAAGAGATAGCAGTGATCTGGCAAATCTTGGACAGGTCAATACAGTATATAATGTTAATCAGTTGTAAGTTGTTGAAAATGAGCAACAATTCATTCATTCTCGTAGTTAATTTGCTTAAACACAGGTGACTGCGGAGGGAGCTTAAGATAAAATCACTGAAATCTCACTCCTTTTCACGTACCTGGAACACACATGTAAAAAGAGAGCATGCTTTAATCCCATGATTGCAGCAACCATCTTGACTCTCTTTCCAAAATACAACCAGGGGCTTCTCTTATTGAGGTGGACAGGTGGTCCTCAATTTAAGACTATAATAAAGCCTGCCTTACTTAATAACTCCCACCCCTGCTCTCCCTGTGGTTGTTAAGTGATTATGGGGGCATTAAGGAGAGTACTTGGGACCTCAGGGTAGGGTGGCCTTTAGAGGCTAGCCTCCCAAGGCCTCCCCTATGCCTGCAAGGACCCAGCAGGGCAGGATGGGGGGAGATAGGCGGGGGATGCTATAGCCTCCCTGTTGTCGGCCATAAGGCAAATCTGCCCAGATTTTGTTCACGTGACTGCAAGGGCCTTGCTCTCTTCACTCTCCTGCTGCAGGCCAAGGTGACTCTTATCTGACCAGGGCCTTGACAGTGTCTCTTTGCCTTGTCTCCCAAGGTCGTTTTCACATACCATTTACAAGAATGCACTTCACACATTTTGCTGGTTATTGTTCTGCTTCTGGGAAATTCCAAGATCTAAAACTCTACACAATTTGGCCGAGAAAAAATAAAATAGCATCATCTTCCATATGTGACCAAGCTTTTAACATCCTGGAAGATGTTTTCTCTTCTTTTCCTTGAGAGAGAGAGAGAGATAGAAGAGGAGGGAAAGAGGAGAGGAGAGGGAGGGAGAGAGAGAGAGACCGAGAAAGAGAGGTGTGAGAGAGAGAGTCAGAGAGAGAAAGATGTTCGGTGAAGGCAAGGAAGAGGGGCCCCGGTGTTTTCTCCCAACCTCTGGCAATCTACCTGTTTCCCTTTCCATTGTAACCAAAGATATATGTTGATGCCAATAAGTTTGGGGCTTCTAAACTAGGGGTCTCCAACCTTGGTCCCTTTAAGACTTGTGGACTTCAACTCCCAGAGTTCCTCAGCCAGCTTTGCTGGCTGAGGGACTCTGGGAGTTGAAGTCCACAAGTCTTAAAGGGACCAAGGTTGGAGACCCCTGTTCTAAACCATTTGTTGATTTGGACTTTATTTAAAATGCCTGCATTTTGAATGGGTTTGTTTTGATCCTTCAGTTATTCTACATTTCATTTTGATTAGCTGCCTTGGATCAAAAAGCAAATAAATATATTAAAATGAGATGTCCAGCTATATGAATATGGTAAATAAATGAATACAACACTAATACAAAAATGTTGGGAGCAAGCTTCACGATTCCAATTTTCCAAAAACACCACACTACTAACCAGAGCATATAAAACATTTGCTAGACCAATTCTAGAATACAGCTCGCCTGTCTGGAACCCTCACCACATCTCTGACATCAATACAATTGAACGTGTCCAGAAATATTTTACAAGAAGAGTTCTCCATTCCTTTGTAAACAACAAAATACCTTATCCCACTAGACTTGAAATCCTGGGCTTGGAAAACTTGGAACTCCGTCGCCTTCGACAAGACCTAAGTTTAACTCACAGAATCATCTATTGTAATGTCCTTCCTGTTAAAGACTACTTCAGCTTTAATTGCAATAATACAAGGGCAACCAATAGATTTAAACTTAATGTAAACCGCTTTAATCTAGATTGCAGAAAATATGACTTCTGTAACAGAATCATCAGTGCTTGGAATACTTTACCTGATTCTGTGGTCTCTTCCCATAATCCTAAAAGCTTTAACCAAAAACTGTCTACTATTGACCTCACCCCATTCCTAAGAGGACCATAAGGGGCGTGCATAAGCGCACAAAACGTGCCTACCGTTCCTGTCCTATTGTTTTTCTTTTCTTCTTCCTATATATATATATATATGCTTATACCTCCTTATATTTACCCATATATGTGTTTATATATTATATAATCTTTTTGTATGATACCTACATATATTGTTATGACAAAATAAATAAATAAATAAATAAATAAATAAATAAATAAATAAATAAATAAAATAATATTGTTCTTGGATGTGCCTCCACCTGAAAAAGCCAACTGCTTACCCTGACCTTAAAGGGCTTATCTCAGTTTCCCAACCCCCACCCCCAGTTTGCTTACTTCTCTTTCTTCCCGTCCAAACTCCAGTGGCATTTTTCTCATTCTTTAGCTGTAATTTCATGGGAAGGCAAGTCTGGGTGGGCTTGGAAGGAAAAAAAGATGGACAACTTCTAGCAGCTGTTGGCATTTGAAGAATCGAAACACTCTTTGGTATTTCAAGTGTAATCTTTGGTTAGAAGCCTTGTCTTAAGATAAAGATTGCATGGGATGATTTAAAAACACACACACACACACACACACACACACACACACACACACACACACACACAAATGAAGACACTTACAGAAATAACGGAATAAAAACAGAGTTGGAAGAAACCTTGTAGCTCTTCTAGTCCAACCCTTGGATCAAGGCAAAAGACCTTATTCATACTGGGCAAATGATTGTCCAGTCTATTCTTGAAAACCTCCAGCGATGGAGCACCTACAACTCCAGGAGGTAAACTATTCCACTGATTAATTGTTCTCACTATCGGGAAATTTCTCCTTACTTCTAGGTTCTCTCTTTAATGATCTTCCACCTGTTGTACAAATGATTGTAAGTCGAGGACTACTTGTATACCTCAACTGATCTGAGGTTGAACATTTCTCCCCAAACAATTTCAACTAATCAAAGATTACCACCAGATGTAGGGGCCTCTGGTAGCTCAGACTGGTAAGACAGTCTGTTATTAACAGCAGCTGCTTGCAATTACTGCAGGTTCAAGTCCCACCAGGCCCAAGGTTGACTCAGCCTTCCATCCTTTATAAGGTAGGTAAAATGAGGACCCAGATTGTTGGGGGCAATAAGTTGACTTTGTATATAATATACAAATGGATGAAGACTATTGCTTGACATAGTGTAAGCCGCCCTGAGTCTTCCGAGAAGGGTGGGATATAAATGCAAATTAAAAAAAAAAGATGTGGTTTTGGCTGGCTTCAAAAAGGCTTGGACCATTTATGTTAATCATTGGCTCAATGGCTCTTGGCTTTGATGGCAGCAAATGTGAAGCCATCTGCTTGGAAAATTGTGGGTTTCCTCGGTTGACCACTTGGACAACTGACTGCTGATTTGGATGTCCAATCCAGAGAGACACTGCTTAAGATTGATGGAGAGCGAAATATTTGGTATTCTGTCTATGCTACCTTCTCCTAAAGGATCTCAACCCTGACTGTTCTTTGGAAGGACAGATACTGAAACTGAAGCTCAAATACTTTGGCCATCTAAGAAGAGAAGACTTGTGAGAAGACACCCTGATGTTGGGAAAGATTGAAGGCAAAAAGAGAAGTGTCATTGACATAATGAGCATGAATTTGGGCAAACTCTGGGAGACAATGGAGATCAGGGGGACCTGATGGCATCACGAAGAGTCAGACATGACTTAGCGACTAAACAACTATGCTACCTCCATGACATAATTTGGTGTGACGTCTCAGACTTTGAACGAAAAAGGCTGAGGCTCAGTTCTGGGCAAATCACCGTTCTCCAATAATTCTGCTGGAGTGAGGGGTTCAAAGTTAGCCTCACGTGGATTTGCATAGCCAAGTGGCCTGCAGTTTTATTTGGTTCATTGCTATAACTACTGTATCACCTTCAGGAAACACACAAGAAAGGAGCTCCTAGAGCTTCCAATAATGTTGGAAACATGGGAGAAAATCTGGGTTAGAAATGTTAAGTTTACACAAGCACAGAATTTAAGGGAAAATTTTTATAAGATGTTTTATAGATGGCACTTAGATCCCAAAAAATTATCATGTATGTATCCTAATATCCAAGCGAAATGTTGGAGGTGTGATTGTGATGACGCTACATATTTTCATATTTGGTGGACTTGCAAGAAAATTAAGCTTTTGGATAAGAATTTGGTGGATTATTCAAAATGTACTGAAGAAGAAGATAAAGTTCCTGCCAAAATTTTTCCTTTTGGGAATTATAACGGATTGTACAGGGATTGAGACTAAATTGATTTTGAATTTAATAACAGCAGCAAGACTGTTGATTGGACAATACTGGAAGAAAGAAGAGGTACCTACAATAGAAGAATGGATACTGAAAGTCATTAATTTGGCTGAGATGGCTAAAATCTCAGCGTTTTTAAAAGACAATACGCAGGAAAGATATTTAATTGAATGGAAAAAATGGATTGATTATCTACAAAACAGATATCAGATTAAGAAATATCAGATTGCCTTTGAATAATTAGAAAGTTATTTTATGTAATAGGGGGAGTTGGGAGATGAAAAGCTTTGGATGTGGTTATTTGGATTGGAAGGGAAAATTTTATTCTATGTTTGGTTTATGTATAACAATACCTTGTGATTGACCGGGAAGCCGGGGAGGGGGGAAGGGGTTTTTTGGGGGGAGGGGAGGGGGGAAAAAGGGGGAAAATGTTTTTGTTTTTTAAAACTCTTTCAATAAAAATAAAAAAAAGAAAAAAAAAGAAAGGAGCTCCTAGCAACTGGTACCACAATGCCCATAATACTTTGGACTTGGGACTGATACGACTTGAAGGCCAAAATATCTGGATGGCACCTGGTACCTGATCAGCCCAAAGGTTTCACGGATGCACTAGGAAAACCCTGTTTTCTGAAGCAGAAAAAATAAGGTTATAAATATTTTTGTTGCAGATGAATTGACCCTTTCTTGTCCCTCCAACTCCCTGTGAACTTTCATGGGCACAGAATTTGTCCCCTCTCTTGCTCCTCATACAGGTAGTCCTCGGCTCACAACAGTTCATTTAGTGGCCGGTCAAAGTTACAACAGCACTGAAAAATGTGATTTATGAGCATTTTTCACACAACTGTTCCAGCATCCCCATGGTCACATGATCAACATTCAGATGCTTGACAACTGACTCATATTTATGATAATTGCAGTGTCCTGGGATCATTGCTTTTGTGACCTTCTGACAAGGGGTCAATGGGGAAGCCACTTAACACCTGTGTTACTCACTTAAGAACTGCAATGATTCATTTAAGAACTGTGACAAGAAAGGTTGGAAAATGGGGAAAACTTGCTTAACATCTGTGTTACTTAGCAACAGAAATTGTGGGCTCACTTGTGGTCATGAGGACACCTGCAGTCTTGATGGCATAAAACTAACAGTCACACTTTTGAGGAGATTAATGATTCTGATTAAAGATATTGCTGGAATTAAACCAATTGTGGACATTTTGCCTTGGAAAAATGACTAACAACTTCT
This sequence comes from Ahaetulla prasina, assembly GCF_028640845.1. Classification (NCBI taxonomy): domain Eukaryota; kingdom Metazoa; phylum Chordata; class Lepidosauria; order Squamata; family Colubridae; genus Ahaetulla; species Ahaetulla prasina. The sequence continues at coordinate 24,850,017 of NC_080549.1, read as the reverse complement.
TCAGATCTCTGCAAGAATGTTTGTTTCTCAAAGGAACGCTGGTTGATCGGGGGGGGTGGGGGGTTGAGATCGATGGGCATTTATTCGGTTAGGCTTTCAAAATGGCCGTTATCCCTCCCCACTGGGTCATTAGGGTTTTCTCCATATTGGCCACAGAGCCAAAGGATCTCACACAGAAACATCCCAAGGCTGTATTTTGGTTAACCTCTAGAAAGCCAGCATATACTCTATGAGCTGCATTCAAAGCTAAATCACAGTGTGTTGTGTCTTGGCCGCTCTCACCGCAGCCGGGGTCTGCTTATCTGCTCCCGAACACGGAGGAATGTATGCCTCCCGGCCCCAGTCCTGGCTCCATGCCCAGACAAGCTGCAGAGGAGGGGGCACCTCCCGGTCCCAGCCCTGGCTCCATGCCCAAGCAGGCTGCAGAGGAGGGAGCATCCCCAGGCCCCAGCCCTGGCTCCATGCCCAGGCAAACGGAGCAGTTAGACCCCTCCCCCTCCTCCACAGCATGTGAGCCTGAGGAAAGTTTACTTCCAACAGCTGCTGATTGGAGTGACCCTCGCATCAGAAGACTGGATAGGCGGAGGCAACAGAAGGAAGGGAAGGGCAGGCCTTAATGAGTGCTGAGTCATGGAGCCACACCCCATGGCCTATATAAAGGATCTGCTTTCTGGCAGTCTCTGAGTCAGGCAAAGTCGAACTTATCTTGCTGAAGTCACTTACTGGTCTCCTGCCTGCTCTGAGGACTTTGCTAGGACTTTGGGCAGAGCTGCAAAGGCAAGCCTGATTCGGATTTCCCTGACCCGTCCGTCAGCAGAGGAGTGGGACACGACACAGTGCCTCATTTGGGCAAATTTTCCATGCCCAGCCTAAGTCGGAATAGGGGCCGACTTAGGGGCCGGAATAGCTCAGGCTGTAAGGAGCCTGTTATTAGAACACAATAGCCTGCAATTACTGCAGGTTCAAGCCCGGCCCAAGGTTGACTCAGCCTTCCATCCTTTATAAGGTAGGTAAAATGAGGACCCAGATTGTTGGGGGGGCAATAAGTTGACTTTGTAAATATACAAATAGAATGAGACTATTGCCTTATACACAGTAAGCCGCCCTGAGTCTTCGGAGAAGGGCGGGATATAAATGTAAAAAAAAAAAAAGTCCTAAGCTATCAAATGATACTTCATTTAACACAGGACTTCCTAACCTTTTTCCTTCTTTACCCAAAACTGCTAATTAGAAAGTCCTCCTTTAAATGTCCCTCTTCTGACTGGTGTGTCGTTACCCAAACAAAACACACACACCCAACTTTTACCCCAATTTGAGGTGATATAGCCAAGTTTGGGAAGCACAAACTGGTTTTTGAGATACCTATAGGACTATTAGATATCAGTTCATTTTGATCCTGAAAAAAATGTGCTGCTCAAAATTCTGCATCAGTATTACAGTGTCCTACTAGCTTAGTGACACATCTCTGCCCCACTTGATTCTGTTAATTTCGTTCAAACTTTTGGTTTTTTTAATTAATGGGAGGCTAGAATATTACTCTGCATCAATCTGCAGATTGACAGAGTTGGAAGGGATTTTATAGGTCATCTAATCCAACCTCCTGCCCAGGCAGGAGACCCTACACCATTTCTGACAGATGGCAGTCCAGTCTCTTCTTGAAAGCCTCCAGTGATGAAGCTCCCACAACTTCTGGAGGCAAGCTGGTCCATGTTTTCCAATTTGGAAAAGTGTTTCTCAAACTTTAAGATGGGTGAACTTCAACTTATGCTTATATATATGTTTTTCTTTTATGATGTGTTGTTGTTTTATGTCGATGTTTATATATACTGTTGTGACAAAATGAAATAAAAAAAAAAGAATGCAGAGAAAAGCAACTAAGATGGAAACTAAAGCACATGAAGAATGGTTGCAGGAACTAGTCTAATGAAAAGAAGGACTCGGGTTGACATGATAATAGTCTTCCAAGATTTGAGGGTCTGTCACAAAGAAGAGGGAATCAAGCTATTCTCCAAAGCAGCAGAAGGCAGCACAAGAAGTTAACAGGTGAAAACTTATCAACCTGGACCTAAGGAGAAATTTCCTGATAGTGAGAACAATTAACCAGTGAAATTAACTTCCTTCAGAAGTTGTGGGAGTTCAATCACTGGAGCTTTTTAAAAAGAGACTAGACAGCCATTTGTCTGGAATTGTACAGGGTCTCCTGCTCAAGAAGGGGTTTGAGTAGAAGACCTCCACGATCCCTTCCAACTCTGTTATTCTGTATTCTGTGAACACCTGTAACAGTTGTTCAAACGGCTTCTACTCTTCCTTTTGCTATAAAGGCTTTCTTTATTATGGTGGTTTTTGAAAGCAAAGGGACCTAAACTGAGAATGGAGTCAGGAAGCAGAAGAGATGGTGCTTTTCGTCTCAAATCAGCTTCCTCCAAATATAGATAGTCCTCGATTTACGTTCACAACTGAGCCCAACATTTCTGTTGTTAAGTGAAAGGTTTGCTAAGTGAGTTTTGCCCTGCTTTATGACCTTTCTTGCCACAATTGTTAAGTGAATCACTGTAGTTGTTAAATTAGTCCCATGGCTGTGAAATGAATCTGGCTTTTCCATTGATTTTGCTTGTCTAATGGTTGCAAAACGGGATCACATGACCTTGGGAAACAGCATCGGTCCTAAGTAGGAACCAGTTGCTAAGCATCTGAATTTTGATCACATGGTCATGGGAATGCTACAAAGGTTGTAAGTGTGAAAAATGTTCATAAATTTTTCTTTTATGTACACTGAGAGCATATACACCAAGACAAATTCCTTGTGTGTCCAATCACACTTGGCCAATAAAATTCTATTCTATTCTATTCTATTCTATTCTAAATCAATTTTTGCAGTGCTGTTGTAACTTTGAACAGTCACTAAATGGACTGTTGTAAATCAAGGACTACCTGTATGGCACCTGGGATTACCAGAGATGTTGCACAGCATAGCTCCAAGGCCAGTAAAAGCCTCTCATGTAATTGCAACGCCTGTGTGGCAGCCAAGTCAGGTTTCCTGGCATGCAGAACGTCTGGGCTTCTATCCTGAGATTCCTGCTCCGAGTCTTTTGCTTTCTCCACACATTTAGGGCAGGTGTAGATAAATATCAGGTACTCCTTGGCTTATCATTGACTCTGCTAATTATGATTGCCATTATGTGACTAGACCTGATTTTATTGACTTTTATTGTGGCGGTAGTTAAATGAATACCATGGTCATTAAGTAAATCGATTGTTTGCCACTGGACTTTTCCCCCCCCCAGAAACTGCAAGTAAACACCGATTTCCATATTGTAAATCATGATCACATGACTGGCAGATGCTGCAAACAGTCGTAAATGCAGGCTGGTTGCTGAGCACTGACAATGCAGACCCCACCCGCTGGAAGGCTCCTACCCGGTAACTTTGGAACCAGGTTGTATGCAGCTTTTTTAGGGGGAGGGTGTCCATTATAACTTTGAACGGTCGCAAATCAAGGACTACCTGTATATAATGGTGAAATGGTGAAATGAGCATCTTGGATCATGGCTGGCTCACGAATTCTGGGAGTTGAAGTCCACACGGGGCCATAGTTGCCCACCCTTCCTCTGGAGGCTTTCAAAAACGATGCATAAACCTGCTTTTCCCAGCCTGTGCCTTCCCACAGTGTTGGACTACAACTCCCATCCCTCCTCGCCAGCCTTAAAGGATATCCGGTGTGAGAAAGTGAGCATAAAGAAGTTAAAAATAAATCTTGATACTTCAATCTGTAGCAGCAAGGAAGGCAGATGTTCCTCAGGCGATAAGGATTTGGGGGTGGAAACTGGCTGAACTGGAGAGGCCCCAGAGAGGACAGGATTCTCTGGATTCTTAAGGCAGGAGCCACCTAAGCAAACATGCAAATGTTGAAATAATCTAAGCCTCCAGGCCTTCCTACGGGAGCCTCTTGCAGTGGAGGGAGTCCTCAACTTCCGACCACAACAGAACCCCAAATTTCTGCTGCTATGCAAGACAGGTGCTAAGTGAGTGAAGAAGACTATCGAGAGGGGGACTCTATGGAAGGGATAAAGGTGAAGGGTAGTCATTTCATTGCTATGACAGATAGTCCTTGACTTACAACTGCAACTGAGCCCAGAATTTCTGTTGCTAAGTGAGACAGTTGCTAAATGAGTTTTGCCCTATTTTATTATCTCTCTTGCCAAAGTGAATCACTGTTAAGTCAGTAACACAGTTGTTAAGGAAATCCAGTTTCCCCATTAATTTTCCTTGTCAGAAGGTTGCAAGAGGGGATCATGTGACTTCGGGACGCTGCAACCGTCATAAATACGAGTCAGTTGCCAAGCAGCTGAATTTCGATCATGGGGAGACCGGGGGATTCCTCAATGGTCGTAAGTGTGAAAAATGGGTCACAAGTAATTTTTTCACTGCCATTGTAAGTTCCAACGGTCATTAAATAAACTGTTGTAAGTTACAAACTACCTGTAATTTTAGGACATTTGAAAACCTTGGAAGGATGGAGAAGCTGGACAAGCGAACTAGCAGGCCAAAGACCTCTGAGAAGATTTGCCCAATCATGAGAGGTAAAAAGGAATAGGATCTGGACCTATAATATCTCATGGTGGAAGTTTTCTGGTGCCATCTGATGGCCTAAAAAGGGAAAATCCTACTTGCCTAGCCTGTTGGTCGTAGGTCCAAGAGGCATCAGGAACCAAGATGGAATTTGTAAGGCTCTGAATTCATGCTCTGAAATATCTATCCTACCTTCCCAAAAATGTGGTGTGCTCATTTTTGACCTCCAAGGAATAAGCATCAATCCACAGGTATGAACAATCTTCGTGTGAAGACCGCTACTCTAGAAGACCAAACCTGGAAGAACTTAAGTCTTGGGCATGGAGGCTCATTTCCAGAGATCCTGGACTTACCTTCTCAGAGGATGTGCCAGTCTCTGGAAATCTGTTGTCCTTCAGGTCTTCCCTAGTGCAAGACCCAACCAGAAAGAGGACCATCAGGTCTAACAAGCTGAACTCTCATGAAGTCCTAAAATAGAAGCCCAATCCAACTTCTTGCTTTCTGCAGCAGTGATCAAATGGTCCTGGGAGAGAGATTCCATGGAGGGTTGTCAGAGGATAGGCTGCCTGCAAAATGGCCAGAACCTGGGCTGCTGGTGCCCTCATCCAAGCCGACCCAGCAAAGTGTGGCTATAAAAGCTGGGCAGAGAGGCAGTTGGGGGTGGCAGACGGAAGGTGGTTTGTGTTCATTTGGGAAACTCAAACAGCCTGAAGCAGCCTAAGGCAAACAAAAGAGTTAACTGTTCTCCGGAAGAAGAACTCACAAAGAGAAGTAGTGGAAGAACAGGGGTTGCAGTAGAATTGGGGAAGAGTGATATAGTAAACTATAGGGGCACGATGGCTCCATGGTTAAAGACGTTGAGCTTGTCAGCTAAAAAGCTGATAGCCCCGGATTCAAGACCCAAGACTATGCAACAAGGTGAGCTCCCATACCTTGCCCCAGCTCCTAGCAGTTTGAAAGCATGTACATGCAAGTAGATAAACAGGTACCACTTTGGATGGGAAGTAACAGCCAGTGTGCCTTTGGCATTTAGCCATGTTGGCTACATGACCACGGAAATATCTTCAGACAACTCTGGCTCTCTTGGCCAAGAAATGGAGATGAGCACCACCTCCTTGAGTTCGACACCACTGGACAGAGAAACCTTTACCTTTGATACAGTAAACAGCAAGTCCTGGTCTTTGAGTGCTTGTGGGTGTGTTGATTCTTTGGGGTTTTGGAGCCCAATAACCTAAAGAACCTGTGACAGGGGGATGCCAACAACCTCCCTATTCCGGTCCAGCTCCTGCTACCCAACGATGTTCTCATCCATTTAACCATTGTACCTCACTGATGGTAGCCAACCGATCGACTTTCAGCATTTATCTACCTACCAATCCAAGACAGGAGACATTACAGGTAGTTCTTGGCTTACGGAAGTTCATTTAGGGACCATTCAGAAGTTACAATGGCACTGAAAAAAGTGATTTATGACAATTTTTCATACTTATGACCATTGCAGCATCCCCAGGGTCACATGGTCAAAATGTGGATGCTTGATAATTGACTCATATTTATGACAGTTGTAACATCCCATGGTCAAGTGATCTTTTGCAAACTTGTGACAAGCAAAGTCAAAGGGAAGCCAGATTCATTTAAAAAACCCTGTTACTAATTTAACCACTGCAGTGATTCATGTAACAACTGTGGCAAGAAAAGGCGTAAAATGGGGCAAAACTGCCTCACTTAACAATTTTGTGCTCAATTGTGGTCGTAAGTTGAGGACTAACTATACAAATTAAAACATACCCACCAATTGACTTCAAACATAGCAGAGTACTACACTATCCACTTCCCACATCATGAATGTAAATTTCTGACATTTTAATCTCAATTTTCCTCTCAGGAGCAGCACAGATGACTTTCTGAGTCACCATTTTTTGAGCCTCAACTTCATGAAGCAGACTATCTAATGAGCTTCACAGCTAAGTGACTAAGTTTGTTTTCTAGGCTTCCTTAGTCTTTGTTCTCACTCGCTTCAATCCATAGATCAGCAACCTTTCTAAATGCCAACGCATCACCTTTCTGTGATGGTGCGATGCCAAAGTAAAGATTTAGAAAGGGCTGGCATTCTTCTTTGAAATCTTGTCTGTCCTCCTGCAAGCAAACAGAAATTTTGCCAGGATCATGTGAGATGATCTGCAATTCTAAACAACAGTCCATTTGCTCCTAGTGGCAATCAGTGGTGACTTGCTTAAACCCGGTTACAAAGCTGTATTAATCTAAGAGCAAAGTGATGCCAATGTTTGCTTCCAGATTCCATGTTGCACCCTTGACCTTTCCTTAAGAATTCTTTTGATTAAAAACGTAAATGGGAAACTGACTTGCTATGAACCAATTCCCTGGCACCCAGAGCTCTATTTATTTGTAGCAAACTTTTTAATTTCTCCCCACTATAAATGGCCTAAAACATTTGGGGTGGCTAGTTCACCTTCTGATAAATGGGTTTTGTAAGTAAACTATGGCAGCCATTTTGTGACTGCACCCGCCACATGTTCCCCAATGTCAGCTGGGCAAAAAGCAATCACATGCATATTATTGTGGCATTAAAGCCCTGGGTAATGGTTTAGTAGGTTCGCATGAACTCAGCCCATTGTAATTTATTCAGCATAGAGGCACTGTGCTTACATTTGTGTGTGTTTCCATCTGTATGTATTTGTGAGTCACGAGGAGCTAAGCACGGAGCCTTAGCAGCCCAGATTGGCTTAGCAATTCTCACCCAAGCTGAGCGCCTAAAAATTCAATCTTTTTTTGCCTCTTCTTACAAAGCGAAAAAACCTCTGGCTAGCTGAAAAGACATCCATTAAAAATATGTGAGAGCTAGAATAAATCAATGCATATGCATAAACGAGCCCAATTAAAATGTCATTTTCATTCAGCGAAGCAAGTGCAAAAATGCTGAGGTCATTTTGGAAAAAGTCCAGTCTCCTAATCATCCCATCTCCCCAGGCATTCCTCATTCTACCATGTTCCAACTGTACTAATGCTCTCTCTCTCTCTCTCTCTCTCTCTCTCTCTCTCTCTTTCTCACACACACACACACACAAACATGGGTTGGTTGGCCTCAGCCCCCTCCTGCTGCCCGGCTCCTTCCACCACCAACTCTTGGGGAGGGTCTTTTCCGCACCCCCAACCAGTAGAAAATCTAGAAAAAACAAACTGAGCATGTTTTCAACACCCTTTCTCAGAATATCCAGCTTTTCCTGGAGACGGGCTTCCTGCACCTGGAGCAATGTCAGTCTGTGTGTGTGTGTGTGTGTGTGTGTGTGTGTGTGTGTGCGCACGCCGCACGCATAAGCATATGCTGTTTTCTCTGTGTGTCAGTCAAAAGCCAAGCAAACTGCACAGAATCTCAAGCAATCTCTTTCCTCTTTCAAAACCACGCACATGTGTAATAGCAGAGAACTTTCTGGGTTGGACAAGTGGCAAATGTTTTTCTTAAGGGATTCAATGGAAAGCGGGAACATCTAATTGAGAAATGATTTTATCTGGGTTTTTTTTTGGGGGGGGGAAGATAAATTGGCTTAGGAGACTCAACATTTACCGTACGCAATCAACCAGCAATTGATAAGAGATACTATAAAGAATCAAACCTGGATATTTGGCCCGGGACCAATTATTAGAGAGAATATTTGGGATGATTTTCTATAAGGCTTTTGAAATTTCAATCCTGTCTTTCTTTTATTACTGTTCACAATATTTTTTTTTGATGGTTTGTGTTTTAATCTCCTTGGAATGAGCTAAAATATTCATTAAAAACAAAAAACAAATTCATGCAGACAACCACAGAGGACCTGAAGTGTTAGCAAAAGCTCTTATGGTCCTTTTGCTGTTTCTACTTAGTTGGCTTTGAACTGCTGTCGCTTCGGATAGAACACTTTAGGGAAAAGTGTGGGGTGCACATAAGAACATCAAAAATGCATGTCCAGCATTTTGTTCCTGGAATGGGGGAGGCGGGGGCTGAGAGACAAGAGGCACATCTAGAAGCAGAAGCAGGAGACCGAACTATTGGCATTCAAGCTAAACTGAACAGAATAAAATAACAGAGTTGGAAGGGACCTCAAAGATCCTCTAGTCCAGCCCCCTGCTCAAGCAGGAGACCTTACACTATCCCAGACCAGCCTATTTATGAAACCTTCCAGTGATGGAGCACCCCCAACTCATGGGGTAAAATCTCTGAAACCCACTTTTGAACTCCGGAGTGAATTCCAGCTTCTTATCCTGATTCATCTCAAGTGAAAATGTCCAGGGTTTGTGCGTGGGACTGCAGAGCGTGGTCAAAAAGGTGTAAGATGGAGGCTGCCATAGTTCAATTAAAGTACAGCCTGATTTTTATTATTTCTTATCTATCGATTTATTTCTGATTGAGATATGTGCACAAACACACTCCACCACATTGCAATTTATTCATTGTTTGCTTATATTTGTATATAGCAAGCAACTGCATATACTTAACCATTTCTTTTTCACTGGCAAGTGCCATTTGAAGAGATCAACACCCCAATCAAGGAACTATCAATTCCCACAAACGATCAAGCAGAAAACAATATCGTAATCGAAGAATTGTTAAGGAGAAAAACCACATCCCACCCACAAGGAGAAGGCAAGTTACTGTACACAAATAGAGAGCAAACCTCACACCCCTTGGCACTGACGAGATGACCTAGCTGGGTAATGAAATGTCTGAAAGCAAACAATCAAGCTCAGAGAGTCCCAAGGACCCTACAGATCTTCATTGACCAAGGATGCACTTTGATGTAATCTAAGGACATTCTCAATAGGAGGGTCCTAACCATGTAATTTGTTCCGTGATGGATTATCTAGCCTTGAAAGGCATCACTTATGTGAACCTTCATTTGATAACAAACAACTGTCTCTTCATGCCAGCTGTTCTGTCCATTCTCTTGAATCATGGAGGTTTGGCTTTGGCATAATTTAAACTGTAGGATCTCCTTGGACTGTATTAGGGCAGACCATTTTTTCAGAGTGAATTGCTTGAATTAGTTTGCATCCTCAATTCTGCCCCCAGAACTAACTCCAAAAGTTGTGGATGCTCCAACCCTGGAAGTTTTCAAGAAGAGATTGGACAACCATTTGTCTGAAATGGTACAGGGTTTCCTACCTCAACAGGGGGTTGGACTAGAAGACCTCCAAGGTCCTTCTGTTGTTCTATTCATTGATGGTTTTAATAAATGGCCAGAGTTTACCAGTACTACATTATTCTGCAACTATACATCACAATAAAACCATTATAAAACTAGACACATCACTAGAAGCCAAAATCACAAGACTATGTCTGATTGTACTTTGCCAATGTCATGCGCGCGGATTCATTGGAGAAGTCAATGACACTAGAATGGTTACTGGAACAAGAAGAAAGAGCAAGCAAAGAACTCACTGGCTTCATACCATCAAAGCTGATGCAAAGATGAACAATCAACAACTGAAACGAGTTGGTAGCATGGACAAGCACTTGGCTATAAACTCACCAAGAATCGGACATGACTAAATGGTTAAAACAAACAAACAACATCACAATACACACAGCCGGCTGACAATTTTAGTCTCAACATATCTGAAAGGCAACAGTGGCTCTTCCAGCTGAGTGGACAAACTGGTATCCAGAAAAATCTTTGCAAAGAATTCAATTGTGAGAAGATAAAGAGCTCCAGCAAAATCTATATCCCCGTCAATCCAAAAAAAAAGATGAATTCTAAAAAAAATATCCTGGTGGTTGGTGATTATTTTTTAATTGAAAACATGATTTAGCGGATCAGTTTAAATGGAATTTAAAAGAAATTATGGCCTCTTAAGCATAATCTCACCTATCCTGCGCAGACTGCACTGGCTACCTGTGGCCTTCCGGGTGCGCTTCAAGGTGTTGGTGACAATCTTTAAAGCGCTCCATGGCATAGGGCCGGGCTATTTACGGGACCGCCTACTGCTACCGAATACCTCTCACCGACCCGTGCGCTCTCACAGAGAGGGACTCCTCAGGGTGCCGTCAGCTAGGCAGTGTCGTCTGGCGACACCCAGGGGAAGGGCCTTCTCTGTGGGGGCTCCCACCCTCTGGAACGAACTCCCTCCAGGACTTCGTCAACTTCCGGACCTCCGAACCTTTCGTCGCGAGCTTAAAACACACTTATTCATCTGCGCGGGACTGGATTAGATTTTAAATTTACTGGTTTTAAATGGGTTTTTATTATTTATACTGTTTTTTAATAATTCGGCTATAGAATAAGTTTTTTAATTGTCATTTTAGTTTGTATTTATATGTATTTTTAATTGCCTGTGAACCGCCCTGAGTCCCCAGGGAGATAGGGCGGTATATAAATATGAAAAATAAATAAATAAATAAATAAATAAATAAATAATCTCACCTATGGAAATGACCAAAGATGAGATAATGTATTGTAAAGGAAATCAGGGCTGACCTTGGAAAAAGAAAAATTTGGAGAAGGTTTTACAGTCACAGACTGAAGGAAGCATGAGAAAAAAAACTCAAAATAACAATCTTTGATTGTATTGGCATAAGATGAGGCAGAGAGAAATTTAGAAGGCTTTCAAGATTGTGTTATTCTGCTCTACAACAATGCACAGCTTTCCTGGGATTACATCTGTTTCTTACCTGCTGCCTACCTTGAAGGGCTAATATTTGGAAATATTTTTGGCTTTTTAGGAAAAATAAGAGAGAGTAAGGAAAGATGAACTTAGTGGAGAAATGCAAGACCTATCTCTAGAAAAACAGGGGTGAAAAGTCCATGATTACAAATAATATTTGGAGGCAACTCAGACAAACACTTCCCTAATTCCCTGAAGTATAAGGAGTGGGAGGAGGTACAGACAATAAGCCTTACAAGATTCTGTTGTTATAGCCACTCTCCATCAAAGTAGTTTTAACCTTCCTGAGAAGTTCATTTCTTGGTCTGGTCTACTTACTGGGGCAAGTAGATATCCTATGTGTGTATTCCTGATAAAATTGCTTAAGTTTCTCTCTTTTCTTTCAAGTAGCTGGTTGGCCTCATTTAAAATGCAGCCAAGGATAATGAGTGGGAAACTTTGTTTGGCTCAGGACGAAGGAGTCTCATTGGGCTGATTTCAGTCGTTATTTTCCCAGAATCCTTATCCCATCAAAAGTGAAGCAAAAGCAACATTGTTAGGTCAATCTAACAAGGGCAATCAATTCCACCTATTATGTGAGTGGTGCTGCAACTACCTTTTTTGAACATGACTCTGAAAATGTATGGAAAAACCAGATGCTGAAAACCATCTTCCCATAAGTTGGGGCAGAATGGAGGGGAGATGCGGTGGGAAAAGGGAAAGGGAAAAATCCAGGGGGGGCTTTCTACAGCTGTTCCCAAGTTGGGGCCCTCCAGCTGTGCAGGAGCACAGCATTCAATGCGCAACCATCCTGCAGACAAATGCAGAGGGGCTCAATCTGTTGGGTGACGCGCCACACGAAACTTTGCACCACAGACTGAAATCCATACCCAAAACCAGGCCGGCACACAGCTGATTTGGGGAGAGGGATTTGCATCATAAAAGAGATTAAGATAAAGTGTTTTAAATATCTGAAAGATTTATGTTACCCATTTTGCTCTGTAATGCCCCCCATATAAAATACAGCCTATATTTTTGATCCAAACCACATGGTGTAGAGGAGAGGGTTTGGGGGGCCAAAAGTAATAGCAGGAGCAAAAGCACTTAGACAGAGACCACTTCACAGGGTTTACAGCCCTCTCTAAGTGGCATTTCCCCCCCAACAATCTGGGTCCCCATTTTACCGACCTCAGAAGGATGGAAGCAATGGTGGGTTTCTACCGGTTCGCCCAAACCGCCCGGATGTCATCACAGACACTCTGCGCATGCACAGAAGATTCTGCACATGCACAGAAGCACCATACACAAGCACGTTCCCAATTCCAAACCAGTAGCGAAGGTAACTGGAACCTGAAGGCTGAGTCAACCTTGAGCCAGTCAGGATCAAACTCCTGGCAGTGAACAGAGTTTGCCTGCATTTTAACCACCACAGCTCTTGTGGATGGCATTGGTGATCAGGTAATAGAAGTACCATCCTTGCAGCAAATGCTCCTGCAGGAGACCCTATACCAGTGTTGGCGAACCTTTTCAGCACAGAGTGCTGAAATGGGAACGTGCGCATGTGGGGGGAGGGGGGAGCGCCAGAAACCGGAAGAGCGTGGCGCATGAGCATTGGTCACCCGGTCTTCCGGTTTCTGGGGCACATGCACACGTGAAGACCAGCTGGCCGGCGTGCATGTGCATGCCAAAATCCGGAAGAGCAACGGGCGACCAGCTGGCGTGCCCAGAGAGATGGCTCTGCATGCCACTTCTGGCATACGTGCCATAGGTTCGTCATCACGCCCTACACTATTTCAGACAAGTGGTTGTCCAATCTCTTCTTAAAAACTTCCAGTGCTGGAAAATTCACAATTTCTGGAGGCAAATAGGTCTGCTAGTTAATTTTCTCACTGTCAGGAAATTTCTCCTTAGTTCCAGGTTGCTTCTCTCCTTGATTAGTTTCCATCCATTGCTGCTTCTTTTTTTAGCTTTGTAAAAAAATTTATTTTATTTTAATGCAAATAATCCATGTTCCATTAAGGAGTGTGTCATCTGGGTACAAACATTTTGTGCAAAAACAGTTAAAGTGTACAACCATATTCATTATTTGATCTATTCTTAGCTTAATACCATTACATTAAATATCTAATACTATGACAATCCTCTTCTTAATTTATTTAACTCTATTAACTCTATTAATGCATTTTCTATATTTCACTCATCTATATTTATTTCTAATTTTTATATTTATTCTCTAACCATCGATCAAATAACTCCCATATAGTATAACATTTGGTTTGTTCTTTCTCTTTAATTGCCAATGTTAACCTATTCATTTCTGCATTCCCTTGCTTCTTGTCCTGCCTTCTGGTGCTTTGGAAAATAAGTTGACCCCCTCTTCTTTGCAGCAGCCTCTCAAATATTGGAAGACTGCTGTCCTGTCACCCCTAGTCTTTCTTTCATTAAACTAAACATACCCAATTCCTGCAACTGTTTTTCATGTTTTAGGCCAAAGATAGGTGCTTTGGAGAAAACATGTCAATAGGAGCTCAAGGGTTTCCACTGCTTCCGTCACAGGCAGCCTCCTCCCCAGCCCCCAAGGTGGCAAACAAATGCAAAGGATTTATTGTTGGGGAAACAAGAATAGGACAGCCCGGAAACAGTATCTGAGTTTTGATTGGGTTAAGCTCAGCAGCCCTTTGGAGGCAAGGGCCCCATGGAATGTATGAAAGGGCTTCACCTGCCAAGAAGCTCATCTCTTCCCTTGTTCTTGACCTGAAAACTCTTCCATCGCCCATTATAAAGAAAAGGTGGGGGGGAGAAGATGGGGAAGGATCAAGACTTGCTGCTTTCATTGTCCTGCTCTCAGTCTGCAAGATTTATTTTAGGGCAATTTTGTTCAAGAAAGGTCAGAGATCCCACCAGATGCAGGAATGGGATGATCTGCAATCAACTGCAAGTGGTCAGTAACTGATTGGTATCCGATTGGTCTAAAACTTGGCAACTCCAAATCTCAACCAGCAAATGCTCAGTCTTACATATTGGGAAAAAGAACCCTAACACTAAGTACAAGCTTGATGGACATTACCTTACAGATGACCCCCATCCTGTTAAAGACCTTGGAGTTTTCATATCAAATGATCTAAGTGCCAAAGCCCACTGCAACTACATAGCAAAAAAGGCTCTAAGAGTTGTAAACCTAATTTTGCATAGCTTCTTTTCCAAAAACTCTACACTACTAACCAGAGCATGCAAAACATTTGCTAGCCTATCCTTGAATACAGCTCACCTGTCTGGAACCCATACCACATCTCTGACATTAATACAATTGAACGAGTCCAGAAATATTTTACAAGAAGAGTTCTCCGCTCCTCTGTAAACAACAAAATACCTTATCCCACCAGACTTGAAATCCTGGGATTAGAAAACTTAGCACTCCGCCGACTCCGACAAGACCTATGTTTAACACACAGAATCATCTATTGCAATATCCTTCCTGTTCAAGACTACTTCAGCTTCAATCACAATAATACAAGAGCAAACAATAGATTCAAACTTAATATTAACCGCTTCAATCTTGATTGCAGAAAATATGACTTTTGTAACAGAGTTGTTAACGCTTGGAACACACTACCTGACTCTGTGGTCTCTTCTCAAACTCCCAAAAGCTTTAACCAAAAACTGTCTACCATTGACCTCACCCCATTCCTAAGAGGACTATAAGGGGCAAGCATAAGTGCACAAAAGTGCCTACCATTCCTGTCCTATTGTTTCCTTTCATTGTATGTGCTTGTATATAATGTTGTGACAAAATAAAAAAAAAACTAAATAAAATTTAAAAAAAAAACTGTCACCCAAAACATCAGTACAGGTAGTCCTTGACTTACAACAGTTGGTTAAGTGTTAGGGCCGGAATAGCTCAGGCTGTAAGGAGCCTGTTATTAGAACACAGTAGCCTGCAATTACTGCAGGTTCAAGCCCGGCCCAAGGTTGACTCAGCCTTCCATCCTTTATAAGGTAGGTAAAATGAGGACCCAGATTGTTGGGGGGGGCAATAAGTTGTCTGTAAATATACAAATAGAATGAGACTATTGCCTTATACACTGTAAGCCGCCCTGAGTCTTCGGAGAAGGGCGGGATATAAATGTAAAAAAAAAAAAAAAAAGTGACCATTCAAAGTTACAACGGCACTGAAAAAAGTTATTGATGACAGTTTTTCACACTTATGAGCGTTGCAGCATCCCCATGGTGACATGATCAAAATCCAGACACTTGGCAACGGACTCATATTTATGAGGGTTGTGGTGTCTTGCGGGGGTGTCACGTGATCAACTTTCTGACAAGCAAAGTTAAAAGGGAAGGCAGATTCACTTCACAACCTTGTTACTAACAGCTGCAGTGATTCACTTAAAAACTGTGACAAGAAAGATCATAATTGTAACTTTGAACAGTCACTAAATGAACTGTTGTAACTCAAGGACTACTTGTACTAAAAAGGACAAGGAAAGGAATTGGAAAGGAAGAAAGGAAACTTCCAAGCGGAAGAATATATTTTGGGGGTTTACTTGAAAATTTAAAACCCACCACAGGGAATTTCCTTGACTTCAAAGGTTTATAGGACACAAACTCAATGTGTGATGGGGAATTCCCCTGTCAAGGGAAAAAAACACAGTGAAATGAAACAGAACAGGACAGGACAGGACAGGACAGGACAGGACAGGACAGGACAGAACAGAACAGAACAGAACAGAACAGAACAGAATAGAATAGAATAGAATTTTTTTATTGGCCAAGTGTGATTGGACACACAAGGAATTTGTCTTGGTGCATACGCTATCGGCGTACATAAAAGAAAAGAAACCTTCATCAAGGTACAACGTTTACAACACAAATGATGGTCAATATATCAACATAAATCATAAGGATTGCCAGCAATAAAGTTACAGTCATACAGTCATAAGTGGAAAGAGATTGGTGATGGGAACGATGAGAAGATTAATAGTAGTGCAGATTCAGTAAATAGTTTGACAGTGTTGAGGGAATTATTTGTTTAGCAGAGTGATGGCCTTCGGGAAAAAACTGTTCTTGTGTCTAGTTGTTCTGGTGTGCAGTGCTCTATAGCGTCGTTTTGAGGGTAGGAATTGAAACAGTTTATGTTTTGAGGGTAGGAGTTGAAACAGTTTATGTTTATTTGAAATGTGTTTCAAATAAAAAATAAAGCTGCCTGCCTAATTTACGGCCTATGGAAGAAATATGTGGTGGTCGTAGGATAAGACAAGGAAATGGTCCTGGAGCAATTTACAGGAACATTTCTTGGAGCAATTCACTCCAAACCTATCTCCTCTGGTCTCATCTGAATCGTTTTCAATATATTGGCACAGCTCCAAACGTTTACTTGCATGTGTGTAATTTCCCTTTAAAGGAGGAGCAGAAACTAAAATACTTTGGCTTCTCCAGGTCCCAGGTTTGACTCCAAAGAGCTAGAGGGAGCTTCAAATGGTTAAAAAAATGGAAGTCTCAGACAATTCATTCTAATATACTACAAGGCAAAACACGCAACCTTAAAGGAAAAACACAACTATTTACTGCAGTATCCTCTGAACTCAAATTGTACGTTGATTCCGATCATTCTATAACAACACAGGGCTTGTCTCTCTCAAGAGTATTTTCTTTCAAATCAAGGTTGCATATGATTTCATTGTTGTCACATATGGGGAATGCAAAATGCCTGTTTTTAGAGGCATTCTAAGATAATATCAAGGCCCTGATGTAGAATTTGCTGTCACTTGTGGTCAGGTTAGTCTGAACTAGCTTTGCTCAAACAAGCAAATTATTCTGATGTTTTCACATGAAGTTATGTCTCAGAAGCAATTACTCTGTTGCTGATGCTATTTCTGACACATCGGATGACCAACAGATTCTGATTTGGTCTATGGACTAAAATCACAAGAAACCAGAGGAATTTAAGTCTCAAGGCCCAACATGGTTGGCTTCTAATTCATAATTCACTAATAAAGAAGAATATTTGTAGCTCAGGGTTGAAATGAGGAATCCTTGGTGCTCTCTGAACTTAGTTGTTTTCTTCCAGACATTTCATTACCCAAACTAGGTAACATCATCAGAACTAGCACTGATGCTGTTACCTAGTTTGGCTAATGAAACATCTGCAAGAAAGCAACCAAACTCGGAGAGCAAGGGCTCCTCATAATTCATTGCTTGGATTAGCGGACCATTTACTACAATCTAGAAAACAATTAAAGGTTTTTTTTCTGTTATCTATTTTTAAGACCATTTCAGCCAACAAGTCATAAGGAAGCAGGCAGAGATTATTTTCACATAGTTCTAAGTAGAAATTATATTTCCCGGATTGTCCATGTCAAAATCATGGACCAAAACCATTCAGCATAGTTTAGGGCAGGGGTCTCCAACCTTGGTCCCTTTAAGACTTGTGGACTTCAACTCCCAGAGTCCCTCAGCCAACAAAGCTGGCTGAGGAACTCTGGGAGTTGAAGTCCACAAGTCTTAAAGAGACCAGGGTTGGAGACCCCTGGTTTAGGGCACTGTGAAAAGCCAAGAGGGAATCCTGGAGAAGGCCAGACCCACCTACCTCCACCAACCCAAGTCAACACCACAGGATAATGGGGATTGTGGTCTAAGGAATTTAGCAGGGACCAGACTGGAGACTGAGACTCAGGGTGGGAATGATTGTTTCTTGACAGTCCCCTCCTAGTCAATCACACTGGATCTCCCCCACCCTTTGAATTGAGGCTGTAGCCCACCCAATATATGGCTAGGCGTGTGTAACCCGACAGCGCCTTTTCTGAAGTCACCCAGGGGTGGGGGAAAATGAACCTCAGGAGGCGGAAAGCAGCCGCGTTGGATCGGTTTAGGCACCAGCCCGGCCTTAGTCCTAGTGTCCCCTTGTCTCGCCTGGCCAGACGCCGGGGCGCCTGGCCCGGGACAGGACCAGAGACGCTCGGGTTTTAGTCCGGCGCGGCGGCTGATCCACGGGGCGCCTTTCCACCCGGACGGGACGGAGCGCGATCCGCCAACCGGGCAGGAAATCAGCGACGCCACGCCTTGGCGCTGCCCGTCTGAAGGAGCCGGGCAGGAGGCGGCCGGCCAGCATCCTCGACCGGGGTCTCCTCCTCGCGGGGAGACGAGCGCGAGAGGCGCTTGCCGTCCCGGGGCCGCGAAGGGGCGAGCGAAGAGGCTCCCTCGCCCGGGCTGCGATTTCCGCAGGGCTTCCAGGAGGGAGGGGGCAGCCCCGGAACCCACCCACCCCGGCCCGGGCAAAGAGCGGCCGGAGGATGCCAGCCCGACGGGGCGGCGCAAAGAGCCTCACCTGTGCGGAACTCCAGCGTGTGGTCCTGCTCGGCGCCGCCGCCCTCCTCCAGCAGCAGGACGTAGAGCATCCCGAAGGAGTTGTGGATGCCGAAGATGGAGCCGTGGCACCAGGTGGCGGCCAGCACCACCACCCAGCCGAAGCCGCCGTCGGGGGGCGTGAAGTCGGGCGGAGGCACGGGCCACTCTCGCCTCTCGCGGGCCCCCGAGGCGCCCCGGCCGCCGCCGCCGCCGCCATCCTCCTCCTCCTCCTCCTCGGCCGGCTCCTCCGCCTCCAGGGCGCCCTTCTCCTCCGACAGCGCCTGCTCCTGCCGCCTCAGCGCCATCGCGCGCGCCCCCGACGCCGCCCCGGGCCGGCTGAGCTGCGCGAGCAAGCGGGCCGAACTGAGCCGGGTCTGGGCCGCTGCTGGAGCTGCCGCTGGGCTGCTGCTCCGCCGCCGCCGCCGCCGCTGGTTGAGCTGAGCTGAGCTGCGGCGGCCGAGCCGGTCCCCACGCCTCCTGGCTGCCCGGCCGCGCTCCGCCCCCAGCCGCCCTCCGCGCCGCGCCGGAGCCTCCCCCGCGCCGCCCAGCCCGCCTCCCGCCTCCCGAGCCCGGCCTCGCCGCCGGAGGCCGCCTCGGCCCTCTGGCGCCCGGCGCGGCCCTCGGACTGGCGGGCGGGAGCGGCTCCTTCCCGGCCTCGGAAGCGGCGAGGCGGAGGCGATGCCGCACGTGTCAGCGGAGAAGAGGCGCCTTCCCCGGGGACGCCTCGGCCGGTGGGGCCCCGGCTGTCACCCTCGCTAGCGCGGTGGGCGAGGCGGCGAAGCGGTGGGGAGGGTCGCCGGACGGAAGGGCTGCGAGATGGGGAAACGGGGTCTCGTGACCGCCGCTGCGATCCAGGTCCAGGTGGCCGGCTGGAAGAGGCCAGAGGCGCCGGGGGGGCTCCGTGGGAAACAGCCCCCCCCCTTGGTCTCCCGGCTGCGGCGGGGTCTCCCGCGTGTTTTGGGGGAGCCTCGCCAGACTCTGTGGCGGGGGATCCTCCACAGGCGGGGAGTGAGCGGGAGGGGATCTGCCACGCGTGTCCGGGGAATGGGGGGCCTGGGAGGAGCAGCCCCCCCTTCTCTGCCCCGGGGATTGCCCGAGTTAACCCAACGCCCCTCCCCTTGGGCCTGAGGGCAGGAAGCGATTGGACCCTCCCCTCCTCCCTCCTCCCCCGCCGATGCCCCTCCTGGCGGCTCTGGACTCAGCGCGGCGCCTTCAAGGTGAGCAACGTCATTGCGGCAGAGGAACCCGAAGGGCAGAGCGAGCCAGAGACGGGAGAGACCCCCGGGCTGCTTTGCGGGCGTCGCCGGGACAAGGCGGCCGGAGCGAGCGGGGCAGGGGCTCCGGCCCCGCGAGAGGGCGGCTGAGGTGTGGGGGGGGTGGGGGGTGGAGAGCGGCTCCCCCCGGGCGCAGCGACAGCCCGGCTCCGAGCGGCGCGTCTGCTCCGCGCAGCTTCCGAGGCCCCGCCGGTGCCGTCGCTTGGCCGTCCGCCAGCCTCGATCCTCCTGCGAAGCGGAGGAGCCGCTTTTGCCCGGCGGGCGGCTCTGCTCCTCTTTCCCCCGGGGAATCGTGCGCGGCTGCTTTGACGACCTTGGCACGAGGTGCGGGAGAGAGTTTCCCGGAGCTGGTGCCAAAGATCGAAGCCCCGGTCTTTGCTCCCGAGCGCTTCCCCTCCCGTTGCTGCGGGTCCTTTTCCCTCCTTCCTTTCATCTACCCTGGAAATAATGACCGTGGTGCGCTTTCATTACCTGTTGCTCTGGCTGAAGGAGGGAAGAAGAGTTTTTAAAGTCAGGTTCAGGAGCTGCAGAAGGCAGCCAAGGAAACCCACAGCAATTGCCTGGCCCATCTTTGGGGCTCCAGAGCTTACTGGATGGACTGCCATCCCCAGCAGCCCCCAAAAGCACTGTAGAATAGTGGGGAATGCTGGAAGTTGCACTTCATCGGCGGCAAGCTGGGAAAATAGGGCTCTATTTTGGCCTTTATTTCAAAGACCTTCTTTCCATCCTCCCTTCCTTCCTTCCACCTACCTACCCACACTTATGAGCAAGGAAGAGTAAACTTCTCTAGCCAACATTACTATGGCTGAAAATATGATTGGAATCTAAATATACAGGATTGGGAAGAGCTGGAATAATCAAGTCATTTTTGTTTTCCAACAGATTTGGAGAGGTGTAAAGAGCTACGACTTTCCCAATTGGGGTGGAGCCTTTAGGGCAGGGGTCTCCAACCTTGGCAACTTGAAGACTTGTGGACTCCAACTCCCAGAATTCCTCAGCCAGCTTTGCTGGCCGAGGAATTCTGGGAGTTGAAATCCACAAGTCTTCAAGTTGCCAAGGTTGGAGACCCCTGCTTTAGGGTAAGGGCGGAGCCTAGCAATACCTGCTGCGGTTGGAGCATGCTCAAGTTGATAGGAGCTAGGGAACTCTGGGCTCAATGGAAGGCAAGCAAAGATCAACCTCTCTTTCAAAATCTATCTTTGGGACATAACAAAATCAGATGGTATCTCTTCACATTTGATTTCAGCCATTGTTGAATGCAGGTAGTCCTCTACTTACAGCCATTCATTGGGTAACCATTCAAGGTTACAACGGCACTGAAAAAAGTGACTTGATGACCATTTTTCACGAGACCATTGCAGCAACCTCATGGTCATGTGATCAAAATTCAGACATCTGTCAACTGACTCACCTTTATGATGCTTCCAGTGTCCCGGGATCATGTGACCCCCTTTTGCGACCTTCTGACAAGCAAAGTCAACGGGGAAGCCAGATTGACTTCACAACCGTGTTACTAACTTAACAGCTGCAGTGATTCACAACTGCCTCACCTATCAACAGAAATTGTGGGCTCAGTTGTGCTTGTAAGTCGAGCACTACCTGAAAACTCCTGTTGGCTGGGTTTACAATGCATGCAAAGCCATGAAGGAGCCTTTTATTTTATTTATTTATTTATTTATTTTATTTTTTTTGCATTTATATCCCGCCCTTCTCCGATGACTCAGGGCGGCTTACACTATGTCAAGCAATAGTCTTCATCCATTTGTATACTATATACAAAGTCAATTTATTGCCCCCAACAATCTGGGTCCTCATTTTACCTACCTTATAAAGGATGGAAGGCTGAGTCAACCTTGGGTCTGGTGGGACTTGAACCTGCAATTTTGCAATTTTGATTTGGTTGTGGGGATTGTGTGAAATCTGAAGGAAGGGGATGATGACCTTGCAGGATTAACTATTTGAAGTTACAATGATGCTGAAAAAACTGACAACTGGTCCTCACACTTCTGACCATTGCAGTGTCCCTGTGGGGATGTGATTGCAATTTAGGCACTTACCAACCAGTGTATATTTATGACAGTTGCCGCATTCCTGGGTCACCATTTGCAACCTTTCTAACTAGCACCGAATGAGCAAAGTCAATGGAGAAAGTCTGGAGAGATTCTCAGTCATCCAGGTCCCGGTTGTCCCAAAGGTGCTTTTTCAGGAGGCAACTGGACTCTTGTTTTTTCTTTCCCCAAATTTCTATACAATTTAGGATGAACACCCAATCTGGGATTGAATGGTGTGGGAGCAGGAATGGATTTCCAGAGAAAAAATTGCGGACCACAGGAAGCAGGAGCACCACTCTGGTGACCCTGAGGACACAGATAAACCTTCAAGGACCCTCTAAAGGATGCAAATGACCAGCTGTCTGCAAGGAATATAAATCCTTCCATTCCCCACCATCCTGTCAGAGCTGAAGAAGCTTCTTGGGTGAGAAGTGAAATGTCTTCAAAGAAAAAACAAGAATGTCCAGTTACCAGTTGTCCAGTTGGCATCTTTGGATCAATGGAGAAAGTTGGAATTGTTTAACAATCATGACCAAATGTTGTAAAACAGAGCATGAGTTGCTTAATGACTGTACTGCTTAGTAACGGAAGCTCCGGTTTCAATTGATGATGTACGATAAGGACATTTTGCCATTCCCTGATCCCCTAATTTTATCGAAGAAGGCAAAGAAGATTCTTCACATGGTTCATTTTATCTACATCTGGTTCTGTGGCTGCTTCTCCACGTGCTCCTTCAGTGTTTGAAGCCCAATTCCCACACTCTTTTGTGGCACGGTTTGAACTTAAACCAGTGTTTCTCAAGCACAGACTTGTGGATTTCAATTCCCAGAATTCTGGCTGGGGAATTCTGGGAGTTGAAGTCCACAGGCCTCGAAGTCACTGAAATTGTTTCTCCGTGACTTAAACCAACACAAACATTCCCAAGTGAGCAAACACACAAGATACGACACACCCAAATCCGCTTTTTTGTTGCTCCAGCTCAGAACTAAAGAAGGCCAAGTCCTGGTTAGTCCTCAGAGAGGAGTCTAGCAGGAAGTGTGATGACAATAGGCTAAACTGGGAATCGAAAGAAGCCGTTTCATCCAGGAAAAAGGGGTTTTGTGCTTCAGCCAAGACCACAGCATGGAAGTTTCCATGAGGAGAGCTGGACTCGAAGCCGTTCCGGGCTGAGCAGATGTTCGCAGGGCAAAGACTGGTTGGGTTGATGCCAACCTGAGTTTGATGGAAAAACCGCTGTACTTACTACAAGGCGCCTCTTGGAGCCCGGATTTAGCCTTTGCAACCTGGCACATTTTGGGTGTGTTTGGATTCTGAGGCACCACAACCTCCAAAGTTCCTGAATCAGGTCGGTCAAAAACATCACAACAGTGTGATCCAGGCACAACCAACAGAAAATGGTATGATGAAATGGATGCAAAATTTCAAAGAAACAGTTACTATACAATGGGAAGAAAATCTACCAAAATTACACCCGGTTACAGGTAGTCCTTGAGTTACGACTGTAGTGGAGCCTACCCATTATGGTCCTAAGTGACAGGTAGTCTTCAACATACAACCACAAATGAGCCCAGAATTTATGTTGCTAAGTGAGAAATTTGTTAAGTAAGTTTTGCCTCATTTTATGACTTTTTTGCCACATTTGTTAAGTGAATCACTGCAGTTAAATTATTAACCTGGTTGTTAAGTGAATCTCGCTTCCTCATTGACTTGGCTTGTTTCGCAAAAGGGGATCACGTATATTGATGAAAATATATTAAATATATTTTTGGAGAAAGTGATAAAGAATCATAAAGAGAGAATAGTACTGTTTAAAGACAAAGAGGTGAATATAGAAGAACCCCAACAAACAGGGGAAAAAATAAAGAAAAAGATACAAATTGGGAAAATAGCATAATATATAAAAGAATGCATAAATACATATACATAAAATAATATAATTATGAGCATATTAAGGTTAGAAGTTGGAAGACAAAAGCTATGTATATATAATTGTATTGTTAATGGTTAGCATTGTGTAAAAAATATATTGACCCAGTCATTAACACTCTCCACAAAATATATTGGTTGTTAAAAGGAAAACTACAAATAAAACATATACAAAAAAGGGGGTGGGGGAATCACATGACCTTGGGACACAGCAATGGTCATAAATATGAGCCGGTTGCCCAGCAGCTGAATTTTGATTCCATGAACATGGGGATGCTGCAAAAGTTGTAACTCTGAAAAACGGTCGTCACTTTTTTCAGTGCCGTTGTAACTTAGAACAGTCATTAAATGAACCAATTTTACTATGTTTTTTTCAGCGAATGTGTCAGTCGTAAGTGGAAATGCTACAGCTGTTGAATGAGCAAAGGCTGTGATTAAGCGAACCCGTTTGCTATGGTGTGGTGTGGTACCGTCGTAAAATGCAGCCATGCAACTGCGGGATACCATAGATGTCATGTTGCTAAACATCCAAATGTCCCAAGACCGTAGAGGGGCTCCCAACCCTCAGAACTTCAGTCATACTGACTGCACTGGCTACTTGTAGCCTTTTGGGTGCGCTTCAAGGTTTTGGTAACTATCTTCAAAGCGCTCCATGGCATTGGGCCGGGATACTTACGGGACCGTCTACTGCCACCGATTGCCTCCCACCGACCCGTACGCTCTCACAGGGAGGGACTCCTCAGGGTGCCGTCAGACAGGCAGTGCCGGCTGGCGACGCCCAGGGGAAGGGCCTTCTCTGTGGGGGCTCCCACCCTCTGGAACGAACTTCCCCCAGGACTTCGCCAACTTCCTGACCTTCGAACCTTTTGCCGCGAGCTTAAGACACATCTTTTTATCTGCGCAGGACTGGACTAGAATTTTAAATTTTAAATTTGGTTTTAATGGGGTTTTATTATTTTATTGTGGTTTTAATATTCGGCCGTATTTAATAAGTTTTTTTAAATTGGGGTTTTAACTTGTATTTATGTTTATGTTTTACTTGGCTGTAAACCGCCCCGAGTCCCTTGGGAGATAAGGCAGTATAAAAATATGATTAAATAAATAAATAAATACGTCCCCTTTTTCAGCCAGGTCTTAATTCCAAATGGTTGGAAGTGGAGGACTACTGTATCACAAAGGAAAGCGGTTACAAAGTGTTTTATGAGTGTTGCACAATCCCTTCAGTAATATCAAAGAGACACAAGCCATGCAGTCACAAAATGCCTGAAATGTTGTGAAACAGAAGGAATGTTTTATCACATGTGGTGGGGACATTAAAAAAAACACCAAAGACAGATGAAGGACAGTGCAGAAAATTTTGCAATTTAAATATGAAATGCACCAACGGCTACTAGGTACATTTTCATAAGCATTAGTGATAAACATCGCAATTCATAAAGCATTAGTGACAAACATCATAATTTAATGAGATACAGGTTCACAGCAGCCAGAACAAATGCTGGTCACCATTGGAAGAAAGCAGCGGTGAAATTCATTTTTTTTTTACTACCGGTTCTGTGGGCGTGGCTTGGTGGGCATGGTGTGACTTGGTGGGCATGGCAGGGGAAGATTACTGCAAAATCCCCATTCCCTCCCCACTCCTGGGGGAAGGATATTGTAAAATCTCCATTCCCACCCCACTCTGGGGCCAGCCAGAGGTGGTATTTGCCGGTTCTCCAAACTACTCAAAATTTCTGCTACCGGTTCTCCAGAAGAACCTGCTGGATTTCACACCTGGAAGAAAGACACAACTCCAAAATATCACGATAGTCACCACCGAAGTTCCACAGTACATACCGTATAAACAAGGCTTTGGAATCGGAATTCCCACCCAAGCTCACCTGCAAACAAACACAAGAAAGGCCGATGGATCAGAGCATCAATGCAAGCTTGTTTGGGTTGATCAATTTAAGTGTGTCCAAGTGAGTATCGACTCTTAGTAACTTCAAAAATCACTTTTATCCCCCCAAAAATTTCTATTTTTTTTTATTTTTTTAAACATTAACAGTATATTTTTTCTGAATTAGAGTATTGACTGAGTCAAAATTTACAGCTTATAACATAAGTACTTCCCAAATATAATTTATATATTTCAATTTTTTGCCATATAGAATAGAATAGAATAGAATAGAATTTTTTATTGGCCAAATGTGATTGGAAACACAAGGAATTTGTTTTGGTGCATATGCTCTCAGTGTACATACAAGAAAAGATACCTACATCAAGGTACAACATTTACAACTCAAATGATGGTCAATATATCAATATAAATCATAAGGATTGCCAGCAATAAAATTACAGTCGTACAGTCTTAAGTGGAAAGAGATTGGTGAGGAGAACTATGAGAAGATTAATAGTAGTGCAGATTCAGTAAATAGTTTGACAGTGTTGAGGGAATTATTTGTTTAGCAGAGTGATGGCCTTCGGTGATATTCACTTTTTTATTTTTCATCTCTATTTAATATTTAATTTATAATCAATATTATCATCCGCCCTAACCTCCAATCTAATCTTATTTCATTTCATTATCTTATTTCTCCATTTATCACATATATTTCTCAAAATCACATTTGTAAATTATCATCAATTTGTTTCCTCTTATTTCCTTTTTTTCTATTGAAACCCTTTAATTTAAACATGACTATGTCCGTCCTTAGTTTCTATTTTTTTTTTATTTATAGCTTGATATTTCACATTTATCTCTTAAAGTCAATTATTTTCTATGGTGGACCAATTTATCATTTCTTACTTCCCTATTAATCATTTTACCAAAAACAATATATTTTTTATATTTATATATAATTTAAACTTAATGTCAACCGCTCCAGTTTAGATTGCAGAAAACACGATTTCTGTAACAGAATTATCTATGCTTGGAATGCATTACCTGACTTTGTGGTCTCTTCTCATAACCCCAAAAGCTTTATTCAAAATCTATCCACTGTTGACCTCACCCCATTCCTAAGAGGACTCTAAGGGGCATGCATAAGAGCACAAATGTGCCTACCATTCCTGAGCTATTGTTTCTTCCCCTATATATATATATATGCTTATACTACCTTGTTTTCTCCTCATATATATGTTTATATATTATATAATCTTTTGTGTTATGCATGTGTATATTGTTATGACAAAATTAAATAAATAAATAAATATATATATTTCTTCAGTTTTGTTTTTCACACCACCACTTTCAAATACAAACATTATCTTAATCTCTTAATCATCTCCTTTTTCTTAAATCTTGTTCAATTTCAATTTCATTTGAAGTTCCATATCTTAACCCCTTCTAAATACATAATAAGATCATATTAACCCCTTCTACCATTCTTTTTGTATTTCAGAATTTATATCATAATTCAATTTTTACTATACTGATATTAATACAGTTCATTTGATTCTATAAGTATATAGCACATTTCCGTTCCTCCTTTCCTTTCCTTTTCTCCAATCTACCATTCATATTACACAATATATTTCATGTTACACTCGCAAATATTATTAATAATACAGTTCACTTATAACTATAGGTATGTATCATATTACCGTTTCCATTACTCCTTTCCATTAATTACTCAGTTAACCATTTTCTCTTGTTCCATCCAGCAATCCACCTCTTAAAATTTTCCTCCCTTTATCCCATTATCTCATTTTCAAACCAGCTACAGGTAAACCAGCTACAGGTACCGGAACAGACTTGTAAGTGGATCACAAGCTTCCTAACAAACAGGAAGCAGCAGGTGAAGCTAAGCAAGATCACATCGAATACCTGTACAATTAGCACAGGGGCGCCCCAAGGCTGTGTGCTCTCCCCACTTCTCTTCTCTCTGTATACCAATGACTGCATCTCCAATGATCCATTTGTTAAGCTACTGAAGTTCGCAGATGACACAACAGTGATTGGTCTCATTCGAGACAATGACGAATCCGCATATAGACGAGAGGTCGAACGACTAGCCTTGTGGTGCAACCAAAACAATCTGGAACTGAACACACTCAAAACCGTAGAAATGGTGGTAGACTTTAGGAAAAACCCTTCCATACTTCCACCTCTCACAATACTTGACAACACAGTATCAACAGTAGAAACCTTCAAATTTCTGGGTTCTATCATATCGCAAGATCTCAAATGGACAGCTAACATCAAGAACATCATTAAAAAAGGACAACAAAGAATGTTCTTTCTGCGCCAACTCAGTAAGCTCAAACTGCCCAAGGAGCTGCTGATCCAATTCTACAGAGGAATTATTGAGTCTGTCATTTGCACCTCTATAACTGTCTGGTTCGGTTCTGCAACCCAACAAGAAAAACACAGACTTCAGAGGATAATTAGAACTGCAGAAAAAATAATTGCTACCAACTTGCCTTCCATTGAGGACCTGTATACTGCGCGAATCAAGAAGAGGGCCGTGAAAATATTTGCAGATCCCTCGCATCCTGGACATAAACTGTTTCAACTCCTACCCTCAAAACGACGCTATAGAGCACTGCACACCAGAACAACTAGACACAAGAACAGTTTTTTCCCGAAGGCCATCACTCTGCTAAACAAATAATTCCCTCAACACTGTCAGACTATTTACTGAATCTGCACTACTATTAATTTTCTCATAGTTCCCATCACCAATCTCTTTCCACTTATGACTGTATGACTATAACTTTTTGCTGGCAATCCTTATGATTTATATTGATATATTGACCATCAATTGTGTTGTAAATGTTGTACCTTGATAAACGTATCTTTTCTTTTATGTACACGGAGAGCATATGCACCAAGACAAATTCCTTGTGTGTCCAATCACACTTGGCCAATAAAATTCTATTCTATTCTATTCTATTCTATTTTCTTTTTTTTCTTTTTTTCTTTTTAAAATGATTATGTCTTTTGTTCTGTATCCTTCCTTTGACTTTTAAATCCTTTGCTTATCTAGTTTGCCCTAAGTTCCCATCTGATCTATTCTCCTTTTCTCCTCTCTCTTTTCTTATTTCCCCACTGTTGATCTCAGTGTAATCATTAAACTTTTTTGTGCCTAATCCTTTCCCCTTTTCTTTTCTCTTTTGCTTCGTCCTATCCTCTCTGTTTTTGCCACTGTTAATCCCAGTGTAATCATTAAAAATATTTTCCTCTAGCCTTTTCCCCTTTCCTTTTCTTCCCTTAGTTTGCTTCTTTTTTTGTAGGTTGTTTCCTCCTATCCCTTCTCTTTTTTTCATTGTTACTCCCAATGTAATCATTTAATTTTTCATCATCAATGTCTTTATCTTCAGTGCTGTTTTCTTCCTTCTCATTGTTAGCCTCTTTATCTGTTCTGACACAATTTCTCATGTTCTATCAAGATTAAATGATGCACGCATCATTTTAACCATCTCCATTAATTCCTGCCACATTTTGACGTTCTGGTTTGTTTTTAACTCCAATTTACAGTTTTATTATTTTCCACCTCCTTTGGTTGTTGAGATCAAACAGCTTAAAAGAAAACAAATCATCCTTCAAACTTCTCACGGCTCTTGTAACTCAAGGTTCCAGATTTCAAATTGTTCATTGTAGTGCTTTTTTTCCACCAGTAGATGTCTCTCTCCAATCCACGTTTCAAATAAAAAAAGTCGCAAAATATCCAATTTGTGTATTAACGCCACTTATAAATGTTTTCAAGTTTCTACTTTCTCTTCTTAATTTTATATATCCCAAGTCCAGTTTAAAATCTAATTTCAATTCCAATTGAAAAATTTCATTTACAGGGCTTTTTTATTTTGAATTTTTCTTTGTTCTTCCTTCAAAGTTCAAAACTTTTAAGATTATGTCCAATCTTGTTCAGAAACTATTTTCTTTTGGGTTTCTTTTTCTTATAATAATTTTAATATCTCCAAATCCAATTTCCAATCCCAATGTCAAGCTCTATTCTGGGCTTTAGTGCTTTAACTTCCGTTTTGTTCTTCTCCATTATTATTTTTATTTTCTTTATTTTATTTTATTTACATTTATATCCCGCCCTTCTCCGAAGACTCAGGGCGGCTTACATTGTGTTAACATTAACATTCCCCAACACCAATTAGCTGCTCGTCGGGACTTCTTTAATTCTTTAAAAAAATACTTCTTTTTTACCTGTGAGTTGGCCAATCACTCACCCGGTATCAATACTCTGTCCAAAACACCGCACCTGCACAAATCTTATTCCGGTTGCCCCAGCTTCATGACAGTTGTAATGGCCACCGCCCCTGCTGCCGGACCAAAGAGTTCCCCCTTTTATCCAAAATCGATGGTGAGTATATGAGTGTGTTTGTGTGCGCACATGCACAGTGCTAACTGTTTTCCCCCACAGAGGTCTCATGCAAGCTAAGCGTTGGAGTGGATAATATGAGGGATCTGTGCCAGTTCAAAGCAACATCTCACATTAAGGTGAATTCCCAATAAACTTGGAGGACAGGTCCATGGCAATTTTTTTTTTTTTGGCAGCATATAGATGTAGTTGGTTGTTATCTTTCTCCAAATTCCCAGTCTAGGCTATAACTTTGGCATCTCCTGGTGGTCTCCCATCCAAGTCTGATTAGCTTGACCACCTCTCCTGGAGGTTGCCAGTTCAAGTCCCTTAGGTTTTTTTTTCTGAATCATCAAAATTCACCTGGTGTTGCCAATAAGGAATGGGCTCTTCCAGATTTAGAATTAAGGTATAGGCAGTTTGGCCCCTGGATCAAGCAGTACAGTTAATCCTTGACTTACGACTACAATTGAGCCCAACATTTATGTTGCTAAGTGGGACATTGGGTGAATTTTGCCTATTTTATGACCTTTCTGGCCTCAGTTGTTAAGTGAATCACTGCACTAGTTAAATTAGTAACGGGTGTTAAGTGAACTTGTCGGGTCACAAAAGGGGATCACATGATCCCAGGACACTACAACCGTCATAAATATGAGTCAGTTGCCAAGCATTTGAATTTTGATCCACCTGACTGTAACTGTTGTTAAGTATGAAAAATAGTCATAAGTTTCTGTGCTGTGGTAACTTTGAACTGTCACTAAATGAACTGTTGTATGTAGAGGATGTATCTGTCTGAGACCAATTGCAGTGACACGAACATCAAGGAAAATAATAAACATCTTAGTGTCCCAGCAGGAGGAAGCCTTTTGCAGACACAACTTGCTGTCATGTGCTGGTATTTCCAAGCACTTTAGCCATGCATGGATTCTTTCTAAAAACATGCCTTTCACTTCAGAAAGTAGCAACAGCAACAGTAATTAGACATATACCACTTCACAGTCCTTTATAGCCTTCTCTAAGCAGTTTGCAGAGTCAGCACATTGTCCCCAACAACCTAACTCCTCGTTTTATTGACCTTGGAAGAATGGAAAGCTGAGTCAATCTTGAGCCGGTCAGGATTGAACTCCTGGCAGTGGGCAGAGTTAGACTTCAAACC
The DNA here is from genome assembly GCF_028640845.1 of Ahaetulla prasina. Classification (NCBI taxonomy): domain Eukaryota; kingdom Metazoa; phylum Chordata; class Lepidosauria; order Squamata; family Colubridae; genus Ahaetulla; species Ahaetulla prasina. The sequence continues at coordinate 24,818,765 of NC_080549.1, read as the reverse complement.
ACATTCTAATCACCTCAGCTAGGCAGGAAGAAAAAGGGGAACAGCGGGAAGGAAGAAGAAGGAAGGAAATGGGAAAGGCAGAGAAGGTAGCAATAGCACTTAGATTATATACCACTTCATAGTGCTTTACAGCCTACTCTAAGCAATTTGCAGAGTCAGCATCTTCCCCCTACAATCTGGGTCCTCGTTTTACTGATCTCGGAAGGCTGGAAAGCTGAGTCAACCTTGGGCTGGTGTGGATCGAACCAATAGCAGTCGGCAGAATTAGCCTGCAATGGGGATCATGGGGGGGGGTTCAACTTGTTGTTACTCGTGAATTGGTCACTGTGATTCCCCCCCCAAATTATGTTAATGCAAATCACGCACAGCATAATGGGAATGCTTATATAATGTGTGTTCTCTAGTTATGTTAGCCTGCAGTGTTGTATTGCTTTAATTTTTTTTGCAACAGAGAAAAGGCAATAGCTAACTGCAATAATTAATGATAATGTAATATAGAATAGAACAGAATAGAATAGAATTTATTGGCCAAGTGTGATTGGACACACATAGAATTTGTTTTGGTGCATATGCTCTCAGTGTACATAAAAGAAAAGAAAAGAAAAATACCTTCATCAATGGTACAACATTTACAACACAAATGATGGTCATAGGTTGCAATTTAACCCTTAGCGATAGCAACAAAAAGTTACAGTCATACAGTCATAAGTGGAAAGAGATGGGTGATAAATCAAGCAGATGAAGCTAAGAAAAGTGCTAAAGCACAGACGAAAAATAAGAATATGGAGAAAACCTCCAGCCACAGCAACAAAAATAAATCTGGGTCGTTGCTTTAAGCAGAATCTCCATCTATTAACAGGCCTTTGTTGATGTTCAAATGACATCATGATGTGGAATTACAGTATTTTTCAAGTTTCCAAGATGTTCACTTTCCCAGGAGCTCAAGTTGCATATTATGCTAAAGGCAAAAAGTTACCAGCCATGCTTCAACTAAACAGGTTAATTAGCCAGACGGCTTTTACAGCTGGCTTGGATCTTAATCCCATTTTACCTAAGGTTTCAATTTGTGGCTGTTCAGCTTGATTCCTTCTGGTGGTTTGGACTGATTAATGATGATTACTTGCCATCTAGTCATTGTCAATTCTTAGAAGCCACATAGAACGGATTTCTCCACAATGACCTGTCCCTCTCTTGGCCCTTCAGATCTTCCAGGGCTGCACTAAAGGATAGTTCTTAAGACTCAACATTTCCATTGTTAAGCAAGACAGTCATTAAGTGAATTTTGCCCCATTCAATGGCTTTTCTTGCCACAGTTGTTAAGTGAATCACTGCAGGGGTTAAGTTAATAACATGGTTTTTAATTGAATCTGGCTTCTCCATTGAGCTTGTTTGTCAGGAGGTCATAAAAGGGGATCCGTGACCCTGGGACACTGTAGGTGTCATAAATATGAGCGCCCAAATTGTGATCACATGACCAACGGTCATAAATGTGAAAAATGGCCATAAATCACTTTTTTTCAGTGCCGTTGTAACTTCAAATGGGCGCTAAACAAACGGTTGTAAGTCAAAAACAGGATAATCTGTATCTCAGATTCTGGCTCAAGGATTTGGGAGTTTTCGTTGTAAGACATTTCGCCTTCTGTGGCAAGTAGGACAACTTTAATGCTGTTTTTTCATCTGACCTCTTAATGGTGTAGAGGTCTTTGTGGATACCTGGAGGAGAAAAGGATTCTTTGAAAGAGCTTTTTAGCAGAACTCGGCATCAAAGCCAGCCATTGTTCTGAGCAGGAAGGTGGATATTTCCAGGTTTTGTTTTCAGACTGCATCTCAACCACGCCATCTCGTGGTCAAAAGAAGGATTACATGCCCATTTTCAGATAGCATACTCTTGATTCATACATTGCATAAGTCACAGTTTGTTTTAATATGGTTTGTTGGATAAGCCACCATGGTGGAGTTGCACATCATGCTTTAGCAACCATGGCAGCCTGCATAACAGAATAAGACCAAAGCAAACCGAAAATCTTGTGGCTTAGCACAATGTCCTTGAAATCTTTCCAATTAAGGGCCGTAATAGCTCAGGCTGTTAGAAGCCTGTTATTAGAACACAGCAGCCTGCAATTACTGCAGGTTCAAGCCCGGCCCGAGGTTGACTCAGCCTTCCATCCTTTATAAGGTAGGTAAAATGAGGACCCAGATTGTTGGGGGGGCAATAAGTTGACTTTGTAAAATATACAAATAGAATGAGACTATTGCCTTACACACTGTAAGCCGCCCTGAGTCTTCGGAGAAGGGCGGGATATAAATGTAAATAAAAAAATAAAAAAAAATTAACTAATTCTAAAATCTGTTACTCAGAAAAGGTGGCACGAAATGCCCTCTGATGTTTGGCTATCATAGACCAACACAGCTTTTCTACATTGGGCAGAAGTTTGCTGGGCATTTTTTATACTTTTCCTTTCCTAGGAAAAGGAATTTAAAATATGTTGGACATTTTCTTTTCTGATTTTAAGGCCTCCTATGAAGAGACCAATCAATAAGCTCAATCAGAACTGATATCAGATCAATCGGAAGTCTTGCTCTGAAATATGGCAGATTACCATTTTATTTTACTTTTTAAGATGTAAAAATAATCTCCTGGGAGCAGCAGCTGGGTGGTAGCAGAAGCAGCAGCGTTTGTAAGCTTTTTAAATGGCTCTGGCCTATTTAGACACATGTCCTGAGTATACAAGGAGTCCTTGACTTACGACTGGTTGCTTAGTGACCATGTGAAGATACGGCAGGCCTCCCCTGGGCTACTTATGATGGGGATTCAAACAGTTACGATGGCTGGCCCCCCACCTCCCAATGGTCACGTGATCACATTTTGGGTTCTCTGCAACCAGCCCGTATTTATGGCCATTTACAGCGTCCGGCAATCATGTTATTGTGATCCACAACCTTTTATTTATTTATTTATTTATTTATTTATTTATTTATTTATTTATTTATTTATTTATTTATTTATTTATTTATTTATTTATTAATTAAACTTTTATACCGCCCTTCTCCCGAAGGACTCAGGCCAAGATAAAAAGCAATAAGTATACAAAGTTAAAAAATCAATTTAAAATACCTATTCAATAATGGCCGAATTAAAACCGTCAAATTGACCAACCTAAAATACCCCATATAAAATTACAGAAAATTTAAAAATTTAAAATTTAGAAATTTAAAAAATCTAAAAAATCAGTCCAGTCCCGCTTGGATGAATAAATAAGTTTTTAATTCCCGACGAAAGGTCCGAAGGTCAGATATTTGGCGCAAACCAGAAACCGGTATTTAGTTCCAGTTTCCAGCAAAAAGCACCCATTGCGGACGATGGGTTTGTTTAATGACTGGGTCATTCACTGAACAACCTCTGCAAAAAGATTGTAAAAGTGACCAGAATCACATAGTGACTTGCTTACAACCAGCACAATTTAAAACTATAATTCTGGTCTCTCTTCCAGTTGGAAGCCAAGGATTACTATATCAATATCCATCAGAATAGAGCCAGAAGGGACCTTTGGAGGTCTTCTAGTTCAGCCCCTGCTCACGCAGGAGACCCTATATACCATTTCAGACAAATGGCTATCCAGGCTCTACTTAAAGATGTCCAGTGATGGAGCACCCACACTTCTGAAGGCAAAATGTTCCACTGGTTGATTGTTCTTACTATAAGGAAGTTTCTCCTTAATTCCAGGTTGCTTCTCTCCTTAATTAGTTTCCATCCACTGTTTCTTTTCTTGCTTTGTGGTGCTTTGGTAAATAAATTGACCCCCTCTTCTTTGTGGCAGCCCCTCAAATCCTGTTCTATCATGTCACCCCTAATTCTACTCTACTTTACTTTGTGGCAGCCAAGCCCAATCCTGCAGCCGTTCTCCATATGTTTTAGCCTCCAGGCCTTTGATCATCTAGTTCAGAGGTCTTGAAACTTGGCAGCTTTAAGACTTGTGGACATCAACTCTCAGAATTCTCCAGCCATCTATGCTATGAGAATGTCAGCTATCCCAGAGAATTCTGGGAGTTGAAATCCACAAGTCTTAAAGCTGCCAAGTTTCAAGACCTCTGATCTAGTCGCTCTTCTCTTTACTTTTTCGAAAGTCTCAACAACTTTTTTGTAAAGTGGTGACCAAAACTAGACACAGTATTCCAGTGGTGGTCTGGAATGCTGCAATATATGCAGGAGGACATGACTTTTCCTACCATCCAAGACAACCTTTGCTGATCTTTTGGAGGGGAAGGAAAGCCACTGAAGCATATGGCAGCATCGGAGGTCCAGGACCTTCTGAAATAAAAATAAACTTGAATCGCTATTCAAATGAGATTATAACAACAACAACAACAACAACAACAACAACAACAACAACAACAATAATAATAATAATAATATTTTAATTTGTATACCGCCCTTCTCCCGAAAGACTCAGCCAAAATAAAATACAACAAAAACACATACAATACTAAAAACAGACATTAAAAAACTTATTAAATTTGGTATTTAAAATACAATCAAACCGTAAAAAATTAATAAAAATTAAAACCCATAAAATCAGCTAAAAAATTAAAATTCAAGCCAGTCCTGCAAGACGGAATAGGTAAGTCTTAAGTTTACGGCAAAAGGTCCGAAGGTCAGGTATTGCCAGGCAGCCCTTAATAATTTCTAAACTTTATTTCAGTGGGATTTAAAAATGTTTTTCCATTGCAATTAATCCAAAGTCACAAAGGCTTGCAAGATTAAAGAACTTTTAAAATGCATTCACAGCTAAAACCCTAAAGACAAGGCCAGTGCAGAAGAGAACTGCCACAGCCTCTACTGGGGTCGTGGAAGTCAATAGGAGGGAGAAGAAAAGTCAGGACGGCTTTTGTGGTTGTGTGATCAAAGCCTGACCCCTTTCAGTGGGCTTCTCCCCTGTGGAGACCCTGCCTGGCAAGTTTACCACAGATTGCTCTCCTTGGAAGTTCAAAGTTGGGCCAGTGCTGCCCCCTGCAGGAATGTTACTCATGTCACAGTCACATTCACATTCATTAGAATGTCACACTAATTTTATCCCTATGACATTGGATGGCCCAGAAAAGACTGCCTAATGTCACTTGTGGTCAATGGAGGCTGAATTTGGGTTTCCCTGGTCCCAATACAGCCCATTACTCAGCACCCCACTAGATTAGTGAGTGGCACATTCGCATCACATCTTGATAAAGACCAAGAGGAGACAAATACAAAGTCTAAAATCTAAAATATTATAAACTTATGTCCAGTTTGCAAATATAATTTTTTGCTTCATTTGTCACAGCCAGTAAATGATTAAAATCTCCATTATAGGCTCTACTTTGGCACTATCACACTATATGTTGGATAGTTTGTTTTTCAGTCCCACAATCACAATTTGATGGTGATGTTTTGTCCCACTTACAGTGGGTGTCTGTGCATCTGCGTGCAAATTCAGTTCATTGTTGCCCATCTCAGACTGGGCTGGTCAAATCCAGGTGTTTTTTTTCCCAAGATGCAAGACAAACTTTGACATTGTGAGGGGCGTGAGAGATTGTAGCCCATAATATCTGTCCATTCAGATGGCATGAAAAAGTCCATACTTTCATGAATATCCCTTTGCTTAGTTGAACTGGAGGTAGAGTTCTTCACAGACCTTCTAGCAGTCAAGGCACCGACTGCTGTGCCCATGAATGTGGCCCAAAGACTGGAACTGGTCCCCTCCATACTTTTTCTGTTAAAACATTTTCCCCCACTGCTTGCTTAGGGGCCAGGGGAGGGAAGGAAGGAAGGGCTGTCCCATCTTCTGTGTGCTTCTGAGTACAATGTGTTGAGAGTTGTGGTTGTATTAATTTCACTTCTGGATGTTGAAGGAGAAGATGCAGACTATTTATACAGGCAGGGAAAATCACCCTTGGCAGTTTCTGATCAATACTGTGAAATTGACTAAAGCTGATTGACTGAGCATGACATGCCTGGTGTCACCCACTCCCTGTCTCCCCCAATGGGCACCTTAAGCAACGGTTGGAACTGGCAGGTTGTGTATCTGATGAAAAAAATTATCCTGTAATCTGCAACTACTACATTGCAAAAACGTATGGACTACACATCTCTACCAGGGCAAAGCAATAGACGCAGTTTACGTTGACTTCTGTAAAGCTTTTGATTCGGTGGTACATGACAAATTACTTCTAAACTAAAATCCTATGGCATTTCTGGACTCCTACATAAATGGATAGCTGCCCTCCTGTCAAACAGACAACAAGTGATCAAAAGAGGAAGCGCTCTATCAAACCCTGTACCTGTTAATAGTGGTGTTCCCCAAGGCCGTGTTTTAGGTCCAACACTCTTCATACTTTACATAAATGACCTTTGCAATCATATTAAAAGCAACGGTGTTCTGTTTGCTGATGCTGTTAAACTATTCAACACCACAGAAATGCAACTACTCTTCAAGAAGACTTTGACTATGTGGCAGATTGGTCTAACAAGTGGCAACTTCAAATCTCAACAAACAAATGCTTAGTCTTGGCAAAAAAATAATAAATCAAAACACAAAATACAAATTAGATGGACATGACCTCATAGATGACCCTCACTCTGACAAGGACCTTGGACTACTCATTTTTAAAGACCTAAGTGCCAGAGCCCACTGTAACAACATTGCCAAAAAGGCACTAAGAGTTGTTAAACTAATCTTGCATAGCTTCTTCTCTGGTAATATTGTACTACTAACTAGAGCATTTGCTAGACCAATCCTTGAATACAGCTCATCTGTCTGGAACCCGCACTGCATATCGGACATAAAGAGAGAGTCCAGAGATATTTCACAAGAAGAGTCCTCCACTCCTCTGCTTGCAGTAAAATACCTTATGCCTCCAGACTCCAAATTTTGGGCTTAGATAACTTAGAACTACACAGACTTCAATCTGACCTAAGCATAGTACATAAAATTATCTACCACAATGTCCTACCTGTCAATGACTACTTCAGCTTCGACCACAACAATACACGAGCAAATAATAGATACAAACTCAAGGTAAACCGCTTCAAACTCGATTGCAGAAAATATGACTTCAGTAACAGAGTTGTTAATGCCTGGTAGTTGTTACTACCAGACTCTGTAGTTTCTTCCCCAAACCCCCCAAACTTTAAGCTTAAACTGTCTACTGTTGACCTCACCCCATTCCTAAGAGGGGGCGTGCATAAGTGCACCTGCATGCCTACCGTCCCTGTCCTAATATTCCTTTTTACTTACTCTTTTCATGCATCCAAATTATGTTTATACTTTTACCTTATCTTATATGTGATTGACAAAATAAATAAATAAATTACTCCCAGCCAATTGTTATATTTTTCAGTGGATAACAAAGTTGTTTCCTGCACAGAGATGGGGTATTTCTCCTTTTCCGTCTCCTTTTCCTTTTCCTCTTTCTCTCTCTCCTTCTTCTTTCCTCCTCTATCTCCTTTCTCCTCCTTCTTCTCCTTTTTCTCCCCCTCTCTCTCCTTCTCCTACTTCTCCCTTTCCCTCTCTCTCTTCTCCTTCTTTCTCCTATCCTCCCCCTCCTCTTCCCTCTCCTCCCCCCTCCTTCTCCTCCCCCCTCCACCCCTCCTCCTCCTTTTCCTTTTCCTCCTCCTCCCCTTCCCCAAACAGCATGAAGGAAGCCGGGTACTGAGGCAAGATACAAGAGATTCATGGTGTTGGAGGTGCTTGGAGTTCTCAGAGGATCTGGGAATGAATAAGAGGGCTGACTAAGAGCTGATGCCAGGCAGGATAGTATTGGAGCTGGTTGGAATTGTTTGGCCAGCTCTAGGATAACAGCTTACCCCTGGAGTGGTTGGATAGAGGTTATTGAATAGGGCCCAGTGTTCAAGTCCATCAAGATCCTTCTAAAATGTTAGCAATTCCCTCAACTGGATTTTGTCTGCAAATTTCATGAGCTCCCCTTCTAGATCCTTTATGAAGATGTTGAAGAGCACTGGGCTGAGCCTTCAGTACCCCACTTCATGCTTCTCTCCACGTGAATGCCATTCCATTGGAGAGCATGGAATAGAATAGAATAGAATTTTTTATTGGCCAAGTGTGATTAGACACACAAGGAATTTGTCTTGGTGCAGATGCTCTCAGTGTACATAAAAGAAAAGATACCTTCATCAAGGTACAACACTTAATGATAGTCATAGGCTACAAATAAGCTATCAGGAACCAATCAATATCAATATAAATCAAAAGGATACAGTACAAGCAACAAAGTTACAGTCATATAGTCATAAGTGGAAGAAGATGGGTGATGAGAACGATGAGAAGATTAATAGTAGTGCAGACTTAGTAAATAGTTTGACAGTCTTGAGGGAATTATTTGTTTAGCAGAGTGATGGCATTCAGGAAAAAACTGTCCTTGTGTCTAATTGTTCTGGTGTGCAGTGCTCTATAGCGTCGTTTTGAGGGTAGGAGTTGAAACAGTTTATGTCCTGGATGTGAGGGATCTGTAAATATTTTCACGGCCCTCTTCTTGATTCGTGCAGTATACAGGTCCTCAATGGAAGGCAGGTTGGTAGCCAGGGTTTTTTCTGCGATTCTAATTATCCTCTGAAGTCTGTGTTTTTCTTGTTGGGTTGCAGAACCAAACGAGACAGTTTTAGAGATTCAGCTGACAGACTCAATAATTCCTCTGTAGAACTGGATCAGCAGCTCCTTGGGCAGTTTGAGCTTTCTGAGTTGGCGCAGAAATAACATTCTTTGTTGTGCTTTTTTAATGATGTTTTTGATGTTAGCTGTCCATTTTAGATCTTGTGATATGGTAGAACCTAGAAATTTGAAGGTCTCTACTGTTGATACTGTGTTGTCTAGTATTGTGAGAGGTGGAAGTATGGAAGGGTTTCTCCTAAAGTCTACCACCATTTCTACGGTTTTGAGTGTGTTCAGTTCCAGATTGGTGTATGTAATGTATGTCCTCCCACCTGTTGTCCTCTAGAGATATTTGAGTCCAACTCCTATTTTTCAGACACACACGGCACTTGGGGAAGGCTGAGTTACACTTGTTGATGACTCTCGTCATCATTACACTTTGGGGAACTGATCTGAGAGTCAGAATGTGAAGGACAGTGTAAGACCTTGTGGGGAATGGGCTGCTCCATCAGCGGGGGAGCTGGTTGAGAAATGCCCACTCTTCAGTTCAGTCTTTAGGAACAGAGATGGTGTGCTTTCATCTCAGCAGAAATAGCTGGTCCCCACCTCGCTATTTTTAACATGCAGGGAAAATATGCATGTGGGTTGTGGGATGACAAGTGTGTGATTCCTTGAATTTGCAGAGCTAAATGAGCCAGCTTGCATGCTTGCATGTGCACGCACACACACACAAACCAAACACATGCCTTATAGTGAAATTCTCCAGCACAGCACATTTCTCTTGTCTCAGCTACAGCCAGCATGGTTTTTTTTCCTTAGGTGGGTGAACTCAATTCCTTACATATTTGACATTTTAACTGTAGTGGAAATACAGGACTAGAGAAGATGGGCAAATGTTTTTTGCAGTCAACAATGTTGCTTGTATCCAGCAGCTCACAGTTCAGAGAGAGAGAGAGAGCTCTCTGGCATTCGCTCCAAATATACCGCCAGAAACATTTTCTGATCCCCAGAAACCCTGCCTTGTCCCTTCTTATGGAGCACCTCCAGAGACAGGAAGGAGAGAGAGGAAAGGGCAGCTGTCCCTTTAAGAAAGAAGAAGCAAAACAAGGCAGAAAGAGTGGCAAAGGACATACCATATATTACACTTATTTTTATTTATTTATTTATTTATTTTGTCACACGGTGTATATATAAGCATAAGCATGAAATAATTATACAATATATAAGCATATATATAAGTATGTAATAACTATATTAACTGGATATAACGAAAGGAAACAACAGGACGGGAACGGTAGGCACTCTTGTGCTCTTATGCACGCCCCTTACACATATAGGAGGTGAGAAGGAAGATGGAGAGTGAAAAGAATTGGGAGGAAACTTGGGATGAAGGGAGAAAATGGGGGAGAAGGAAAACTGGGATGGAGGAGACGCAGAGGATGTCTGGAAGCATCACAGTTCATTATTATAGATAGATAAATAGTATAGATGTATTGCAAATGATAGAAAAAAATGATATATTTCAACATCCTTGGAACTGTCCATCCATATCGATCTATCGATCTCCATCCATCCATCTCTTCTGTATCATCTATCTCTATATCTGTCTCTCTGTCTCTCTACCTATCTATCCCTCTAATCTATTTTCTATCTTAACCTCCATTCATCTATATCTAGCTATTTGTTCTCTGCTCTATTTATCTCTATCCTATCTAGCTGTCTGTCTAGCTATCTTCATCATCATCTATCCATCCTCCATCCATCCATCCATCCAGATAGATATCATCTGTCTGTCTGTCTGTCTGTCTGTCTGTCTGTCTGTCTGTCTGTCTATCTATCTATCTATCTATCTATCTATCTATCTATCTATCTATCTATCTATCATCTATCTATCACATCTCTAATATAGGATGTTATCAAACAAAATGAGCAGAGAAAAAAGAAAAGAGAAGGAAAAAATTGAATAGATGCATAATGAAACCCAATGCTCCATTCTTATAGTGCAGTTTAAACCTTGACCATATATTGATCTGACTTCCCACAATTAAAATAAAACTCACTTCCAAAATTGATAACCACAGGCAACAGATAATCTTGGCCCAAAGGCCAAGAAATTCAGAAGAGGTTTATTATGCCTGGTGTGCTTTAATGTGCTCCCTACGACAAGGTTGGAAAGAAGTCCAGAAAAGCTCCTTTGCCAGGTGATGGACTCCTTGTGAAGTAGGTGGGATAGGAATGCAGCCCATATTTTGTTTATCTACCAGTTTGACAGATAATTTGCAGCTGATCTCCCTTCTCCTCTCTAAATTTCCAGGGACTTGGACTTTTCCCTGGACAATTTTGCATCCATAAACCTTTTGTTATAAAGTGTGTAAACTCTGCAACTGCGAATGGTTATTTCTTCTTCTTCTTCTTCTTCTTCTTCTTCTTCTTCTTCTTCTTCTTTTTCTTCTTCTTCTTCTTCTTTTCTCTTCCTCCTCCTCCTCCTCCTCCTCCTCCTCCTTTCTCTCTCTCTCTTGTATATAGATTTATTGATTCCTCTCTTGAAAGTGGATTTATATCTTTGCTACAAGATTTCAAATCAAAGTAGTACTGTAATGTCTAAAATCCGTTCAGCTGCAGATCACATATAAAAAGTCCCAATGTTCGTCATACTTTAATAAAGTCAAAATTTTGGGTATATAACAACATTCTTTTCTTTAAAATTACTTCTTGTCCCAGTTCCATTCTGAAAATCTTACAATATGTGTTTTTTTGAATTGTTTATTCCATTTCTAGAGCAGCCCAACTCAACCAAGTGACTCTAAAACACTATATCCAAACCAGGGATCCCCAACCCCCAGGCCACAGACTGGTACCAGTTTGCAGTCCATTAGGAACTGGGCCACACAAGTGAGCAAAGCTTCATCTGAGCATTCAGGGGATTTAAATAGTGCACAAAACCACCATCACCCCAGTCCATGGAAAAATTGTTTTCCACGGAAACGGTCCCTCGTGGCCAAAAGAATGGGGAAGATCTACAGAACAAGTTCAAAATAATGACAATGTTTATTTCCTTCTATTACATTTCCAGAGTATATAAGAAGAAACCCAACCCATGTTTTATGTTCTCTAGTGTTCAATAAATGGAAAAACTCAATTCATTGTATCTTAAGATCATAGGATACATTGAATTGGGTTTTTTTTATTTAAAAATTTAGCACACTGATTTATTGAAACACAATATCTACTTCTTTGTTTTAAGTTTCTTGCTTAATATTTTTCCATTCTACATCAAAAGTAAGAGTAGATTTGGGAACCTCGAAAACTTCTTCCAATAATAATATTCCGTAGGCCGCCTCTGGGCATCTCTAGGCATTGTGTCCAGGGAAACAGGAGTTGTTCCGGGCAGATAAGTCTGGGAAAGCCTCGCTCCATGTAGAGGTAATCCTTGATTTACAACCTCAGTTGAGCCCAAATTTTTTGTTGCTGAGACATTTGTTAAGTGAGTTTTGCCCCATTTCACAAACTTTTTTTTGCCACATTTGTTAAGTGAATCACTTAAGTTGTTAAATTAGTCACACGTTTGTTAAGTGAATCTGGCTTCCCCATTGACTTTGCTTTTCAGAAGGTTACAAAAGGAGATCACGTGACCAGGGGGTCACTGCAACCGTCATAAATGTGAGTCATTTGTCAAGCATCTGAGTTTTGATCACATGACCAGGGGAATGTTGCAAGGGTTGTAAATGTGAAAAATGGTCATGTCACTTTTTCCAGTGATGTTGTAACTAAATGAATTGTTGCAAGTTGAGGATTACCTGTAGTCATTTCCACTTCAGTTTCTCGAATTCCTGATGAGCACAGGCAGAAAGGGGCCAAATCCACCAGCAGCTCCCCTTAATCTGTTTCTACTTTTTCAGTGAGATTTATGTGGCTGAGAAGAAAAAACAAGTCATCTATTTTTTTTCTCTGGCAATGGAAGCATTTTTCAGAAAGGGAATTATCTGATGGAAGAACATTTTTGTCTGGCTTCTTATGCAAAGTTGCTGCTAGGAAATTTCTGCATTCATAATGGAACCAAGATAAACTGGAAGACAGAGAATACTGTATGTGCTCGATAACATGGTTCTTCCCTAATTGAGAAATTTAACATTTTTTAAAATTGGAATGGTTCTGCATATATATTTTATTGAATACCTTTTGGCAAATTATTTCTTTTTTCCCCTTTTGCCACAAGCATAAGCCACTGGAGGCAAAAGAGGGGGTTCCATTTGCATTTTAAAAGGGATACGGAAATAAACCAAGGAGGAGAAATTTCCTGGCAGTGAGACCAACTAATCAATGGGACACCTCCTGGAGTTGTGGGTGCTCCAACAGTGGAGGTTTTTAGGCAGAGGTTGGACATCCATTTTTCTGAAGGGGTATAGGGTCTCCTGCTTGAGCAGAGGGTTGGACTAGAAGACCTCCAGGGTCCCTTCTAATTCTGATATATTGTTAAAAGGTAACCAGCTGGATCAAGGTGTCTCTAAGTAGAGGCTTTCTATTACTAGCAACACCAAATAGACCGGATTCACACATTTTGAAATGTTTTGATGGACAGGCCCTTCTCTGTGTCCTGATTGTTGCAACAAAAGACACTTTGCTATTTCTCTTCTAGATTTAAGTTGAATGAAATAGAATAGAATAGAATAGAATATTTTTATTTATAGACCGCCCTTCTCCCGAAGGACTCAGGGCGGTGTACAGCCAGGAATAAAATACAGAAAGAAAACAACAATCCAAAACTAAAAACAACCCTTAAAAAACCTATTCGATATGGCTACTTATAGATAAAATATTACCCTCTAACATTTACAGAAAATTTAAAACCCATAAAATCAATTCGATAATTTAAAATTTAAGCGAGTCCAGCAAGACGAAATAAGTAGGTTTTAAGTTCGCGGCGGAAGGTCCTAAGGTCAGGTATTTGTCAAAGTCCAGAGGGAAGCTCGTTCCATAGGGTAGGAGCCCCCACAGAGAAGGCCCTCCCCCTGGGGGCCACCAGCCGACATTGCTTGGCTGACGGCACCCTGAGGAGCCCCTCCCTGTGAGAGCGCACCGGTCGTTGGGAGATAGACGTTGGCAGTAGACGGTCCTGTAGGTATCCCGGTCCTAAGCCATGAAGCGCTTTAAAGGTAGTAACTAACACCTTGAAGCGCACCCGGAAGACAACAGGCAGCCAGTGCAGTCTGCGCATGATAGGTGTTACATGGGAGCTCCGAACTGCTCCCTCAATAACCCGCGCAGCCACATTCTGGACTAACTGGAGTCTCTGGGTGCTCCTCAAGGGGAGCCCCATGTAGAGAGCATTGCAATAGTCCAGACGAGAGGTAACGAGAGCATGAGTGACCGTGCATAGGGCATCCCGGTGTAAATGGGTGTCAAACTTGATTTTATTGAGGGCCACCTCAGGGCTGTGTTTGACCACTGGGGGCCGGGATGGTGTGGCCAGCTCGACGTCACTTGTGTTGGGGGTGCCTGTGGTGGCCCGAGTGCTCTGCCAGTGAAAATGGGCTCCCGACTCCGTTTTTGACTGCAACAGCCTCCTGCAACCCTCTGCCAGCCAAAATGGAACCCTCCCAAGCTCCATTTTTGCTGACAAACAGCAGGCTGGTCCTTTGCTGTTTCCAGGGCAGCCCTGCGGGCCCGATCTAAGCACCCTGCGGGCCAGTTCCAGCCCCTGGACCATGAGTTTAACACCCCTGGTGTAGATCCTTCAGCAGAAGACCATGCCTATTATTAATTTTGCCTAAGCAAGAGATACTTGGTTATTATTTGGTTGGGGAGGGGAGATTCCCAGAAAACCCCAGCAGAGTCAGCTGGACTGAAAAACTTGAAAAACATCCTGAAAGAACACAATATATTGCTGCCAAGGAAACAACATTTTGTGCCGATGAAGTGACCAAGGCTTGAACTCAACTCAAAAGAGACGTAACTTATTTAGCAAGGGGTTCCGCTTCTGACAGAATGCCCGTGCAATTCTGCCTGTTTTTATTAGACAAGCCTCTTTTTTTGTAATGGGACTTTCCACTTTTAATTGACGCAGCATAAGTTTTCAATGTTGCTAGCCGCCCTGAGCTGCTGAAAAAGTAAAAAGCACAAAAAACAATGTTACAATCTACGGCAATTGCTTTATTCTGCGTAGCTTCCAATTCTGAATTACAATTTGTTCCTAGGCAAGCAGTGGCCACTAACATCCTACAGACTGTCAGTCTCTTTCTTTCTAGTAGTCTAGGAGATGGCAACAAGAAAAGGCCACTGCATTGTCCACCCTTGGGGCATAGTGCAGTTTGGTCATCTGGAATCTGGAAACTTGGCTCAAGAGCAGTAACTGCAAGAGGGATCTTGGAGTCCTACTGGACAACTTAAATGTGAGCCAGCAATGTGCTGCAGCTGTCAAATTAACCAATAAAATCCTAGGCTCTATTAACAGAGGGATAGATGAAGATCACAAGACATGTTAATACCACTTTATAATGCCTTGGTAAGGCCACACTTGGAATATTGCATCCAACTTTGGTCACTACAAAATAAAAAAAAGTTGAACCAGTGGTGGAATTCAAATTTTTTTACTACCGGTTCTGTGGGCGTGGCTTGGTGGGCATGGCTTGGTGGGCGTGGCAGGGGGAGGATGCTGCAAAATCTCCATTCTCACCCCACTCCAGGGAAAGGATATTGCAAAATCCCCATTCCCACCCCACTTTGGGGCCAGCCAGAGGGGGTATTTGCCGGTTCTTTGAACTACTCAAATTTTCCGCTACCGGTTTTCCAGAACCTGTCAGAACCTGCTGAATAGCACCCCTGGTTGAAACTCTGGAAAGAGTGCAGAGAAGAGCAACAAAGATGATTAGGAGGCTGGAGGGTTAAACATAACTACAGTAAGAACAGTTTCAAGAATTGGGTATGTCTAGTCTAGAGAAACGGGACGCAGTGGCTCAGAGGCTAGGACGCTGAGCTTGTCAATCGAAAGTTCGGCAGTTCAGCGGTTCGAATCCCTAGTGCCGCGTAACGGGGTGAGCTCCTGTTACTTGTCCCAACTTCTGCCAACCTAGTAGTTCGAAAGCACGTAAAAAATGCAAGTAGAAAAATAGGGACCACCTTTGGTGGGAAGGTAACACAATTCCGTGCGCCTTTGGCGTTGAGTCATGCCAGCCACATGACCACGGAGACGTCTTCGGACAGTGCTGGATCTTTGGCTTTGAAACGGAGATGAGCACTGCCCCCTAGATCCGGGAACGACTAGCACGTATGTGCGAGGGGAACCTTTACCTTTACCTTTAGTTTAGAGAAAAGAAGGACCGGGGGAACATGATAGCAGTCTTCCAATATTTGAGGGGCTGCCACAAAGAAGAGGGGGTCAACCAGACCACCAGAAGGCAGGACAACAAACAACTGATGAAAACTAATCAACCTAGAACTAAGAAAAATTTCTTAACAGTGAGAACAATTAATCAGTGGAACAAATTGCCTTCAGAAGTTGTGGGGGCTCCATCACTAGAGGCTTTTAAGAAGGGACTGATTAACCATTTGTTGAAAATGGTACAGGGCAGTGAGGGCTAATCTTTTTGCCATTGTGTGCCAAAAGCAGGGGGAACTTGGGGGAGATGCATGTTACCACACCCATAATGCAATGTCCCCACACATGCCCGGCCCTCCTCGCATGCACGCACGACCCCCATGGCACATTTGGGGCTTAGTAGGCCTCCCTGAAGCCTCCTGGGACCAAAAATGGGCATGCGCATCTCCTGCATGCACCCCATCCCAGACACCAGATAATCAGCTGGGTGGTGGGGGGCCCGCCCGCATGTGTGGTGGAACTGGGCTGGGGCGACAGCTGGCATGCCCGCAGAGAGGGCTCCGCGTGCCACCTGTGGCACTCGTGCCATAGGTTTGCCATCTCGGGTAGAAGGTCTCCTGCCTGAGTGGGGGGTTGGACTAGAAGACCTCCAAGGTCCCTTCCATCTCTGATTAAATTACATTAAAATTGTCCACCCTTGGGGCGCAGTGCGGTCTGGTCATCTGGAAACCTAGGAGATGACCGTCAAGTATCTTTGGGTGCAAAGTGCCTTGTTGCTCAATGCTCCAGCCAGCCTCCCCATCACAAAGCTGGCATTTTGCTGGGACGCGATAAACAAGCACATCCAACTTCCTGGGTTTACTGTCATCCACTTAGAACAGAGGCTCCTTTCATTTTCAGCCCTCCTCCCTTCCCATACCCAGCCTTGTCGTCCAGTGCCTCATTCAATGTACATGGCACAATACGACTTTGGCCAGCCAAGAATGCCCAAACCTTCTGCTAATGAGACACATCGTTAAGCCTCTTTTCCTTCCGGCAGATTTATTTCTCCCTCGTTTTGCTAGAGCAAACCATCGTCTTGCTCTCTGCACGAGGCTGCCTTTTTGTGTGTGCAGAACAAGCTTTTTGCAAAATGCGATTCCTACTTAGGACAAACAAAAGGGGCCCATAACTGCCAGGTGTCAATTTTTAGCATAAGGGCGAATTTGCAGGAGGCTGCAGGAGAAGAAATATGCCTTTCTACAGACCCCTCACATCCTGGACATAAAATGTTTAAACAATTAGACACAAAGGTAGTTTTTCCCCCAGGCATCATTCTGCTGAACACCTAATTCTCACAACACTATCTTAAGCCCGAAGATATTCACCCCAGTAGTAGGGCTGTATTATTATTATCCTTCTCATCTACCCTACTACCTTCTCCTATGGTATCTATGATTTATCACTTCTTGCATCTTATGATTAATTATTGTAACTATGATCTATTCTATGATATATGACCTATCACTTCATTGTATGTGTGTATACTGAGAGCTTATGCACCAGTGATAAATTCCTTATGTGCCTAATCACACTTGGCCAATAAAGAATTCCATTCCATTCCACTCCACTCCACTCCACTCTCCACCCCACCCCATTGATTTGCTTTTTCTGCTGAACTGCCTTTCTTTGCATGCACGCAGGTTCCACTCACTCTTTTCTTCGTACCCATAGGCCAGCCTTTGGTTTTTCCCAGATAAGTCGGCCCCTTTTCGTAGCGCGAGACAGAAATGAAATCAGAAGTGAAATCTGTGATTTTGCAGCTTTAAAGTCTCTTATGGTATGGAGAAGCCAAAAGTGCTTGAAGAGAAGAGAGGGAGGGAGGGAGGGAGGGAGAGAACAAATTTAGAAGCCATTAGGGAAAATTAAGTATTGTGGGAAAATTTTGTATTGCAAAACATTCCAGTCTGGAGAAGAAGGGCCCAACGACAGGCGGAGACATTCCATTCATGCCATTCTGGTGGCAGCTTTCTGGATCTAAACTTACCAGAAAAGAAAAGGACTCCTAACATCCCCTAAAATACACTTCCTGAAGTTACGCTCCAAACATTGCAGGACCACCCTCCTCCGAAGGGCTGGATCAGCCTGGTGCGCAGGGAGAGCTGTTCCTGGAATTCTATCTTCGTCTCTGAAACAAAACATTTTCCAATATTTTCCACCAGGCAACTGGAGGCTGCACCAAGCATTTGGCATACTAAGTCCAGTTCAAGTTAGCGTGACAGAAAAAGGTGCAGAGGACCTAGAATGGGGGTGTCAAATTCAAGGCCGATGGGCCAGATCCAGTCCCTGGGATGCTTAGATCCGGCCCATGAGGCCACCCTGAAGGACCGGCCCGTGGTGCCTCTGCCAGTGAAAACGGCTTTCGCACGCAACACTCCAGAGCTCCGTTTTCA
This sequence comes from Ahaetulla prasina, assembly GCF_028640845.1. Lineage (NCBI taxonomy): Eukaryota > Metazoa > Chordata > Lepidosauria > Squamata > Colubridae > Ahaetulla > Ahaetulla prasina. The sequence goes on along the minus strand of NC_080549.1, from coordinate 24,800,379 downwards.
CTGGCAAAGGGTTGCAAGAGCCCGTCCGAGCCGAAAATGGAGATTGGGAGCCTGTTTTCTCTAATAGAGCACTCGGGCCATCAAAGGCACCCCTGACACTAGTGATGTTAGACCCCCGAGGTCAAACACAACCCCTCAATGCTCTAGAAGAAGGCAAAGAAGAGCCATAAAGATGATCAGGCTTCCGAAGGCTGAATCGCAAAGCTGGCTGGGGCATTCTGGGAGTTGGAGTCTGCCAGGCTTAAAGTTGCCAAGGTTGGAGACCCCCTGGTATAATGAACAGTTGAAGGAATCCTAGGCTTAGAAAACTTGGAACTCCGTCGCCTTCGACAAGACCTAAGTTTAACTCACAGAATCATCTATTGTAATGTCCTTCCTGTTGAAGACTACTTCAGCTTCAATTGCAATAATACTAGAGCAACCAATAGATTTAAACTTAATGTCAACCGCTTTAATCTAGATTGCAGAAAATATGACTTCTGTAACAGTGCTTGGAATACTTTACCTGACTCCTGTATCAGTGCTTGGAATACTTTACCTGACTCTGTGGTCTTTTTTCATAATCCTAAAAGCTTTAACTAAAAACTTTCTACTATTGACCTCACCCCATTCCTAAGAGGACCATAAGGGGCGTGCATAAGCGCACAAACGTGCCTACCGTTCCTGTCCTATTGCTTTTCTTTTCTTCTTCATATATATATATATATATATATATATATATATATATATATATGTAGGTCTTTGGTTATTCGGGTTTTCTCCCGCGTAAAATTGGAAGTGTCTTGGCGACGTTTCGACGAAATCTCGCACATGATTCTTAAAAGCCCTATCCACTTTTTTTTCATAAAATAAGTACGCATGCCATCCATATAACAAGTCATAACCTTCTATATTCAAAATTCTTTCCTCTGTTAAGTTAAACCAGTCACTTTTACTGAAAGGGTTACTGCTTCATAATATAGTTTAAAGTTAGGCATTCTTAAACCACCTCTTTCCCGTGAGTCCTGTATTATTTTAATTTTAACCCTCGCCTTTTTACCCTGCCATATAAATTTGTTAATCCCAATCTGCCAATCTTCCAAATTTTTATCCTTTTTAATTATTGGTATCATCTGGAACAGAAACAAAAATCTAGCAGAAACAAAAATCTAGGTTTCGACGAAATCTCATTCGTCATCTTCAGGCTTCAGCTTCGTGCTTCTGGGAGCAATGTGTGACTGCAGCTGGTTCAAACCCCCACTAGCAGTTAAAAAGGAAGAAACAGCTGCAGTCACACATTGCTCCCAGAAGCACGAAGCTGAAGCCTGAAGATGACGAATGAGATTTCGTCGAAACGTCGCCAAGACACTTCCAATTTTACGCGGGAGAAAACCCGAATAACCAAAGACCTACATACAAACACCCGCGAAAACCTCAGAAAAAATATATATATATATATATATGCTTATACCTCCTTATATTTACTCATATATGTGTTTATATACATATATAATCTTTTTGTATGATACCTACATATATTGTTGTGACAAAATAAATAAATAAATAAAATAAAGAATTAGGTCTATCCAGCCTATCAAAGACAAGGCTTGAAAGCAATATCTGAGGGGCTGTCACAAGGAAGAAAGGATTGACTTATTTTCCAAAGCATCAGCGGGCAGGACAAGAAATAACGGATGGAAGGTTGTTCAAGAGCTCCAATCTAGAACTAGGGAGAAATGTTCTGACAATGAGAATTATTAATCGATGGAACATTTTGCCTCCCAGAGTTGCGGGTGCTTCATTGCTGGAGGTTTTCAAGAATGGACTAGACAACCATTTCAGTGGGGTCTCCTGCCTTGAGCATCGGGTTGGACTAGAACAGGGGTCACCAACTGGTGGTCCGTGGACCATTGGTAGTCCATGAGAAAATTTGGGTGGTCTGCAAAAAAATTATTTGCATTTTTTATATTGCACTAAATCAGAGGTCCTCAAACTATGGCCCCTGGGCCGGATACGTGCAACGAATGCTTGTGTTGCTGCAGAGAGTCTCCCCCTTCGGGGACTTTTTGTGAGGGTCGGAGGAGGGCAGAAATTCTGACTCGGGGTCTGCTTAGGCCTCCTGGTGTGGGGCTTTGGGTGAAGGCTGGAGGGAAGTGCCACTAATGGCAAAGAGCCGGAGGGCCTCCTTCCAGTGGGACTGCATCATGGCCTGGAACTGTCTGACCATCTCAGCCCGCTGAGCCTCCAGGTGCCGGTCCCGGGCCTTGCACTCCCTCAGGTCTTCCCTCTGCTTGGAAAGCCTATGCTCCTAGTCCTCAGTGACGTGCTTCTTCTGAGTCTCCTTCTCGGTCAGATCCAATTTGAACTAAGCCAGCTATTTTGCCAACTCTTTGTCATGGTGGCTGCTTAGTTACAACAACTGCTTCCTGTTGGGGCCATAAGGAGCCCAGGTGGGTAGGAGAGGAGTGGGTGGGAGGGGTGAGTAGAGGCTGGCGAGGTGCCTCTTGACATGAGTGACATTGAGTTGGCCATGCCCATCCAGCCAGTCATTAGGCAGATCATATTAGTGGTCCACAGGATTTAAAATTATGAATTTAGTGGTCCCTGAGGTCCGAAAGATTGGTGACCCCTAGACTAGAAGACCTCCAAGGTCCCGCCAGCCCTATGATTCGATGTTCTAAGTTCTTCCTCTTCTTGTTGGGAAATAGATATTCTCCTAAAAGTGATCCTGGAGTTTTGAGATGGGTCTCTAGAAGGGTCATCAGACATTGAGGTTGGCTCCAATTTCTGAATGGAGTGTCTCTGATGTAAGCCAGTTCGTCTACTTGTGATTAAGGAGGGCAAATGCCTTTCATTTCTTTCTTTAAAAATTCTAATACTCATTTTTATCATCCTGTTTATGGCAGAAAAGAATGTAATTCATCTAAAAGAGCTGTTTGCGTGTCTGCACACAAGCAAGAGATTGTGATTCTAATTTAGCAGGAAGCCTGAGGGGCTGGACCTGGGGTTCAAGAAGTCAGAGCCCCAATTAGAGGGTATCAAAGATACATAAGAATCCGCCTTTTTTGTGTCTGTGTGTCTGGCCTTCCTGTCGTGTCCCACTCCTCCGCTGATGGCCGGGTCAGGGAAATCCGAATCAGGCTTGCCTCTGCAGCTCTGCCCAAAGTCCTAGCAAAGTCCTCAGAACAGGCAGGAGACCAGTAAGTGACTTCAGCAAGATAAGTTCGACTTTGCCTGACTCAGAGACTGCCAGAAAGCAGATCCTTTATATAGGCCATGGGGTGTGGCTCCATGACTCAGCACTCATTAAGGCCTGCCCCTCCCTTCCTTCTGTTGCCTCCGCCTATCCAGTCTTCTGATGCGAGGGTCACTCCAATCAGCAGCTGTTGGAAATAAACTTTCCTCAAGCTCACATGCTGTGGAGGAGGGGGAGGGGTCTAGCTGCTCCGTTTGCCTGGGCATGGAGCCAGGGCTGGGGCCGGGGGTTGCTCCCTCCTCTGCAGCCTGCTTGGGCATGGAGCCAGGGCTGGGACCGGGAGATGCCCCCTCCTCTTCAGCTTGTCTGGGCATGGAGCCAGGGCTGGGGCCGGGAGGACATTCTTCAGCGTTTGGAAGCAGATAAGCAGACCCCGGCTGCGGTGAGAGCGGGCAAGACACAACACTTCCTCTTCTAATTCACTCTTATGGCAACATACAGTATGCAAGAAGGGCAGCATAAACATTCAGTAAATAAATAAAATGCAAGAAGTAAGTGGGAACCCAAATCTGGTAATGTTTCGCCCCCCACCCCCCACCCCCCAATTGCCTTTTAAAAAGGGAGGGCACTTTCCATTGGATTATTGAAGAATTGTGGGAATTGGAATACGACCCATTCTTATAAAACAAACAAGTGGAAATACATTTGCATCCATGTCTCCCATAACCTCAGTACTTGTAGTCCTCGATTTATAATAGTTCATTTAGTGATCATTCAAAGTTACAACAGCCCAGAAAAAAGGAACTTATGGCTGTTTTTCACTCTTACGACTATTGCAGAATCCCTACAGTCACATGATTTATATTCGAGGATTGGCAACTGATTCACATTTATGACGGTCGCAGTGTCCCGGGGTCACGTGATCCCCTTGTGTGAACTTCAGACAAGCAAAGTCCATGGGGGAAGCCAGATTCACTTAACAACCGTGTTACTCACTTAACAGACGCAGTGATTCACCAGATGTGGTGGAAAAGACATAAAATTCAGCAAAAGTAAACAACTTTCTCATTTAGCAACATAAATTTTGGGCTCAAGGACTACCTGTAGAGTCAAGGACTACCTGTAGAGGCCTTGTGCTGAGGGAGTCTGAAATGTATGTGAAAAATACTGGAGTGGCTACACAGTGTTTCTCAATGTCAGCAACTTTCAGATGGGGTGGACTTCGACTCCCAGAATTCCCCACCACAGCTGACTGGGGAATTCTGGGAGTTGAAGTCCATCCATCTTGCTGAGATTGACAAAAACATTCTACAGTAAACTGAAATGGAAGTTATCCAGTGGTTTAAAATGTCCCTTTTATACTTTTTCAGTGAGTTACTCTGTATAATTATGTGAGAGCATTTTATGTAGGTTTAGTCAGAAAAAGATGCCTCCTACTCCATGTTCTCCCAGGTAACTATGCATTTCACTACAGCTTTAAATATTTCTTAATCCTGTTTTCCAACTCACGCATGAGCTGGGAAAATAGTTTATAACCATGTTCCAAAATAAAGTCTTTTGACAATGGGTAATAATATTCAACAAGATTGAGACCATAATCCCATCCCCCAACAACATAAAAACATCAGATGAAAATCCAAAACTGCAGCTCAGGGTCCAATAAAAAAGAGGAATAGTTCCATCTTGAAAAGTCTTAAGGAAAGAAATTAAACCCCAGCCTGGTTCTTATTAACTGTTGCTTATAAATGTATACATTTATGAAATGTTTATCCCACCTTTGGTATTTTATAAGTAATAAGAGCTTTGGTGGTGCAGTGGTTATAATGCAGTACTGCAAGCTAACTCTGCTTACAGCCAGGAGTTCGATCCTGACAAGCTGAGGGTTGACTCAGCCTTCCATCCTTTCGAGATCGATAAAATGAGGACCCAGATTGTTGGGGGCAAGATGCCAACTCTGTAATCGCTTAGAGAGGGCTGTAAGGCACTATTAAGTGATATATAATATCACTATGATACCCAGGAGGTTTACACAGTATCACAATGTGCACAACAGCAGCCTTACTAGATGTCCTTGGAGTTGTTACCCTGAGCAAAGAACTCTGTGAATGCAGGTAGTCGCCAACTTACGACCACATTTGAATAGTAAATTTCTGTTACTGAGACAGCGGTTAAATGAGTCTTGACCCATTTTATGACCTTTCTTGCCATAGTTGTTAAGTGAAACATTGCAGTCATTAAGTCAATAAGACAGTTGTTACTTGAGTGTGTCTTCCCCATTGACTTTGCTTGTCAGGTCGCAAAATGGGATCACATGACCCCGGGACACTGCAACCGTCATAAGTATGAACCAGTTGCCAAGCATCTGAATTTCGATCATGTGACCATGGGGATGCTGCAACGGTCGTAACAGTGAAAAATGGTCCTAAGTTACTTTTTCAGCGCTGTTGTAATTTTGAAAGGTCGGAGTTACAACACGCTGTTGTAAATCGAGAACTACCTGCAGTCAGAAATGCGATTGAAGGCCATTTTAGGTATCGGGCCAGGCCTCTATTTTTCCTTTCAGCACAAGACCTATTTAGGAAGGCATCCGTTGACCCAGAACAGATACTCATCACATGTGGCCACAAGGAGCCTCCGCTGAAGAGAGAGCAATTCCGCCATGGGTGACTCATGGATGTTCTTAATGCAGCAACCCAGAGAAGACCAGATGGAAGCATCTTTAGTCTCACGAGGTGCAAATATATTTCCCAGCCCGTTTCCCCCTCATTCCTCATTCTCGCTTTGATGAAGGAAGAGCTGCTCTAGAAAATTAATCCAAAGGGCAGGAAAACGTTCAAATTCTGTTGGGCGCTTTTTTTCTTTACATTTATTGAGTTGGTGAGGGATCTCAACTAGGAGGCCATCCTTGTTGTGGTCCGCCAGCAGCCTGCAGAGCTGGCAACGGAGTCGGACAGCGATGAGGCTGAGGAAGAACATGGGCCAGTCCTGGAGGCTGGGGAAGGCCCGGATGAGGACTCTGCGTCGGAGGCAGAGATGGGGCCAGGGCCATCGGGGAATGAGGTGCGGATTCCGGAGCCTCCAGAGACTGACAGTAGTGAGGCAGAGGAACAGGAGGAGCCTGTTCCTAATGCACGCATGAGAAGAGCGGCCAGAAGGCAACAGCAGCTCAAGCAAAGAGGATGACTCGGGAATAGGGCCAAGAGATGATTGGCCCCTCCCATAAGACTTAAAACAGACCAGCAACAGCGTTTGGGCTTTGCGGGGAAACAACGTTGGTAGCTTCATCTTCTTGATTTTTTTTTTTTATCAGTGACTTCTGAACGTTTGCCAAGAAAGGCCTTTGGCAGTTTGTTTAATTGGACCAAGGTTGGTGATAGGACTGAGGAATTTGTGTTGAGAGGAATTTATTTAGTTGAATGTTCGAATAAAGTTTGTTTGTTCACCGACTGAGTTTCCTACTACCTACTTGGGCCTGGGTCACAACAGTCCTTTGGCTAAACTAAAGAGGTATCTGAGGTCCATTTACTTCGTCCTTGGATGGGAGATGAAGTGGAAAACCTAAATGGAGAAATAAAAATTATTTTGCCAAGACAACTAAATGGACACCTTTATATGGTGAAACCTGCTTCAAAGGAAGCTTTATTGACAGTTTACAAACTTTGCACTTTGAGTGACAAGGACGATTAGGGGACTAAAGGCTGAAACATATAAAGAACAGTTGCAGGAATTGGGTTTGTCTACTCTAGTCTAGTGAAAAGGACTAGGTGACATGATAGTAGTCTTCCAGGATTTGAGGGGCTGCCACAAAGAAGAGGGGGGTGGGTCAAACTATTCTCCAAAGCCCATGAAGGCAGGACAAGAAACAATGGATGGAAACTAATCAAGGAGAGAAGCAACCTAGAATTAAGCAGAAACTTCTGACAGTGAGAACAATGAACCAGTGGAACAGCTTGCCGTCAGAAGTTGTGGGTGCTCCATCGCTGGATGTTTTTAAGAGGAGATTGTCTGGAATGGTATAGGGTCATGATGGTGAACCTATGGCACGTGTGGCAGAGGTGGCACACAGAGCCCTCTCTGTGGGCACATAAGCTATCGCCAACTGCTCTTCTGGTTTCCGGTGCATGCATGTGTGCCAGCCAGTTGGTCTTCACGTGTGCTGAAGTGCCAGAAATCCAATGACCAGCTGACACGCCCCAGCCAGCTGGTCTTCGGGTTTCCAGTGCGTGCACGCAAGCACATTCTGGTTTGGGCACTCGGTGCTGAAAAGGTTTGTCATCACTGGTATTGGGTCTCCTGCTTGTGCAGAGGTTTGGACTAGAAGACCTCCAAGGCCCCATCCAACTCTGTTATTCAATGTTCTGTGATGTTCCTCTTTTGTTAGGGTCCCTTCTCTCCCTACGTTTGCAGAAGTCTTGGGTTTTCCACACATCATTAAATCCCAAAGCAAGAAACTTGGGGATCCTCTTCCTTGGTTTTTGATTGTGGGGCCCAACCATCATTAAACAGAAGTTCTGCCTGTTAGAAATGTCTCCTTCCCCTGGAGAAATCCATCTCCTAATTGCCCACAAAGAAGGTGAAGAATTTCAAAAGGTCCTTTACAGCAGCAGTCACCAACTGGTGGTCCATGGAGCACTGGTGGTCTGCGAGAAAATTTTGGTGGTCCGCAGAAAAATTATTTGCATTTTTTAATATTGCACTAAATCAGGGGTCCTCAAACTATGGCCCCTGGGCCGGATACGTGCAATGAACGTTTGTGTTGCTGCAGAGAGTCTCCCCCTTCGGGGTCTTTTTGTGTGGGTCGGAAGGGGGGCAGAAATTCCGACTTGGGGTTTGCTTCAGCCTCCTGGTGTGTGGCTTTGAGCGAAAACTGGAGGGAAGTGCCGCTGATAGCAAAGAGCTGGAGGACCTCATTCCAGTGGGACTGCCTCATGGCCTGGAACTGGCTGACCATCTCAGCCCGCTGAGCCTCCAGGCGCCGGTACCTGGCCTTGCACTCCCGCAGGTCTTCCCTCTGCTTGGAAAGCCTATGCTCCTAGTCCTCAGTGAGGTGCTTCTGCTGAGCCTCCTTCTCGGTCAGATCCAATTTGAACTGAGCTATTTTGCCAACTCTTTCTCATGGTGGCTGCTTAGCTCCTGTTGGGGTCTAAGGAACTCAGGTGGGGAAGCGAGGAATGTCTGGCAGGAGAAGGGTGAGTAAAGGCCGGCAAGGCGCCCCTCGATGTGAGTGACATCAAGTTGGCCACACCCAGTCACATGACCACCTAGCCATGCCCATCCAGCTGGTCATTAGGTAGATCATATTAGTGGTCCGTGGGATTTAAAATTATGAATTTAGTGGTCCCTGAGATCCGAAAGGTTGGGGAGCCCTGCTTTACAGTCAGCTCCATTTCCATTTTCTCCTTTCCAGTCTTTAGGTAAGCCCAGCTTCTGCCCCATGTGCCCCCCCCCCCACTCCACATCTCAATCTGAGGAGGTGGAAAGGTGAATCACGCAGAAGCTTGAAATATTCAGCCAGATGCTCTCCAGATGCCTTCACTCCCCATGCTTCTTCAGCCAGAATTGTCCACCACAAAGACAGCAAATTGTAACAGCTGAAAGCCAACACATCTGGAGACTACTCCCCATGCCTAAAATAAGGAAGATTGCAGCATAAAATGCAAATAAGCGAAAGTCAGGTTTCTGGAGTGTGGAAGGGAAAATACAGGTAGTCCTCAATTTACGATTTTTGGTTTAATAGCAATAGCACTTAAGACTTAGATACACTACTCCAAGGTGCTTTACAACCCTCTCTAAGCGGTTTATAGAGTCCCAACAATCTGGGTCCTCATTTTACCGATTTCGGAAGAATAGAAGGCTGGACCAGGTGAGAATTGAACTGCTGGCAGTGGGCAGAATTGGCCTGCAATACTGCATTCTAACCACTGTGCCACCACGGCTCTGGTAATGAATTATAATGAATAATGAATAATGGTAATTGAAGTTACAATGGCAGTCAAAAAAATTGATTTACAACTGTTGCAGCATCCCCAAGGCCCCATGATCAAAATTCAGGCACTTGGCTACTGACTCGTCTTTCTGACGGTTCCTGTGTTCCAGAGTCACGTGATCCCCTTTTGCGACCTTCTGAGAGGCAAAGTCAATGGAGGAAGCCAGATTCACCCAACAACTTATCAACTGCAGTGATTCACTTAACAGCTGCGGCAAGAAAAGTCGTAAAATGGGCCCAAACTCGGGTAATCTTTCACTTAACGAGAGGAATGTTGGGCTCCATTGTGGTCGTAAGTCGAGAACCACCTGCACCTGATGCCCCCCAGCCCACGGGAGAGTCCCCTGGGGGAGCGGAGGGCCAGAGGGCGGGAAGAGGCTGCCTGGAAGCTTCTCTTCCCTGGAGAACCTGCGGGACCGAGCCGCCGGGACGGACCGCAAGGCAGCGGCGACTCCCCCCCCCCCGCCCCCCCGCAGCCCCGCTTGCTCCCAGCGAGGGAAGAAGCAGGTGGGGAAGGGCGGCTGCGAAGATGGAGGCGCATGCGCCCTGGCCGCACTGCAGGGCTCGCCGAAGCCGCCGGGCTGGGGAGCGCGGCCGCGCGCCTACACCCACTCCCCCCCCCCCCGCCCGCCGGAGCCGGGCCGCGTGCCCGCGCAGAGCCGCGCGCAGCCGAGGCGGCAGGAGCAGCTGCGAGAGCCGCGGGCAGGAGCTGAGCTGCTGCTGCATCCGCATCCTGAAGCGGCAGCCGCGGGCGGGAGCATGACAGCCGGGCGGCCGGGCAGCGGCGGCGGGGGCGCCGGCTCTTCTCCCTCCTGCAGCCACGGCTGAGCCCGGCGCCGCCGCCGCCCCCGGAGCCAGCAGGCAGGTGATCCGCGCGGCGTGGCCCCCGCTCCCTCCACGCAAGGCGGGCACCGGAGAGGGCAGCCCCGGGCATGCCTGGCTGGGCGCACTGCCTACTCCTGCGCTGCGCTGCGCTGCGACGGCGCCCGCCTTGGCCCCTCCGCGCCCGGGCTCGGCTGGGACCGCGGAGGGGCGCCGGGCATCCCTGGAGCCCCGCCGGGCGTGGAGCTCTCCGGAGGGAAGGGGCGCTGGCTGACGGGTTGGAGCGGCGGGTGGGGGTGGCAGCCGCGCTTGCCTCTGCACGAGTGGGCGGCTGCTGCGCTTGGCAAGGCTCTGCGTGTCGTTCCGGGGGTGGGCAGAATGGCGGCGGGGGGGGGGAGCGAAGGACGATGCCAAGAAGAGAAGCGCCAGAGCATCTTTAGGATTGCTCCACGCCCGGCGGGGCTCCCTTTCGCCTGGCATCCTTGGCCCCAGAGGCCCCCACCGGGCCTTAGGAAAGGAAAGAAGTGCCGTGGAGCATGTGCAGAGGGCCCGGGTCGGGCATGGTTGACGAAGCGCAAGGCGGCTGCGATCCTGAGATGGGTTGGGAAGGGGCAGGGATCGCGGCTGCTCCCGCGGCTGCGAGTTGGATCGCCTTCGCTCGCTCGCTCGCTTTGCCGCTTGGCAGATGCCTCGGTTGGTGTGGGGAGGAGACGAGCGCAAGAGGACGCAGAGCCAAGAAATTAAAAATAAATTACATGGGCGAAACATCCAGAGCTTCAGCCGCTGGGATCCTAAGAGGGTGAGCTGAGAAAAGCGAACCTGCGCCCGAGACCTTCGCCCGACGAAGGGATGGGTTTTGCCTGCATCCAGCTGGGTCATTTTTGACCTCCCTATTCCAGATGTGCCTGGCCTCTTCCAGAAGTGCTGTGGCACCGTCCCTCCCCTGGGATTCCCAATGTATCTGGAGGATCTCCTCCCCTCCCCCCCCCATGCTTTGGATCAGTGCTTCTCAACCATGGCAAGCTGAAGATGTGTGGACTTCAACTTCCAGAATTCCCCAGCCAGCATGGCTGTAGGCAAAACTCATGGCTGGCTGGGGAATTCTGGGAATTGAAGTCCACGCATCTTCAGCTTGCCATGGTTAGGAAGTACTGCTTTGGACCCCAAAGTGTGCAATTTTTTTTTCTTTTTTGCAACCTGTAGCAAGCCAGCCCTGCGGTGCATGAAGGAGTATGGGGGTGGGGGCGGCAGCCACTCCATGTGTCCAGTCACCTACTCCCAAATCCTCCTTAAGATGACATCACAGCATGGCTACCAACTCCAAGGATGAGTTCACAAAACCTGTTTGTCTGTCTTAAATGCATTTTGGGTAGCCTGAGGCTTATAGCCTGGGCATGATGTTTGGTTATGCTATTTTGTTAATCCAGATGTTAAGATTGTGTGTGTTGTTGGAACCCAGTTCATCAGTTGACAGTTTTGGTCTTCTTGGGGTGCGTTTTCTTCCCTGTCCTCACTGCAGACTGATTCTCTTGGGAAATTGGGTGCCAGGTTCTTGGGAAGCTACTCGCTTGCCTGGCCAGCCAATTGATGAACAACAACAAGTAAGACCCTGAGAGAGAAAAGAAGGGAGACCACCTTTCCTCGTAGTTTGAAGGACCTTTTTTGTTTCTAGGGGATCTTGCAGCTTCCCAGCATAGCCACAGGGATTCCTCTTTGGGCCTCGGTTTCAGATGCAATCCTTCTCCAATGCTGCCTGTGCCTAAACGCCCACATCTTCACACCAATGTTGGTGGGAGTGTTGTGGTAGAACCACCTTGAGCTCATTTCCCACCCAAGAAATTAATGCATCGAATGCATCGCCACACTCCAAATATCGTTTTCCTGAATTTCCAGTCCTTTACAGCAGAGAAGAATTAATTTTATGAAGTAACAGCTGTGAGCTTCAGCGAGGGAGAACTTTCCTGAAGAACATGCTGCAGCTCCTCAAGCTTATAGAAGGGAAGGGCTGCATACTTTCCATCAAAAGCTCCTACTTCAGAAAATGGATTTCTTTTATATTTTAGGAAAGGAAGTGGAATAGACTGGAATGGAATGGAATAGAATGACAGAGTTGGAAGGGACCATGGAGGTCTTCTAGTCCAACCCCCTGCTCAGGCAAGAAACCTTATACCATTTCAAACAAATGGTTGTCCAATCTCCTTACAAACTTCCAGTGTTGAAGCATCCATAAATTCTGAAGGCAAGCAGTTCCACTGATTAATTGTTCTCACTGTCAGGAAATTTCTCCTTAGTTCCAGGTTGCTTCTCTCCTTGGTTAGTTTCCATCCATTGCTTCTTGTCCTGCCTTCAGATGCTTTGGAGACTAGCTTCACACATATACCCCTTCTTTGTGGTGGCCCCTCGAATATTGCAACACTGCTATCATGTTACCACTTACTCCTTCTTTCCATTAAACTAAACATACCCAATTCCTGCAACCGTTCTTCATATGTTTTAGCCTCCAGTCCCCTAATTTCCTGGTGATTCTTGCTTTTAATCATGTGTTGCTTGTCCATGTCTTCACACACACACAAACCTGCTCATCTAATGCGTATCACTTTCCCCATTACAATTATGCAATCTAATCCCTACCTCCAATTAACATGACGAAAATAAATGCTCCTGTAGATGTTTTATCTGAACATAAAAATGTTCTTCATCAATGTGATTTAAAAAAAAAAAAGTTAGAGGAACGGGGCTAAGGGATTCAATCACAGTTATTGCTACTGCTCTGATCAAGCTCAGATTCCTCTCCTTCCCCCAAATCCTATGGGTATCTTAAAGGATAGCAGAAGTACGGTTAAATATTAGTCACCTTGGTTTCCTCTGGGATCAGAAGCACGGCTGGCTGGAGAAACCCTCCTACCCGTTCTCATTCCTTTGGATAAAATAGAATTTGCTTTAGAAATTCTCTCCAAAGGAAAAGAGAGCTTGAGTGACATTCTCCTGGGTGGAAAATGGTATTTGTGCACTTGCTTGGTGATACGGTGGCCAGCTGGGGTAAGTGGGTGGATTTGCATGTGAAGGTTACACAACCTTCTCTGTGGTGGCCTGGAGCCTCCCTGGCTTCTCACATATCCATCATCCTTTTCTCTTTCAGGAGGACCAGTCCAGGAAACATTTTTGATGTTAAAAATAGACATTTTAATTTTATTAAAAATAGACATAGACAGTAGCCCAGTACTGGTATTGTTACCTAGTTGGGTAATGAAATCTCTGCAAGAAAACCATCAAGTTCAGAGAGCACCAAGGACCACTCGGTCCTCCTCCTCCTCTCTGCAAACCTTCCTCCCTTCTTGCAATTGATGATGTTACCTAGTTTGGTAATGAAACATCTGCAAGAAAAACACCAAACTCAGAGAGCACCAAGGACCCCATGTTCAACCCTGAGCTACAAATATTCTCTTTCATTGGTCAACATTGACTTTTATTGTCTACCATGACTTTGGTCAGTTGAAACTTGCAAAGAAAGGGTGGTGGGGTTTTTTTGTTTTTGTTTTTGTTTTTGTTTAGGAAGAAAGAAACTAGATTACTAGCCTTACTCAGGGCAAATGCAACATTCCCAATGATATGTGGTCAGTCGGGACACGTTTTGGCCAGATGCCACAAAGGCATCTTGAGTTGAGCTTTACCCCATAGTGCAGGGCCAGAAAATTAGTGAAGCACAATATGTATGCTTGTTTTGTGCTGCAAGATAGTTTTGTGACGAGACTCAGCCATTTTTAATTAGTTATTGCCTTACAGCTTTTATGTTGTGTTATTTTACGCCTCGGTTTTATTAGCTTCCTAGAGTTATTTGCTGAGCAGCCTTATGCATTCTGAAATAAATAAGTGCAAAAGGATGTTTTTGCTAGACTGTGCAGGCTTGGGTCTGTAATCTAGGAGTTACTTTATGAACCAACATATTGTTGCATGTAGCCTGCTAACTCAGAGCTAGAGGCAATGTCTTCACACACACCTAAGATCCCTGCCTTCCCCCACATTCACTAAAGTCCAAGAGACGCGTCAAGTGAAAAATCTTCCCAGGGGAGATTTGCAATCATTGTTCTTCTCCAATAGTTTCTCTTCATCGCAGAAACATTCCGATAAATTCTCGGCCCAGAAATTGGATGGAGAATTTTGTGAAGCTGTTCATGTCTGCTTCTAATCAAAGTCATTAATTCCTCTGAAGACAGTATAAACCCTGGATCTCAGTGGATGCAACAGAGCGCTCTGTATTCTGCACTTCTCTGTGTTAGAAATTGTAGAGAATATTCATAACTCAGGTTGTAGATTTAAGTAGAGATTTGTCCTCTGAGCTTGTTTATTTATTTATTTATTATTTACATTTGTATACCGCCCTTCTCCCGAAGGACTCAGGGCGGTTCACAGCCAAATAAAAATACAATACTATAAATACAGATTAAAAAATACAATTAAAAAACTTATTAAAATTGGCCAGAATTAAAATTTGGAACTAAAAACCCATTAAAACCCATTAAAACACATTAAAACACTACCCCAGTCCAGCGCAGATGAATAAATAGGTTTTAAGCTCGCGGCGAAAGGTTCGGAGGTCCGGAAGTTGACGAAGTCCTGGGGAGTTCGTTCCAGAGGGCGGGAGCCCCACAGAAGGCCCTTCCCTGGGTGTCGCCAGACGACACTGTCGCTACCGATGGCACCCTGAGGAGCCCCTCTGTGAGAGCGCACGGGTCGGTGAGAGGTATTCGGTAGCAGCAGGCGGTCCCGTAAGTATCCCGGCCCTATGCCATGGGCGCTTTAAAGACATTCACCAACACCTTGAAGCGCACCGGAAGGCCACAGGTAGCCAGTGCAGCCGGCGCAGGATAGGTGTCACTCGGGAGCCACGAGGGCTCCCTCAATCACCAGCGCGCTGCATTCTGGACTAACTGTAGCCTCCGGATGCCCCTCAAGGGAGCCCCATGTGAGAGCATTGCAGTAGTCAGGCGAGGCGTCACAAGGCGTGAGTGACTGTGCACAAGGCATCCCGGTCTAGAAAGGCGCAATTGGCGCACCAGGCGAACCTGGTGGAAAGCTCTCCTGGAGCGGCCGTCAAGTGGTCTTCAAAGACAGCCGTTCATCCAGGAGAACGCCCAAATTGCGCACCCTCTCCATCGGGCCAATGACTCGCTCCCGACAGTCAGCCGCGGACTCAGCTGGCTGTACCGGGATGCTGGCATCCACAGCCACTCCGTCTTGGAGGATTGAGCTTGAGCCTGTTCCTCCCCATCCAGACCCGTCGGCCTCCAGACACCGGGACAGCACTTGACGGCTTCATTGGGGTGGCCGGTGTGGAAAAATACAGCTGGGTGTCATCAGCGTACAGCTGGTACCTCACACGAAGCCACTGATGATCTCACCCAGCGGCTTCATATAGATGTTGAACAGAAGGCGAGAGAATCGACCCTGCGGCACCCCACAAGTGAGGCGCGCGGTGACCTCTGCCCCGTCAACACCGTCTGCGACCGGTCGGAGAGATAGGAGGAGAACCACCGATAAACGGTGCCTCCCACTCCCAATCCCCCCAACCGGCGCAGCAGGATACCATGGTCGATGGTATCAAAAGCCGCTGAGAGGTCTAATAGGACCAGGGCAGAGGAGTAACCCCTATCCCTGGCCCTCCAGAGATCATCCACCAACGCGACCAAAGCCGTCGGAGTGCGGTAACGGGGCCGGAAGCGGGACGGGAGCGGGCCCAGATAGACAGTTCCCCCCAGGTGAAGGGGGAACTGATATGCCACCATACTCTCTACAACCTTCGCCGCGAAGCGAAGGTTGGAGACTGGACGATAATTACCTAAAACAGCCGGGTCCAGGGAAGGCTTCTTGAGGAGGGGCCTCACCACCGCCTCTTTCAAGGCGGCCGGAAAG